>NC_136072.1:850626902-851058902 GCF_964261635.1 Lissotriton helveticus | reverse complement strand
TCTCTATTTTTCTAAACCTGTAGATGAGTCTGGTTGCTCTGTGCCAAACTACCAAAGGATGAGCACACGTTGCTTACCCGAACTAGAAAGGCGGTTCCTGCCTGGTCTGGGTGCTTACCTCAGTCAACCAGGAATCCCATTTCTAACACACTTCATCTCAGCCTTGCATCCACCTGGGTTTAGTATAGTATACTAATAATATCTGTTGTATAACTGGAGATGTAGTATGCATTAAACAGATACTGAGAGAGAAGAAAGGCGAGGGAAGAAGAGAAGCAGACTGTTGGTAGGAAGAAAGCAGGTTAATGTGTGAGAGAGAAAATGGAAATGGAAAAGCTGAAGGAAGTGGGGTAGAGAACAAAGTTCAGCAAGAGAGGTATGAAGAGAAAAAGTAGAGGTGTACAAATACGCTGCCACAACAGCACCAGTTTATGTTTGTTGCATCACATGTACACTAGCACACACTCTCTGTGTAATTTTGGCACAGTGATTACTGTCTGCGTGAACCCAATCTGGGAGAGTGACTAAAAAGTATGGAGGGGCCTGGACTCTCTAGGCACACCAATAGCTACGCTGTGGACCAACTCAACCTTGCCATGAAATAGCCAGTATTTACGAGAAGTGGTGCATCGCTGCATGAAAGCAGTGATGCGCCACTTCTCAGTGCGCCCTCCTTGCGACACCAATAATGCGTCATATTTACAATATGACACATCGTGTCGCAAGGAAGGACAGATACGTCAGTAAAACTGACGTATCAGTCAGCCCAAGAAGTGGGCATTGCTGGAGTTGTGTCAGAAGCCCGACGCAACTCCAGCAATCTTGCTTTCACATGAGGCAAGCCCCACGTGAAAGGGCTTGCGTCACCATACGCCTGCCTTGAGGCAGGCATTAGGTTGTGACACTTTGGCGTCCTAGAAGTGGCGCAGTGAAATCTCATAGATTTCGCTGCACCAGTCCCACGACCCTTTCTTGCGGGGGAACGCCCATCCTGCATACATTATACCTGACGCAGGTATAATGTAGCACAGGGGCTTACGAAGTGACGCATCTGTCTAGATGCATCACTTCATAAATATGGCGCAACACGGCGCATTATTTACTCCACCGCTGCGTCAATAAAAGTGACGCAACAGCGGTGCAAAACTAGCGTGAGGGTCTCATAAATAAGCCCCTAAGTACTGTTGGCCCACACATGACCCTTGCGTGGATAACATTAAATCTAATACTCTCTATTTCACTTAGTAAGGGTTGACAATCCCTGTTACACAGAGGTCATCTGCCAACAGCAAAGTCATGAGGGACATAAGCGGGGATGATATTAGATCCAGTCAGGATACTGACCATGTGAAAACAGCTGTCTTTATTTCCAGCAGACTGAACCTAAATATGTGTTTTTCCAAAAGGTAGAGGCCACAGTGCAGAATTGCTTTATACACATATGAATGACAGCGTGGAGGCGCATGGTCTGTCGTCTGTGGCCATGCAGGAGAATGGATCAGACGTGATAGAAGTGCGCCATCCAGAGGCCGCACAGGAAGCAGCTGACTTGGAGGTCCTTCTTAACCAGAAAGTGATCAGCTTCAGGGAGCAACCTTGGATGGATCTAAAAGGTGAGCACCAGCTCCTTGCATCTTATTAAAGTAGTCATGTATGATGCTCAGGTGAGGCACTGAGTTTCTGCAAAAATTAAAGTAGTCATGTACGATGCTCAGGTGAGGCACTGAGTTTCTGCAAAACGTGATCATCTCTGGAGAGTGGAGAGATCATTCTGAAGCACTTCCTAAATCGAATTCAAATATGAATGTGTTCATTTCAGTTATTAGTGCGGCTCTCTTGAAACCCTTTTACATTTTGCTGATGTCCTCACCTTCACAAAACCTTAAATTTTCCATTGCTTACATTAGTGGTGTGCTTTGTGAGCTGAGTATATTTTCTGACACTGATATATTTGTTCGAGGAAGTGCTTTCCCTCTCTCCTTGACTGTCACTCTTTCTGTCTCTCCTTCAATCTTTCTCTGAACACACACACACACCCACACACCCACACACACCTTGCTCCAGATATTAATGCGATCAATACAAGGCGACAGCATATCCACATTCCACTAGAATAAACGTGAGTTCATAAAGGACTGTGCGAATGGACTATATGTATTGAAATGTGGAGTCACTGATTATCGTGCTACAAAATTAACAGATATTTTGTATAATATAATATATTTGTACTTTAGTTTTTTGATTATTCAAAACGTTTGTTGTATTTCTCGTTTTTAATGCCACTGTATGATACGGTCGGTTCACTATTCTGCCTTTGATACAATATCGAACTGAATGCTGACTTTATGTCAAACATGCCAGGGATAGCCATGATATCCTCAGGAATACCTAAAGAATATGTCAAAGATGGGCCAGTAACATGTGTGCAATATGCACTGGTCTACAACAATAGCCAACAATATTCCATGGATAGACCAATAGTTGCACAAGACCGGGGCAAAGTCAAAGGTGATGGCTGAAAGGTAAAGTTCAGTGATGCGTGTGAATTAATGGAAAACTAAAATTGAGAAACCTCATTGGAGGAAACTAACTCGTAGAAAAACAATTTTAAGGAAATACAATTCTGGGGAAATTAAAAACAAAATTTAAAGGAAGTGTTTTAAAAGAAAGATCATTTTAACCCCTTGTGTGCTAGTGACGAGCTCAGCTCGTCATGAGGGACGGAGCTCGTCACAGCCGTTGGAACGTTCGCAGACGGGGATAATTTCCCCGCTGCGCTGAACGTTCGAAAACGGGTGTGGCTGTGACGAGCTCAGCTTATCATGAGGGCAGCTCAGCTGTGCCTCATGACGAGCCGAGGTCGTCACCAGCACAGCAGTGCCGCACGCGGCCCTCCCCCCCCCGCTCAGCAGGGGGGAAACTCCCCGCAGCTAAGGGGTTAAGAAAAAATCCCAAAGTGCAATAAAACTGGGTGGAGTTGTGGGGTTTTTGGGTTCAGAGATGAATAATCTTTTGGGTGATGAGGGGGTTTTAGGGGTCAGAAATAATTGAAGCCCAGGCATAGAAAAGGGGTTGTAAGGTACAGAGATGGGTGGAGTGTAAGGTGGTGAAGGGTTTTAGGGGTTCGTGGATGAATAGTGTTTAGGTGTGTGAGGGTTTTTCTGGTTTCAGGGATGGTAGAGTGCAAGGGTGTAGAGTGGTTTTAGGGTTCATGGATGGGCGGGGCTTAGGACTGGTGACGGTTTTTAAGGTCCAATTATAGGTAGCGGCTGGGATGGTGTAGACTTTTTAGGGTTCAGGATGGGGTGAAATTTAGGGTGATGAGGGGTTATAAGGATTCAAGGATAGGTGGAGTTTAGATGTAGAACAGGGTTTTTGGATCTGGGATGAGTAGTCTAGGGTGATGAATTCTTATGGGTCGTCGATAGCTAATGTTTAAGTGAGGTGAGCATTTTGGTAGGGTTCCGGGATGGCTGGTGTTTGAATGTGCTCAAGTGTTTCAAGAGATGTGGGATGGGTGGGGCTTAGGTGTAGAAAGGAGTTTTTAGAGTTGTGCAGTGGATGGAGTTATGGGTAGTGGGTGATTTTATGGTTCTGGAATGGTAGAATTCTGGGATAGAAAGAGCTTTTAGGCTTCAGGGATGAGTGTATTTAAGTGTGGTAAGTTGTTTGAGGGGGCAGGGATTGATGGTTTTAGGAGTTACAAGGGGTCAGTGATGGATGATGTTTACAGGTGGTGATGGGTCAGTGAATATAAAGCATCCAAAGCTATTGGTTGACAATGCAAAAGACGTAAATATAAAATAATGTGCCCTAAAGGAAAGCTCTGAAATAAATATCTCAGTTAAAACTGTTTCTGAAAGTAAGATCTGCAACCATTGCATATACAATTGAAAAACATAAGCATTCAAAAGCCAATTTTGATCAAAAAGACATTCTATCAATTGGTTTCTATAAAAAGGTAAGTGCCATTTATTCTATTAAACCGTTTAGATTAAATTGTTTCTCAGTAATGGTATGCCAAAAAATAGTTTTTCTATGAAATTACATACAGTCAAAGTTCAGCAGGGCAAGTGCTGCCTGGCATAGCTAGACTGTTGCCATAAGTGCACAGATTATTTCAGGAATAGCCTACTTAACTGCCAGAGGTAGCCTGAATGTCACCACGAATGGCCGCAATATATCATGGGTGGGTGATTACCATACATAGGATAAGGTGAATGCTTCCATCTCTGCCCACAGTATGTCATGATGTGCTGCATTGTATGTTTGTATGGAAAAGTATAATTCCTACAATATATCAATGATGGGCCACTCACTAGTATACCTATGATAACCTAAATTTCATCCTGAATGGCCACAGACTGTCAAGGATGAGCCCCTATTTTGCCAACGATAGTCTGAATAGTCCGAAAAAGTGGCTGGGAATGCCCATATTATGTCAAGAAGAGGGCAGTTAGATTTTCATGGATTCAGATGCTGTAAGAGAACATACCTTCCCTATGTTCCTATATGGGCGTTGGGGTAACAGAGTAACAGGATGTTGGAGTAAATTAAGGAAAAAGTAAGAAAAGAACACAGCACAGACTCTTTCTGTCTAGTCAGACATGCTGCTGTCTCAATCTTTAGGCTGGAAACAAGTATTGTTTGTACATAGACCCACTCCGAAAGACTAACTTGCAAAGAGGCAGGCAAATGGTCAAACTAATGACAGTATTCAACAGTATTAGGATATCAACTAAGCAATATGAACACTCTGGCAAGATAACTCACTGGTTTACACTTAACACAATGCCATAAAGAGCTGGTAGGGAATGTCTGGGTACTGTGCCAGGAGCCCAAGAAACCGACGTCTGACAAGTGGTCTGGAAAAGTACTTGGTGTAAGTGAGACTATCTGAAAGGTGCCTGTAGAGGACCATGGATCAAATATTAGAAGCAAAGGGTAGGGGTGGGGAAAAAAGGTGGGAAACTGAGAGCGAACTTTATTGCTGGCAAAATGGTGAAGCCTACTAAGACATGTTGTCAGACTTTGAAAATGTTCTTATACTGTTCCTTCCAGTAATGCCTTTCCAGTGCAAAACATGTTTTGCACTGGAAAGCACCCTCTAAGTAGTGCAAAGCAATGCGAAGCACTGCTTTGCGTTACTTTGCTCTGAGGGGGAATTAAATGGGTGAAACATGGGCGTTCCCATGGAATCACCCATGCCTTTTGATGCAAAACCATATTTACAAA
Source organism: Lissotriton helveticus (assembly GCF_964261635.1). Taxonomy (NCBI): domain Eukaryota; kingdom Metazoa; phylum Chordata; class Amphibia; order Caudata; family Salamandridae; genus Lissotriton; species Lissotriton helveticus. The sequence continues at coordinate 851,053,667 of NC_136072.1, read as the reverse complement.
GATTTGTAAACATGCACCAAAAGTTAACGATCCTTCGAAGGAGGCGCTAACAGGAGAAATGCTTTAATTTGTCCTTGTTTTTCTGACTTTGCATGCGTGCTGCACCGTGCAGCACATATGCAAAGTGGGGAAAGCTTTGCATTGGGCCCAGCATAGTATTTTGTACAGGAAGGGTAACCTTCCTGTACAAAACCTATGTTACACTCATGCACAAACCCTAGCGCTAGGGCGCTAAGGTGAGTGCATGGCGCACAGCTGCTGAAATCAGCGCCGGCGCAAGGGAAAGGGGAGGAGAGAGCCATATCTCTGAAGATATGGCACTCTCTTGCTCCCTCCCTGTCGGTCAAGGCAGTGAAGCCTCACTGGGGCTGTGCTGCGTTGCGTGACTTTTTTGAAAATCTTCCCCCAAAAATTCAAACATTTTGCACAACTACACAGAGTTTTCAGGAGAACCGTCCAATCAGGTTATAACAAATGATACAATTACATACTCAACTTGTTCTCAAGTTTCCTCACACAACAAGCTGCTCTCTAAATCCTTCAAACTTACGCTATCTGTAACAAGATAAGATACTTGTACTAGTCTACACATTGCAGGGGTCTCTTGAATGCAATAATCATTGAAACATTCCACAAAAATCTCAAAGAAAAGAAACAATTTCTTCACATGGGAAAGAAGAAAACAGAACATTGTGTTCAACAATCAAAACTCCAGTTTACCTAGAAATAAAAATGTTCATGTGTCACAAAACAAGATGGCAAACAACATTTGACCTTTTTACATTCAGGCCTACATTAGCTATAGGCAATCTAAACTGTGAATAGTGGCAGCTGCCTCAGAACGGGGGCAGTGGATATAAAATAATAAAAAATTAAACTTACCTTTGCCGAAGCGTGCCTTACTCGACACTGGCTGCACCGGAAGCACCAGGCTCACAGACTATCCCAGCCAATCACGACGTTGCATCAGCAGAGTCGTGATTGGTCTGAGGGGTCAGTTTGACTGCTGAGGCAGCGCCTGGGAGCCTGGGCATGTTCTCCACTGGGCTGGGCAACACAGCCAGGTGGAGAACATGATAAGTGTGCGTGACTGTTTGGCCGGATCCAGAGGGCTGGCCACACAGTCATGTGCACTTAGGGAGTGTAAACCACTCCTCACTCTGCTCTGGTGGGCTGAACGCCGCCCCGACCTGGTACGAGACTTGTTATTATTGTTAGCATTTTTTTTTGCACTGCTTGAAGAGCAGTGGGGCAACTCTCCTCCGCCTTAGTGGAGGAATCGCCACTGTGAATAAACATAATTTATTTCTGCAAATAACATTAGTATGATTATGCAGTAATGTTGTGTTAATACAAACATTTAGGGGCAGACTTACGAGTTCTGGCGCATCTCTGGGTATCAGTAGTGATGCGCCAGAAAAGATGCGACACGCAATTCCCTCCCTGCGCCACCACAAATGCGTTGCATTAACAATGCGGTAAGGGTGGCGCATTGCTGGAGTCGTGTCGCAAGCACGACGTGGCTCCAGCAATGCTCAGGGGCACCCTATGCCTAACATGCTGTGTCACTCCTTAAGCCTGCTTCAAACAGGCGCAGGGTTTTGGCGTAGCATGGACGTAAAAGTGACTCAGTGAAATCTTGTAGATTTCATTGCGTCACTTTTATGAGGCATTCCTGCAACGGAACGCCCACCCTGTGCCGGAATGCCCACATGAAACCTAACGCAGGTTTCATGTGGCGTAGGGCTTTACAACGTGACACATCTCACTGGATGTGTTACATTGTAAATAAGGCGCAACGTGGCGCATGGTTTACTCCGCAGCTGCGTCACAGAAGTGATGCACCAGCGGCATAAATGTGGCGCATGGGGCTTGTAAATTTGCCCCTTAATATCTAAAAATGTCTTCACATCATGTTTCTTTACCTATCAATAAGCCTCAGGAATAAGAGTCCAACCTCAGACAGATGCAACCGCCTTAATGCTATAATCCTTAGTGTAGAGCAAACTTTCAAAATTTTACGATTTGATTGCACTGTAAATTACAAGTATCACTATTACGTACTGTAATTATGCTCATTATCAACCCTGGAAAGATAAAAGGTTGTGTTCACCCTGCTGGATTTGAGTCCTGAAACCCATGTGCACATATGCCCTAGTGATGCCTGATTATGTGTTTATTCATTGTGTATTAAACATACCCTTAAAGTTCAAGCAGTATTTGGGTCTAGGTTGACAGCTCTGCTGTCTGCTAGACTGCTTACACATACAGAGAAGGCATTGGCCATTATCTCTCTGCCACTGGCTCATATGGATCAGCATCTTTCTGCAATTGCCTTGAGTCACTGTCAATCACAACGCAGCTAACGATGATTTCTCATTCTTCATAATACTATTGACTGTTTGGTGTCTTTTTCTGCCTTGTTTCCATTCCAGTGGACAAGGGACTATTTTTCATCTAAAAAGTACACTCAACCATCACACTTTTTCAGACCGAATTCTTAATCATTCGTGTTCATTTTCTATAGAAAGCAATCCTTATTTTGTACATATCTGTACTGCTGCAGACCTTTTCTGAATGCTTCTCATGAATCACGTGCAAGCCTAACCAGACCATGTCCTGATAATTGTTCTTCAATCACTTCAGACAGCCATCTTGAATTCAGCCCATCCAGTGTGATAAATAAAAAGCATTTAGGAAGTGTATGAGACACTCCTTCTGCTACAGGTGAGCTTTGCCTCCCCCGTCGATTTTAGGAATAAATAGTGCAACCAAAGGCCTGTACCCAGGCATGCTTTTATCAGCCAGCACCTCCATCAATACCATACTACAACCAATTCTACACCACCACCTGTACTGGACGCACAGCAATCACTATATAGTATTTGGACTAAGCTCCTTAAAGATCTCTTTGTGTGAACACAACTACTCTTGTCCAGCCGATCCTAAATGAATAATTGCATGCTGCTCACGAATCGATGCAGAACAATCAGCATTTTAACATTAAATTCTGTATTGACTCAATTAACTTAATTTTAAATAGTTATCAATTAAATGATATGTGTATGTGGATGCCACTTTCGAGCCCACTGTGCTTCTTTGTGCTTTTCTATAGAAATTACTCAGAAATGTGAAATAATGAGGTACTGGGTTTTTCAGAACCGGTACCGAACCGGTAACCCAGCGGTGTCAGGGTACACCCTAAGACCTCGAGTACTTTCCTGATTCAGACCACAGAAACTCAGAGTCTTCTAGGTGAAGTCAAAGATCGAATTTATTGGCTGCAATCAAGTAACAGGCGTCCTAGAAGTACAACAAGATGGTGTGTATATTCTCAGGAGACTGCTCAAACTTACAAAGCCAGGCTTCTCTTTTTATACAAAATATTATGCTTCAGGCAAACATTCTTAAATTTACAGTAGGCCATTCACATATTTTCACTACAAAGAAAAAGCAGAGTCATGATGACAATCCCACATTTCAGTTCGTCCAGCCCATAACAAATTACCCGGCAAGGCCCAACATTTTCATCAGATATCGGTGGACCCCCAATAAAAACGGGCACCTCCTCCTCGTAAAGCAAGTGAGAGAAAAGAGCAGGGACAGGTGTGAGCAAGATTAGGCAGGGTGTGTGTGCGATGAAAAGGGTTTATGGCATGTTGTGCCATGATGCTATCTCGTTCGGCCACTGGGAGAGGAACTGACCAAACAGGTTCGGCCTGGGGCTATGGTTTCAGCTTGCCCAGGTCAGAGAGAAGTCAATTAAGGTGTACGTGTCCTTTGGAATCGAATTTAGCTGTATTATAAGCCTATGTGAGGGCAACCCACAAAATGGCTGCCGTACACAAAATGGATGCCAAGGGTTCAGGACGAAAATGATGATTTCGAGGTGAAATCGTTACTGGAATATGACGAAAATGCTTGTACATAGTGTACTAGCCATTTTCGGTCTTTTGATATAAAAATCGTCATGCTACGACGAAGTTTTATTCACGAGTTCAGAATTTTTAGAACTACAAACCCTCCTTTTGCCCTTACATAGGCAATTAACCTATCCTCATGCTAATCTGAGTCCAGGTCTATATACCTAAAGTCATTGAGATGTTGCTGTAACATCATCCTAGTACTTAGCTCGTCTCTTGATTCAGGTTTCCTTACACATGATGTAGCACAGAGGCCACATATTGCAGGAGCACACTGCACGCACAGACAGAACAGGAAAAGAATGGCTAAGACCATCCCAATGACCATCAGAATTTTCCATCCCCAGGCGGATATCAGTTCCCAGAACCATCCCATAACCGACCAATCTCCTTTATCCACATGAATAGATTCAGAAATCTTATGTAGTTTGGAGATGGCCTGGTACACTGTAGGAGTGTTATCTGGAATGAAAACACAGCAACTCGATTGGATCAATTTACATACCCCACCTCGGTCTGCAAGTATGACATCTAATGCGACCCTGTTCTGAAGGGTCATAAGACGACCCGAGTGGAGCTCAGCAGTTAAGTTACTAAGGGCACCGGCAGTTTCAACCACGGTGGATTCAACCACCCTTGTCAATTGCCTTATGTTCCTGCTGTTAGCCATCGGTCCCCAGAACGGCAGAAAACCCTTTACGAAGTCCCCAAATTCTTGTCCTGCAGTGTCTTCTTTACTCAAGGCACCTCTAACTATCCTTGTCTTGTGGTAATCTGCCGCTGCTGTGTAGGTGGGAGGCAACAGGAACGAAACAAAACATGTGCCCGAAAAGTCAGGGGGCAACCATGTATAGGCTCTATCATGGCAGATGAAATAGGTACCCTTAGCTGCTGAGAACGAAAGGGAAGTCTGGGCTGCAAAAACATACGTTTTAGTGCAGATACTCTTCCCTAACTGAGCTCTGGTATTCTTGCCATTACCTTGCAGACACAGGTGACCCTGATGGGGTACAATCCAAATCGGGGAAGATCTGTTAGCTTGCTGTTTCTCACTCAGAGTAGCTCCATATCCGGTTACGTTCCATCCTATGTATACTAGTGTCTCATCTCTCGGGATAGTCTCATAAGAAATGTCTTCCTTTATCATATCTACTATACCCTTAACTAGAGAACTATTCTTAGGATTGTCTGTTACAGAACGTAGGGGGTATCCTTCATGTGCATAGATGAACATTGTTCTGTATGCCCACACAGAACCATTGTGGCTGAAAGGCAGGACCAGATAAGGTATACCTTCATCCATTGTGTGAGGCATAAGACTACACACCCAACAGTTAGTCGTGTTCATTACTAGTTGGTGTTGGTGCAAAAGCTGAACAAAGGAGTTATTAATAAACTCTAATCTCCTAGCAGATTCGTGTTCAGGAAGGGGTTGAAAAGAGTGTGGGGAAACAGTAGACGGAGGAGGTATGGGCGGTGTAGTGGGTGCAAATGTTACTCGAAAAGAGAATAAAACATAACCTATTAAAAATATCATCACACTGAATAACATGAAAATGCACAATATCAAAAAGCTTTTCTTTGTCATCATTTTACATATTCGGTTTTTAAAGTTCACAGTTTTGGCAGATCTCTCCATCTTGAAAAACTCCATCCTCTCTAAAATGCTGCCCGCGATGGGAGGTTGTTTCTGCTAAGGAATGCTTCTGTCAGTCTAGGGCAACTCCCTTAGACCAACCAGAACTGTCGACCTAACGTCGTCAGCTGCACCCCAAAGACTTTGGGCAATCGGGGCCCTAGCAGCGGAACCCGGATGGCGGTTCGAAAAACAAAAATAAGCAAGTTTCTCAGATGGGAGAGCTGCGCTTTCAAATATAGCAAAAAGGAAAATTTTATTTATTTGTCCATAGGTCTCGGCCTCAAATTATAACGTTTTCTCCCAGGTACTGTTTGGTCTTGGAAAAGGAGTTCAGGTTCTGTAGTATCCAATCGAATTGACGGTGATACAGCTGGTTGCAAAATATAGTCGCTCTCCTGTTCAGTAAGTGTTCCTTTTACACGTGCATCACTGAAAGGCAGACAACGTGGCACAGTTTCAGTCTCTGAGTCGGCGACACCCTCCTGGACCCACCGGTCGTATGGCAGAGGCAGAGGGATCCGCTTGCAGTGGATCCTGTGGATCCAGTTTTTCTTCCCCTCCACTCGAACAGCTGATCTTGTTGAGAGAAGAACGAGATGCGGTCCGGTCCAACTGGGCTGATCGTTCTTTGTTCGCTGGAAGTTTTTTACTAGAATCCAGGATCCAGGGTCGATCTGGTGACCTGGAGTTTCAGAGACCGGAGGCAGGGTGTCATGGACCTGTTGGTGTAAAACACGCAATTTAGCCGTCAATTCATACAAATAATCAAGCAAAACAGGGTGTTCGATTTCACTGAACTTTGTGGGCCTTGGCACTCCCCATATGTTGGCCGGGCGGCCAAAAACAATTTCATAGGGACTAAGTCCCACTCGCGAATGCACAGTCATTCTGGTGGATAGGAGTGCTAAGGGCAGAGCGTCAGGCCATTTAAGACCAGTGCTCGCTTGAATTTTGGCCAATTTAAGTTTCACTGTGCCATTGTAACATTCTACTAGTCCAGCTGATTGGGGGTGATTTGCAGCGTGAAATTTCTGATGAATGCCTAGCCCTTCGCATACTTTCTTCATCACTCGACCCACAAATTCACTCCCATTGTCACTCCAGACCATTCTAGGCATTCCGAATCTGGGGAAGAACTCTTTCACAAGGGCTTTAGCTGTGGATAAGGCAGTGTTGTCCTTTAGGGGGTATGCTTCCACCCATCTTGAAAAGGCACAAACAACAACGAGTACGTATTTTAAATTGTAGCACCTTTCCATGTGGATGAAATCTAGCTGCAAAACCTCGAACGTATACGTTGGAGGCGCAAAGTGACCAGCTGGAGTTGGGGTTCCCCTACCAGGATTGTGTTTCAGACACACCATGCAATTCTTGACCACATTCTCTGCACACTTAGGAATTCCAGCATTTTGCCATACTGGAGCCAACAATTTGCAAATCCCTTTCACACTGATGTGAGCCATTCCATGAGCCATTGTAACCACTGCAAGCACATACGCATCGGGTAACAACCATCTCTGATGCTCTGACAATTCAATCCAACAACCATTGGCATCCAATTTACCCGTACCTTCTCCCCAGACACTCAACTCTTTCTCTGTAGCTTCAGCTTGAATAGATTTCACACTCTCTATCGTGTCTTCACACATTCCAACGTCACCAACTCATCTTGCAGGGCCTGCAACATACATTCGGCTCATCACATTCCTTGCAGTTTCTTTTGCGATTTGGTCAGCAAATGCATTTCCACGACCAACATCATCAGTCACTTTCTTGTGAGCACTGCATTTTACAATTGCAACTTGCAACGGCAAAGTCAGTGACTCAAGAAGCTCATTCACCAACTGACCATGCTGAATCTTAGCTCCATGCGAAGTCAGGAACCCACGTTCTTTCCACAATCGTCCAAAACTGTGAGCCACACCAAATGCATACTGGCTGTCAGTATAGATGGTCACTTTCATTCCTTTCGACAACACACATGCTCTTGTAAGTGCAATCAACTCTGCTGCTTGAGCTGAATTATGTGGGATAAGTGCAGCTTCAACAATTGTATGCAAAGTCGTGACAGCATATGCTGCAGTCGTATCACCATTCAGAAGCTTGAAGCATGAGCCATCTACCCATAAGGTACCATCACACTTTGCAAGGGGACTATCTAGGAGGTCTATTCTCCCTTTCGTTTCTTCTTCTGTTCTAAGAAAACAATCATGCTGTTCTGAATCATCTAACTCCGTTACAATTGGCAACAACGTAGCTGGGTTAAGAGTGTTGCATCTTTTTATGTGCACATGACTCGCTAACAATGTTAACTCGTAACCTGACAATCGAGCACTAGTTAAGTGCTGTGTCTTGGTTCTGTTTAACAACGTGTCCACTGCATGTGGAACCATTACAATTAACGTGTTATTCATCACTAAACCAGCAGACTGTCGAATAGAAACAACTGCTGCCGCTGTGGCTCTCAAGCAACTTGGCAATGCTTTAGCTACCGGGTCCAAAGTCGACGAAAAATACGCGCATGGACGCTACTTGTCTCCAAACAACTGTGTCAACACTGATAATGCACAACCTTCTTTCTCATGGACATACAATGTAAAGGGCTTACTGTAGTTGGGGGTACCCAACACAGGAGCCGAACATAATGCACTGCGCAATTCAGAAAAACTTTTCTGACACTCTTCAGACCATGGGACGGGATTTGGTGTATCTTTACAAGTTAATGCCACCAAAGGTTTGGCTAATAATGAAAAATTTGGTATCTATTGCCTGCAATATGATGTAATGCCCAAGAAAGCACGCACTTCTCTCTGTGTTCTTGGCACACTCAATTTCGCTATTGCCTGAATTCTTTATGGGGTCAGTTTCCTTCCCTCCTTCGATAAGAGATGACCTAAGTAGGTCACTTCTTGTCGACAATATTGCAATTTTGAGAGACACTTTGTGATGCAAATCACACAAATGACGCAACAATGACAACCTGGCTTCTTTACAGATTTCCTCAGTATCTGCAGCAACAAGCAAATCATCTACATACTGAATGAGGGTAGCGCCATCAGGTAAAACAATTGTATCAAGCTGTGTTTTTAGAGCTTGACTATATATTGATGGACTTTCACAGTAGCCCTGGGGAGCGCGTTTAAAGCGGAAGCTTGGACCTCCTAAACTCAAGCCGAAAATATCCCTACTCTCCTCTGCAATCGGGATGCTGAAGAAAGCATTCTTCAAGTCAATCACCGAAAACCAGGTGGCAGAAGCTGGAATCATAGTCAATAGGGCAGTAATGTCAGGCACGACTGGAAATTGTGGCACAACTATTTTATTGACCTCTCTAAGATCAATCACGAATCTGTAAACAGGTGGCTGGGAAGGATCAGTTCATTTAAAAACAGGCAGAACAGGACTATTGCAAACGTTGCCTCTTGTCTCTTCAATTACATCTTTTTCAATCAAATCATAAATGATCGCTAGTAAAGCTTTCTCACCTTCACTAGAAATTTTGTATTGGGGAATGCGTGGCATTCTAACATTGGCTTTCAATGTTACAACATATGGTGGTATTTCCAAAAGACCTACATCATTAGGACCAGTAGTCCAAAGAATTTTAGGGAGGGATGACAATTCTGTTGGAAGTTTGTCCCTTGACAAATACATTGGAGAAACCACTTTCTTACCCAGTGTAAGTTGTACTCCAGAAGGAGAACAGTACAAAGTCGCATACAATCTTTTCAACAGATCCAATCCTAACAAGTTTTCACCACAACCTGTCGTTAAAATAAGGGGTGCTTCGAATTCACAAGGTCCAACAGAAAGGGACAAAGGGTGGGAAATCGGATTTCTAACTGGGGCGCCAGAAAAACCTACTGATACATTTGTTTCGCCAGACAAAGGTGCGCCAGGGAGTTTTGAGTGCATAATAGAACTCTTTGTAGCACCAGTATCCAACAGAAAAGGCTCTGACACACCTGATGTAATCACCTCAACATAAGGTCCACTCTGATCTACTGGAACTGAAACAACTCCCTCTCTTTGTCTACGGCTGTCCTAGCAATCATTACCGTCCATATGCTCATCTTCTGCATAGTAATCATCAGCATAGTACTGAGCTGTCCTACCAAACGCGTTATTTTGCTGATCAAATTTATTCATTGAATTTTGAGGCGGAAAGGAACGTGCGTTCTGGGGGAAATTTCCACGTCCTCTACCTCTAGGCGCTTGCTGAACACCTCGACCTCGTGCACCTGAGATACCATTCGCGCTCTGTAACAAAACAGGGCAACTATACTTAAAATGACCCTCTTCCTTACAATACGAACACTGATTGGGACCTACAGGGACACGTGGTTGAGTATACTCGACTCTTTGCGAGTTCCTCTGATACTGTTGAGGCTGCTGATAATTATTCTGATAGTTACTCTGTGCACCACTATTTTGACCACCACGTGGCGGATATGCTTGTTGTAACAAAACCTTCGTTTTTAACTCTTTCGTTTTCTTCTCTGCTCTATCTTTCTCATCTTTATCTCGATTTTCGTAATATTGTGCAGTAGCCAATATCTGTGCTGAAGAGGAAACTGCCCAAGAACTTTCTGAATCTTTTAACTTCTTACACAACTCGGGAAGCAGATTGTGCACAAATTTATCGACGAACAACCGCTGACCACCTTCTGTGCTCATATCTTGACCACTGTGGTCGACAAACGTTTCTTCAAACCTGGTGAAGAAATCTGATACCGTTTCATCTTTCTTCTGCTTACATGCAGACAATTTATTCCAATTCACACGCATCGCAGGCATTATAGTTTTCATGTAATCAATGATCTTACCAGGAAGTTCTGTTACTAAAGGCTCGGGTTTAGCACCACCAACTTGTCGGGCATCTGCAGCAGCAATATTAGCCCATGAGTCACCTAACTCCTGATCATGATCTGCATGGCAAATCTTTCCCCATAAAGGCTGTGGAACAACGTTCCGAAAACAACATGTCTATGTCAGCTAAATTCATAATGCAAGAACCTGCAGTCTGTGACAATTCCTTGTAATACCCTGTCGGATTTTTACGGGGATCAGGCAATGTCTGTTTAAGGGCCAAAACTTCAGCTCGCTTCCAAGGAACATGTACCTATACACGCTGAAAATGTAGCTGTATAGGTGGGACAGCATTCGCGTTCCCTTCCCTCCATTGTGGGGGAACTTCTCTCATGGGATACTGTCTCACCTTCTTTTTAACCGAGGAATCAGACTCAAACAATGACCTAGAAACACCTTCAGTCCTAAGCGACAACAACGTCGCAACTGCTTTCTCGACATCTGAACCCACAATTGCGCCTTTTGAAAACTCAAACCGTACATGGCTCAACTTGGGCGGATTAGAGTCCAAATCATTGTCCTCCAAATCTTCACACAGAAAAGCACAAATTTTCTCAAAAACGTATCTCTGCCTTGATGCTTCCCACTGATGGAAGACATCCATAACAGATTCTAGATCATATTTCATCGGGTCAGTCACCCATCTATGTGCCAAATGATTCAACGTTTCTTTCTCCCTAGAATCAGGCTGTTGACTACGCAACTGTTTATGCTCAGAGACAGGAGCCGGACTTCCAAAGAAAGGATATAAAATACTAGTAACAGTACTAGCCACTCTCTGACGAACAGAAGGAGAAGTCGATGAAAAGACAAGCGGAAAAGCAGGGTGAGGCAAGGCAGATGCAGAGGCAGTGTCAGGAGGAGTACCAGGAGTGGTAGTCGTTATAGTAGTTAAAGTTGTAGGAAGTATAGGAGGAGCAGATGTAAAAGCCGGTGGCCCTTGAGGAGGCTGCACCGGAGGAGCAGGAGCCAACTGAAGAACAGCTAGTGGGTGCTCTAGAGGAGCAGGAGGCAATGCAACCACGGGTTGCGCAGCTAAAGGTTGCGGAGGTGCTGTAGCATTCTGCGCATAAGGGGGTGGCGAACTTAACAAATGCGACATTAGAGGATCTTTTTCAAGGTCTTTTGCTGCATCTTGCTGAAGAGGCGGCAAAACTGGATAACATTTATCGATGACCATTTTACGTTGCCTGTGCAACTGCTCACTCATCTGTTCCTCTTCGTTATCTTTAAACTGCATAGCAGCTTGCATTATCGAAATACCCCTTTCTCTCTTATTTTTCTTCGCTAATTTAATTTCCTTCTGTTTGGCTTCCTTACACCATAGGCGTAAAGAGTCAAACATCGCCGGCCGGGCTTTCTTCTTAAAAAGTTTAACTTCTAGATTATCTAGGATTTCCGTGTCAAAGCTACCATATTGGGGCCATTTTAAAACACCATCTTTTCTGGTGTAGCGGATCCATACTTCATTATATGTTATGGGCCCTACTCCATGTTTCACATACAATTCATAAGTTGGAGTTCCAATCGGAGGAACCGGACACGAGTCCTCCAATCGGGAATTCCCATTACAACCAAGACAAAAAAAAATTCCAAGCCTGCTAAGACCAGGCATCTTCGCTCACTAGTCTAGCTTCAAACTTCAAAGGATTATCGAATACGATATTCTCGTGAATACACGAGTCCTTCGGCTTTGGTACTTGCAAGTTCCAAATCAAAGATCCCGAAGGGATTCCAAACTAAGAACCAACTAAGGACTGGGAGACGCTCCACTTATACTTAACTGAGATATCGATGACGTCACCAGAAGACTCGTCTATCGTTTACCAAACATCAAGGGTCCAAATCAGGGTGATTGCCAGGGCAGCAGTCCTTTGTAGCCGTCGGGAAGCGGGGAACCTCGCAGCAAAGACTTTTGGACCACGTCGCCATGCAGGGGTCGATGAAGTGGCGGCCTTCCTCCAGAATTTTCACACGAAGCTCCTCACGAACCTCTGGCTTGGACCGGTACCGTTGGTATCGCCCCACGTTGGGTGCCAGCTGAGGTACTGGGTTTTTCAGAACCGGTACCGAACCGGTAACCCAGCGGTGTCAGGGTACACCCTAATACCTCGAGTACTTTCCTGATTCAGACCACAGAAACTCAGAGTCTTCTAGGTGAAGTCAAAGATCGAATTTATTGGCTGCAACCAAGTAACAGTCGTCCTAGAAGTACAACAACACGGTGTGTATATTCTCAGGAGACTGCTCAAACTTACAAAGCCAGGCTTCTCTTTTTATACAACATATTATGCTTCAGGCAAACATTCTTAAATTTACAGTAGGCCATTCACATATTTTCACTACAAAGAAAAAGCAGAGTCATGATGACAATCCCACATTTCAGTTCGTCCAGCCCATAACAAAGTACCCGGCAAGGCCCAACATTTTCATCAGATATCGGTGGACCCCCAATAAAAACGGGCACCTCCTCCTCGTAAAGCAAGTGAGAGAAAAGAGCAGGGACAGGTGTGAGCAAGATTAGGCAGGGTGTGTGTGTGATGAAAAGGGTTTATGGCATGTTGTGCCTTGATGCTATCTCGTTCGGCCACTGGGAGAGGAACTGACCAAACAGGTTCGACCTGGGGCTATGGTTTCAGCTTGCCCAGGTCAGAGAGAAGTCAATTAAGGTGTACGTGTCCTTTGGAATCGAATTTAGCTGTATTATAAGCCTATGTGAGGGCAACCCACAAAATGGCTGCCGTACACAAAATGGAAGCCAAGGGTTCAGGACGAAAATTATGATTTCGAGGTGAAATCGTTACAGGAATATGACGAAAATGCTTGTACATAGTGTACTAGCCATTTTCGGTCTTTTGATATAAAAATCGTCATGCTACGACGAAGTTTTATTCACGAGTTCAGAATTTTTAGAACTACAATAGTTGAAATTAAGTGCAATGTCTCTAGCTCACTTCACAAAGGAGACCAAAACTTTCCTAGTGGGCTAATTCATCTCCTAAAGCTCATGCTACAATCACCCCCTCAACCTGACTTTACCTATCGTCACTGCACTATTCCTTGACTGCCTCCCCCTATGTTAGCCACCCTGCACGTCTGAACAATCCTCCAGGGTGATGAGACTGCTTTTCTAGTTTATTGCATCGTTTTTGCTCCTATCCTATCCCTCATAGTAGTCTGATATTATGACTGTTTGTTTTGCCATATACTGTTTCTTCTTTTTTCCCTATCCCTGGGCTCTCCTCCCCCCTTTGTTCTGTATCCCACCTGATACTACTGTAAAGCGCTCTGATACCCTCACGGGTCTGGTTCGCGCTCTATAAAACTCAAAATAAATATCAAAAAACCTCACAAATTCAACATTTTACACAGTTACTGCATGTGTTTCGGAGACATCTGAAAACATCAAAACATTGTTTTATGAGGAATATGTGTGTCTAAACGTTGTACATATGTAGTTGTATACATTACCTCTGAGGAGCTTTCTACCTGGAGTTCCAGTTGTATTGTAGAGTGTCTTTGATACATTTATTTTGTCTGTAGAAAATGTGTGTTTGGACCATAGAAAAAAACTTTGTTGTCATCATCTCGTCCCATTTGTGCACATTGTCTCTAACCACTCTTTGTTTCAACCCCTAACACTTTCGATCCCTTGACTACATTTCCTTTCTATCTCTGTCCTCCAGCTGTTTTGCTTTATCTACCTCAAAACATCAAACTCCATCTTCAATCTATCCTGACTCCCTCCTGCCTTTATTTTACCTCCTCAGGAATATAACCTTTTCTTCTTTTAGTCACACTTTGTTTCCTAACCTCTTTCCATCTTTCTCCCTTCCCTAACCCTTACTTTTCCCCCCTCCTTCTCTCTTCCTTCTCCCCTATCTTGGCATACCTTCTGCTACTCCTTCATTAGCCCCTCACTGCCCCCCCCATATCTCCTGTCCTACCTACCTAGCTTCATTCCTTGCTTCCTTCCTGTCTTCCTCCATTGTTCCTCTAGATGTCTTCTCCTCTGAATCTGTGCTATCTTGCCTTGCAGGTGTATTTGTCTTCTCGAATTCTGGGAAGAACGTGACAGTGATGTTTTCCTCTGGAGCCGGAGTGGAGGTGCGAGGAATGGGGGAGTTCCTGAGTGTCATGGTTCTCCTTCCTGAGAAGTTTCTGAATGACACCGGGGGCCTACTAGGTGTCATGAATGGCAACCCAGAGGATGATTTCACCTTCAGGAATGGCTCAGCCCTGCCCAGCAATGCTACTGCCGAGGAGCTCTACGAGCTGGGGGCAGACTGTAAGTAGAAAGTATTCCCAGCTTTCTCTCTGAAAGACCTCCATCGATCATGTTTTCTAGTCTGGGGAACACATCAAGCTTACAAAAAGAGGCCATACCCTCTTGGTTGCAATGCAGATCCTCCAGGTGCAGCATGGATTGCAGTAAACGTTTTGTTTATTTTCCACCGGTTTCATTTAGAAAACAAGTAAATGGTATGTGAAAAAATAGTAAAATGGTTTTGGGGTTAGGGATCAGGGCCGGACTGGCCATAGCAGGCACCGGGCAATCCCCTGGTGCGTCGCACGGGTGGGGGCCGGTTTAGGACCCATGGGGGCCGTTTTTGTTACAGGGCCGAAAATCAGCCGAAAACCGGCCCCGGCAAAGAGCTCAGCGGCACCTCCAACCACCACCCCCCCTGTCCCCCCCCCTCCCTACCCCCCCAAGTGGGGCCGGCCGAGCACTTTGCCAGAGCGGTTGTGGTTCCCAGTCCGGCCCTGTTAGGAATCTATGACCCGGCTACTTCACCTCTCACCAGCTCCACTGGTTACGCTTCACTTTATATCTATCAAACTGAGGTACGTATTAAAACTTAATATTATTTCCTTTAAGTCTCGTTTCTTGTTCTTTCAGTTGCCTCAAAGTAGTTCACACCACATCTTTGTATATTTCATCAAATACTTCTTTATTGGTTTATTAGATCCAAAATCATAAAGCCAGTCAACGCGTGTTTCGAAGAACACAAACCCTCTTCCTCAGGACTTATAGTTATTTTATCACATTTATCACAGAACTTTCATGCTGAAAATATTCTATTATTTATATTTAATTCCACTGCCCCATTCCGGTATCAGCAATGGTATTATTATGGCACAAACTCTCTAATACCTGCAAGAAACCCCCAACTAGCAAACTACGCTTAGAATAGTACTTACAGAGCCAGTGGTAACACAAGGGAGACCAATATTTCTGATTGGCTGCCCCCCACCGTTGAAGCAACCTGTCCAAGCAAACTTGGCGCTCTCAGTTACAGTTCTTCCACAAAATATCAGAGAAACAATATTGTGTGGACAAAATATTGTGCCAAGAGTATCGAGGAAAAAAATATCATGAAATAAGTATCTATGGTGAGCAAACTTGAACTATACTAAACTCCACACACATACACCTTGAGGATATATATTTCTTCAAGGTACGTAGATGTGAAGTTAAAAATAGTAAGTATATACTTCTCACATTGCACTTACCTTCTTGATATTTTGGTCCACACTATATTTGTTTCCTCGATGTTCTGTTAGACATCCCTCAGTTACTGATGCCGTTCAGATTGAGGCTCAGGTTCTACCTATCCTAATCGCTTTGAATAATATTCACACCCCCAAACTTACACTATGTCATCGTCCCCAGTATGCGTCACCTGTCCATTGTATAATATTCATGCCTAAATTTTCGTCTTCTGTTTGCTACCGAATAGGCTTCTCAAACTCCTACTGGATGTGAACACTTAGGGGGGTCTATTAGTTAAGCGGGCGGATCGCCACCGCCCGCATGGCGGTGGCGATCTGCCCGCCATTTCCCACAGCCCGCCACCCATTTACCCCCGACATATTACGATGGCGGGGGCATCCCGGCAGACAGAAAGACCGTCTGCCAATTTTCCGCCCGTCGACAAGTCGACCAGGCGGAAAGGGGCTGAATATGGTACCGGTGTCTGCAAGACACCGCCATCCATATTATGATGGGCGGCAGTGCAGAGCTCTCCATGGCAGAGACTCCACCATGGAAAGCCAGGCGGAGATCACATTCAGGGGCCTGTCCGGTTGTGGACCCCCAGGGGTTGGGGGTGCACTTGTGGGGTACCCATGGTATCCTCCCCGACATTGGCATGCACAATGTGGCAGGCACCGCGCAGTGCCTGCCACGTTATGCAAATGTGCGACATGCATATATTGCATTGTGGTGGGTGCTGCTTACAGCACTGCCTGCCACAATACAATTTATGCAGGATGCCACCGCCGCGGTGGCCGTGGCATCCTAATTTCTATGGCGGGACCGCCGCACCTATGGCGGTCGGTCGCTGGCGGCCGAACAAAGTTCGTCCGCCATCGTAATAGGCCCCTTAGTATGACTTTCCAGCCATGACGTCACAAGGACAGAGCCATTGACCTATCTAACTTTTGTCAGACCCTTCCACTTGTCTTACGAATGCCATAACAATTACTATATCATTAGGTTTTCCGAACCAGTGCCCTTGTGCATAGAAACAATTAATGTATGGAGTGAGGGCAATGAATGCAAAGTAAATATAGACATAAATGGACTTGGTCGGTTGGTGTTCTGTCTCTTTCTTTTGCTTTGGCTGCAATCTATTTCTCTTCTTTGATTTACTTAAGCTCATGAACATCAATCTTATTATTTTATTTGCACCTATTGGTTGTTCACTGGAATTTTGCAATGACCTTTATCCCATTCCACTTATCTGCATTCTCAGTCAAATGCAAAGTGCCTTAAATGCTTCTGTTTGATTTTGGTCTGAAGGAGAGCATATTTGTCATTGGCTTGTGTCATTGTCCTATGTAAATGCTGGCTTCTGATTCGTTATTAGGCCTGTTAGTCCCTCCTTAGTACCGCCTTGTCTTCATTTGTAATCTCTCATGAGGACTGGCCCTTTTACTGCGGTTGTTACACGGGAAGTCTTCTTTAGTCTGTAAGAGTGGCATCCTAATTTCCATGGCGGCACTGCTGCACCTATGGCGGTCGGTCCTGTTTCCCGGTATGGTGGCAGCCAGACAAAGTCTGCCCGCCATCGTAACAGGCCCCTTAGAATGACTTCCCAGCCATGACATCACAAAGACAGAGCCAATGACCTATCTAACTTTTGTCAGACCCTTCCACTTGCCTTACGAACGCCATAACAATTACTATATCATTAAGTTTTCTGAATCAGTGCCCTTGTGCATAGAAACAATTAATGTATTGAGTGTGGGCAATGAATGCAAAGTAAATATAGACATAAATGGACTTGGTTTGTCGCTGTTCTGTCTCTATCTTTTGCTTTGGCTTCAATCTATTTCTCTTTCTTTGATTTACTTAAGCTCATGAACATCAGTCGTATTATTTTATTTGCACCTATTGGTTGTTCACATGCATTTTGCAATGACCTTTATCCCATTCCACTGATCTGCATTCTCAGTCAAATGCAAAGTGCCTTAAATGCTTCTGTTTGATCATTGTCTTAAGGAGAGCAATATTTTTACCTATACCCACCCACCTGGACTTGCATTGGCTGACATCCAGACATGCACTTTCTTTAACTTGGTCTAGCTTTCAAACTGCTCCTTTATTTAGCCTCACAACCTAGGACATCTTCTAAAACCCCACATGAATACTGGGGCATTTTGAACTGTCTCCTGGTCACTCCATATTTCCACTGTGTGAAAAGATATATAGCGTAGATTTAAGCACAGGGGAAATGAAGCCTACTGTGTAAACACACATTTTTCCCCGTTAAGAAGATCCTTCCTCTACACTCCGAGAAAGGCTGGGGGTGACTTTACTCTAGCCTTTGGCTAGTATATCTCTATTCCAGGATGGGAAGTGGTAAGATTTCAGTGTGTGGATGTTCGCACAAATAAATATTTTTGGGCATTCGCAAACTTGCAGGACAATCCACAGCTTGTAATGCCTCCATTCTACCCTTTTACTATTAAGGGTTTCTCCACACTTGTGGCAGTGAAATCCACAGTTGTAAAACTATTTACGCCAGTCAGAAATAAATGGAGATTTTGGACTGTAAGCATATGACTGCAGCTGAAAACACCTTTGTAAATCGGGCAAACTCTGGAACACAAGATTTTTGGAACCTAGAATATTAAAACCTTCTATTGAAACCTTAAATCCTACCTCTTTAAAGTGTCCTTTCATCTCCCATAATGCCCGCTGCAAATAGTGGCTGCTTAGCAGAATGGAGCGATTCAAGAGAGCCTTATTGGTTCAAGCACTGGATCACTTGCTGAATTACTTACTCGCCTTAGGGAGTAGGTTGCTACATTGGTTCCTTAAAGGTACAATTGCCTCACCTACTTTCAGTTGCCATGTTTAGTTTATTGTCATGCCTCCAGGAATCTCCAAGAGCCTAAGGAAAATAACTTGGCTCTAATTATAAGAAATGTGCTATCCCTGGCAGCGATTATGCAGAAGGTGAACACTGATACTGACAAGTGTGATAGTTAGCCGGTCTACAATTGCCCAACCTTTTTGACTAATGCACCTCAACATGGAGAATAACATGGTAACACTGCTTGTTTTCTTCCTATCAAAGTGTTTAAATTCGACATGTGCTTTTTTTGCGCTGCTTCAGGTATTTTTAGGTAGCGCCTGAGCAGCGCATGAGCTGCTCTGCGAACTCATGCGAGCTATGCTGTGTTGGAGTATGTACTTGAAGCCCCACCCACTCTCTGCCCATATTTGTCAATGGCTTGTGTCTTTGTCCTTCGTAAATGCTGGCATCTAATTCGTTATTAGGCTTGTTAGTCCCTCCTTAGTACCGCCTTTTCTTCATTTGTAATCTCCCATGAGGGCTGGCCCTTTTACTGTGGTTGTTACACGGTAGGTCTTCTTTAGTCTGTAAGCACTATTTTCTTTAATGAGTTTCTCATACTGCAGGAGGGTCTTTCGTGCACAGTTTTGACCACCAACTTGTTAATTTAATTTGTAGCAAACGGGGAGCTCTTCAGGGGACATTGGAGACAGAAGGGGGCAACTCAGTGATGTCTTTAAGCGTTTGGAATGCAATAGGTCTCACATTTGCGAGAGTTTAAGCTATTGGCATTGTAAATGACAATGCCTTTTATTTATGTTTTAAAAACCAAAACATAAATAAAAGGCATTGTCATTTACAATGCCAATAGCTCAAACACACGTAAATGCAAGACCTATTGAATTGGAATTGCAGATGCTTGTCTTTAGTATACCTTGCTATCAAAAAAATGTGGGTTATGGTAATTACTGCAAAAAAGTCCCAAAATGTGTTTGCATCCGCGTAGGGATTTGTGGGGGGTCTAACATAGACGGAGAGCAGTTCATGTATCCACTCCCATGTTTGCATGTGACATAGGCTGTTACATGGTCTTACTGGCATACAGGGGAAGTAGGGCTGGTCTAACAGGTCAGTCTATTGGCCTGTTTTGTGGTCTTGTTGTCTGGTTTTTACTGTTGAGTCCTCTTAACTTAACACATACATTGCCTGAAGCATTCACAAATGCAAGCATCTCTCATAGCTTGCAAAACATCTATATGGCTTGTCTTTACAAGCTAAAAACTGCCCTGATTTGCAAATGAAGGCTACTTTTTTAAGGTATCTGATTTGCTTATGAGGGACCTTTTATTTTGGAGCCCAGTCCTATTTTCTGCCCAACTCCGATGGAGAGTATCATTCTTTCACCATTAAAGGTAACCATTTTTTGCTGTAGGTCATGCCTGAGAACTCCCTGGGGCTATGCCATTACATGCTCTTTCATCTTGAGGTGATTGTGTCACACCACGCCACTGGATCCAGATTAAAGGGAACTTCTGTTTCTTTTTCAGGGTCCATCACAAATGAAACAACCCTTTTCACCTACGACTCCTTGTCCTTGGAAAATAGCTTTTATTTTAAGCATGACCCCAGCTATATACCTGTATTTAGAATCGAGGAGGACCCGAATGACCCACTGACAGACAAAATGCGGAAGCTCTGTGAGTCAGATGAATTCTGCAGATTCGATACCCTCACAACCAAGAGACTCATGGTTGGAAACACCACCAAGATCTCCCATCAGCGTCATCAGAAGATGGTGGAGAGTCTTAAGCCAGGTGAGGTGGGGGTGTGTTGGTGATGCCGGTGGTGGTGGCAGCAGCGTCGGTTGTGGTCGTTGTAGCAGTGGTGATTGTGAGTGTGTATAAATGACCATGTGTAAATTACAATTTAAATTATTTTTGAGAAAAAACACAATCAGTAACATGCATGACATCCTGCTCACCATCTCTGCATCATTGGGGGTGACTGACCCAACAAGGGAGTGGGCAGACTTGTGGAGTGGTAAGAAAAAGGGATGGGAATAGTTCCCTCCCTGGAATTTCTATAGTGATTCATACACTGCAGTTGGCTGTGCACAGCGTGTGTGCCTCTCCTTGAAGCTCCGTCCATCCATGGGGACAACATGATGGAGACTTGACCTGGCAAAGCACAAGAAACAATCATGGTTGTGGAAAATAATGTCAGAACTAGTCTTGTGGGAAAAACTAGCGATTATAATTGTCTACACAGTTATTGTGAGGCCAAAGGAACTCACTCATACCCTGGAGTACATGTTTGCCAGCTTTTGTATCATACAGATGGAGCTCTTGTTGAAGGTGTGTCTTGGGAGCTGAACAGGGTTTTGGAGCGGGAATTCTGATGGTGGCAAGCATTAAACATAAGACAATATTGAATAGTTGGGATTTCCAGGCTCCTGGTACTTCCTTCACGATGTTATGTTCATAGCCCTACCACTGTTTCTACACTTTTAGGATAGAATTGGCATGGATGAGAGGGTGTTTCATCACACTCATTACCCAATGAGAGGCCATGACATGTTTGGGCTTTGACATTACACTTTTTTCTACACAACAAAACCTATTTTGTCTGCAGAAAGGATACAAAGTGCATTTAAAGTCTGTTTGCATGTTCGCCTATCTGTCAGTTTGTCAATCTAGCTGTACGTCTGTATTCCTGCACATCTTCATATTCCAGCCTGGTTGCGGTCTAAAAGAACGTGTCTTGGGTGTGTCTGTGTATTCACCTGAATTCTGTGTGTGTGTTGGAGATTGAGTGTAGGTCTGTGTGCAGGGGTACCTGTACGGTTGTTAGACTCCGAAGATCCCTCCTTGTCTGGTTGCCTGAACACCTGGTTGGCTGAATGTCTGGTGGGCTGTAAGACACTGACTGAGTTGGTCTGTGGAAGAGTGGATAACTTTTCATGTTTCTTTGTGTGCTCAGCTGTCTCCATGCACGTTGCTGCGTGAGTGTATGTACAAGTATCTGTGACCTCTATTGATGTGAGCATGGATAGTGTCTGTCTTTGTGCACGCCCTATTTAAAAGTGAAACCTGCTGCTTTGCCAGTGTTTATTTCCCGTTTGGGAAACTTCTGCTCATTTGTATTGATGCTTGCACTGCTCCAGTTGCTCCAGTTTGAATGAACCTAAGTAGGCGCTACTCTAACTCCCCTCCCCTCCTTTCCTCAGTGGTGTGCTGTGGCTGGCTGGGCCCACCAGCAAACGGGTCCAAGGAAGGCACCTCGTACATTTTTAACTCCGAAGTCAAGTTCACGTGTGACCCTGGATTCGTCCTGTTCGGTCCACGAGTGAGGACCTGTCTGTCCAGTGGAGCTTGGTCGGGAGAAGATACGGAGTGCAAGCCAGGTAAGAACGCGGCATTACCTCTGTGTACTCTTACAATGATCATGAAGGTATCTGCTTTCCTCAGTAGTAGAGAGGGCAGGTTTTCCGCCAGGGTGGATGCACAAAAGGTTTCTCAGGGACGCCATAGTACAGTGTCTGCTAGTCAGTGGTCGAAGTGGGGAAAAAAAAGTAGGGGAACTGTGGGTGGAGAATCGGGGGGCGGGAATAACCGAAGATTGGATCAGTGGGCGGAGTCAGGGGTGTGGCTAGAAATAGCAAAACATACCAAATTTTTAGTACGTTTAGCATTTCACTGAACAGTTACAGCTTCAATGTTATTTAATTCAAACAATGGATAAACATGTTTATTTGAGGTTTAATTCAGAAAAAAGCAAACACTCATAGGGAATACAGGTTTATGTAAAGCGTGCAAAATATAAGCAGGAACAACATGTTACCTTAATGCTTTTACTCTCATTGTTCAGAAATCCATGAATATTTTTGTCTCAAACATTGAGGACATGAATACAGGGCTCCTCCTGTACACATGTGTTAAGCAGGGCTCAGAAGAGAAACTGACTCTTCAGGAGAATCTAGACTCACGGAAACCCACAAAGGCTCCTTCATATTCATGTCAGCCAACTAGCTGCTCAATCATAATATAGCAAAAAGAATAACTGGTGGACAGAATGCAGAACAATGTCATACATTCACCCCAGTACAGAGATCTGGGCCTAAATTTATCGTTTTTTTGCTCACCATGAAATTCCAGTTTGGATCCAGCCATATGCAAATCAGTCTTGATCCTGCGTCCTCCCTGGACTGGAAACAAGCATCCTAGGACCGGTTTCGGGCTTTCAGCCCTCATCAGCCAGGATAGCTGGATTCCAGTGGCAAGGAGAGCACAGGACCCACGTCTGGCATACCCGTCCCACTCGGGGTGACAAAAGCAAAAAGAACAACGGATGGGCAGAATGCAGAACAATGTCATACATTTACCCCAGTACAGAGATCTGGGCCTAAATTCATCGTTTTTTGCTCACTATGCCTTTCGAGTTTGGACCCAGCCATATGCAAATCAGTCTTGATCCTGCGCCCAATGGGAACAGTCCAGCCCCAACTGCCAGGCCAGGTCCTCCCTGGACTGGAAACAAGCATCCTAGGACCGGTTTCGGGTTTTTAGCTCTCATCAGCCAGGATATCTTGATTCCAGTGGCATGGAGAACACGGGACACACGTCTGGGCATACCCGTCCCACTCGGGGTGACATAAGCAAAAAGAACAACTGATGGACAGAATGCAAATCAATGTCATACATTCACCCCAGTAAAGAGATCTGGCCCTAAATCCATCGTTTATTTGTTCACAGCTCCTGTCCATTCACCGCTCCTGTCCGTTCACCGCTCCTGTCCGTTCACCGCTCCTGCCCGGTCACTGCTCCTGCTCATGCCTAATCACTGCTTTTGCTCTGTCACCTCTCCTGCCCCGGCACCTCTCCTGCCCCATCATTTCTCCTGCCCCGTCACTTCTCCTGCGCCATCACTTCTCCTGCCCCGTAACTTCTCCAGCCTGTCACTTCTCCTGCCCAGTCACTACTCGTGCCCGGTCACCACTCCTGCCCGGTCACCTCTCCTGCCCAGTTACCTCTCCTTTCAATCAATCAATCAATCAAAGCATTTGTAGAGCGTGCTACTCACCCATGAGGGTATCAAGGTGCTGAGGGGGGCGGGGTGGATTGCCGCTACTGCTCGAATAGCCAGGTCTTGAGGTGTCTTCTGAAGGTGAGATGGTCCTGGGTCAGTCGTAGGTGAGCGGGTAGGGAGTTCCATGTCTTGGCTGCCAGGTAGGAGAACGATCTTCCTCCGGTGGTGGCTCTGCGAATTCGTGGGACGGTGGCGAGGGCGAGGCTGGTGGAGCGGAGCTGACAGGTGGGGGTGTAGAACGAGAGGCGGTTGTGAGGGATTCGGGGCCCATGTTGTGGAGCGCTTTGTGTGCGTGGGTGAGCAGCCTGAACGTGATCCTCTTGCTGACAGGGAGCCAGTGCAGGTTTCTTAGGTGGGCGGATATGTTGCTGTGGCGAGGGATGTCTTCTGCCCGTTACTTCTCCTGCCTGTTCACCTCTCCTGCCCCATCACCTCTCCTTTCCTGTTGCCACTCCTGCCCCGTCACTGCTCCTGCCCCTTCCCCAGCACTTTTCCTGCCCGTCACTTTTCATGCCCCATCACCGCTCCTGCCCATTCATTGCTCCTGCCCGTTCACTGCTCCTGTCTGGTCAGCACTCCTGCCCGATCACGCCTCCTGCCCCATCACTTCTCCTGTCCCATCAGTTCTCCTGCCCGGTTTACTGCTCCTATCCATTCACTGCCCCTATCCGTTCACTGCACCTGCCCCGTCACCGCTCCTGCCCTATCACTTCTCCTGTCCCATCACTTCTCCGGCCCCGTCAACCTCTCCTTTCCCATCACCGCTCCTGCCCCGTCACTTCTTCTGCCTGTTACTTCTCCTGCCGGGTCACCTCTCCTGCCCCATCACCTCTCCTTTCCTATCACCACTCCTGTCCCGTCACTGCTCCTGCCGCATCACCTCTCCTGCCCCGTCATCTCTCCGACCCTTTTACTTTTCCTGCCCCATCACATCTCCTGCCTGTTACTTCTCTTGCCTGGTCACCTCTCCAGCCCATCACCTCTCCTTTCCTGTCGCCTCTTCTGCCCCATCACCTCTCCTGTCGGATCACTTCTCCTGCCCCGTCACTTCTCCAGCCCCATCACTTCTCCTGCCCCGTCATTTCTCCTGCACGTCACTTCTCTTGCCTAGTCACCTCTCCTGCCCAGTCACCTCTCCTGCCCAGTTACCTCTCCTTTCCTGTTGCCTCTCCTACCCCATCACTGCTCCTGCCACTGCCCCATCACTTTTCCTGCCCCGTCACTTTTCCTGCCCCATCACCGCTCCTACCCATTCACTGCTCCTGTCTGGTCAGCACTCCTGCCCGATCACCGCTCCTGCCCCATCACTTCTCCTGTCCCATCAGTTCTCCTGCCCCGTTCACTGCTCCTATCCGTTCACTGCCCCTATCCGGTCACTGCACCTGCCCGGTTACCGCTCCTGCTCATGCCTAATCACCGCTCCTTCCCATGTCATCGCTCCTGCCCCGTCACTTCTCCTGCCCCATCACTTCTCCTGCCCCATCACCTCTCCTTTCCTGTTGCCTCTCCTGTCCCATCATCGCTCCTGCCCCGTCACCGTTCCTGCCAGGTCACTTCTCCTGCCCCGTCACTTCTTTTGCCCGTTACTTCTCCTGCCTGGTCACCTCTCCTGCCCCATCACTGCTTCTGTCCCGTCACTGCTCCTGCCCGTCACTTATCCTGCCCCATCACTTCTCCTGCCCCGCTACTTCTCCTGCCCCATCAACTCTCCTGCCCCATCACTTCTCCTTTCCTGTTGCCTCTTCTGTCCCGTCACTGCTCCTGCCCTGTCACTTCTCCTGCCCGTTTCTTCTCCTGCCGGGTCACCTCTCCTGCCCCATCACCTGTCCTTTCCTGTCGTCTCTTCTGTCCCATCACTGCTCCTGCCCTGTTCACTCTGTGTACAACATTGATAAATTACACAAGGGGGAAATTTCCCCACAGTACTCTGTTTGGGGAAACCTCCTCTGTAATCACTAACTTAGATCTCACTGGCACATGACATGCTAAAGGCAGAGGGCGGGCGCATTGTCATTCGAAAGGGGGTAATCAGCCTTAATCGGAATGACAATGGGCCAACCCACAGCCTGTGCGAGCTCAGGGAGGGGCTGCTGCAGCCTCTGGAGTTCAAGAGAAGTGTGAGCTGCCCCAGGAAGCTGAATGAAAAAGGTATTGTTTTAATGTAGAACTATTCTTGCCGTCCCGGGATGCTTTTTTGAAAGACAGAAGTAGGGGAACAGACTCAAATATTTTTTTTAAGTAGGGGATCGCCGTGCCCTTCCGATCCCGCCCACTTGAACCGCTGCTACTGGTACACTTTGAGGCTGCACATGGATGTCAAACAAGGGTCGTCAGAGGCATCTGCTATCCCTGGGTTGTCCTTTTGTATTTCTGGCACTGCCCTTGCTACCTTTGGTCTCAAGGGCCTAAAGGCAGGGCAATAATTGTAAGTAAGTAAGGCTCTAAGAACTATGTTTACTTTCTCTAACCACTACTCCTTGTCTTCTCTTTCGATGCCCGGCACCAAGGATGTGGCTTAACAGCTAGAACAGCTGACTTTGAAGCTGAGGAACCAGGTTCGAGTCTGGGCAAACCACTGAATCTCCCTGTGCTTAAAAACAAATGTGTCCGTCTGTAATGCAGCTGGTGCTCATGAAAAGCGCTCTGATACCTTCAGGTCCAGTTTGCGCTATGTAAAACTGCAACAAATAAAAAAGGTGATAGGCAGTGTAGCAGCGCTCTCAATCACGCTGTGGTCATGATCACTGAGTTTACCATGGACAGTCAGAGACAGAAACGAGTTTGGATCGGGGTCATGTGATCAGAGCAGGTGCTATGTGGAGCACCTTCTGATCCCCGCTAGGGTTCAGTCACTGTCCTGATAGCACTGTAGCCTAGAACCATTTCACTTGGCACCAGTATGAGGATACATCAGGGTGAGAAAGAAGCCAGGGAGCAGCCAGTCTCCCCTGTGTTCCCACGCCCATAGCTCCATCGCTGTAGAAACAGAGAGGTACATACTTTGATCAATTTCACATTATCAATTCTTCTCCCAAACTTGACTTCTTTCCCATGTAGATGTATTGTTTATTCTTTAATCCTTTCCTCAAATAACACTGTCCTTGAGATGTAACGTGAAGCAGGAGTAATCATCCTTACCATTACATTAACATTTAGGGAAGATTTCTGGCCTTCTAGGTTGGTCATGACCAAGTAGCACTTGTGCCAGGGGCTGTAATGCAAGATAAGAACATTTGCCCTGTTGTTCCCTGATTAGATAGTAGGAAACGTTCACGAGTAGGCTACAGTGAACCACTTACTCATTTCAGCACCGGTGCCAATGTTCTTCTGGATGTGTGGTGACATGAAATCCTGGACATCTCTAAAAGAAAATGGATGGTCAAGTGGATGAAAGCGTTAATGAATAAACATTTGATCTTTTGGGTGGATTGAGAAAGAAGCGGTGGCACCCAAATGAAATGAGCTCTGTTTGCTTCATGCCTATAAGCTGACCCTACCAATAAATACTCAATAGAAGCATTGCCATTTTATTGATGCAGGCAGATACATTGTGCAAGATCCGAGGGGTTTTGATTTAGTGGAAATTCCATTTGGAGGAGACAGCCATCCAAAGAGACTTGTCCCACACCAAAATGTAATTCTAGGATATGTATTCTAGATCTAGCCACTTCGTGGGGTCAGGCTAACTTCCCCAGAGGACCGGACTTTTCTCTGTACCCAAGAGAAGAAAACCTTCAAAACTAAGACCTGATTTGGGGTTTGATAATATTGGAAGCTTTGCTGAGTTCCAAAGGAATTGCTTCCTCCACCATACAGGTAGTGTGTAGAAGGAATTTCTGTCAGCGCATTTGTCTCTATTTATAGCACCCCCCTCCCCCAGAAAGTTTTTTCAGTGGAATTTAAATTAAAATTAACACTCATCGTTTACAAAATGATACCCGATTTAAAGGGTCCCTTGTCTCACCATTGCTTCATGACATGATCTAGTACTCTGTCATTAGTAGTGGAGAAAACCCAAAGCAAATTAATACACGTCAGCTGCAGTATGGACCACCAGGTGCTCTCAAACTACCGACCATTCGATACATTTACCTTAACACATTGGTGATAAGCTGAGTGTGGCCTACCTACCTGGCATCTTGTCCTTTTTTCAGGATAACCAGTAAATGTGTAAATTACTGGCAGTAGGCAAACTGAATTATTCATTTGAAAAGAATACAGTGGATGAAGTTTGTCATGGATAATGTGCCAAATATTAAAATTAGGTATTCTGAGATCCTTTCAAACATTAAGCAGTGCTTAATTTGTAGAGATGTTGCTGGTGATAGATATGTGTGTATGTATATATATATATATATATATATTTTATATTTTATTGTCGCTTTCTAATGCATTGTCAGTACAGTTCTTGAGAAAATTATTACTTTCTGGAATATAAACAGGAAGAAAACGAAAACAATATTTAATCGGATATAATTTGCTAATTAGGCCACTTGGACTCAATTCCATATTAAAATGTATATATATATATGTGTGTGTGTGTGTATATATATATATACACACACAGACACACCTACACACACACACACACACACATATATATATATATATATATATATACATATATTATTATTATGAAATTGAGTCCAAGTGGCCTAATTAACTCATTATATCCGATTAAATATTGTTTTTGCAAATTATGTAAAATACATAAGATTTTGGGTGGAAATAAGTAATTTCTTTAATTCTGCCTTGGACAACTCCTATTTTGTTTTTAGAAATTATGGGGAGATCTTAGGACTGTATACGCATGAGAGAAGATAATGGTTGCGCAACTTGAAAAGCCAGCCAGAGACCTAATATTTTATTCTATTATTACATTCTTGATGTTGTCCGTATTCAAACAATATTGCCAAGCCCTCAATGTATTCCTTGAATACAACATTCTATTGATTATATATGATTTTATGAACCTGGAAAACTCTATGGTAAGGACTGCATTGCTACTTTACTTCAAAAATATACTTGATGTTTTGAAAGGTTTTTGAAATATACAGTGAATTCACGGTAGACTAGTTATGTGTAAATTCTACATTGAAAAACACAATAGAAAATATTATTTTATATTTTATACAAGCATAATTGAAATCATGTTTAGTAATGCATGTAATTTTGATGTCTTTTGTAAAGTTTAATAATTAACCAAATCAAACTCAAACAAATATGCAAATCCTTCCTGTTTCCCCTTACTCTCACTGGTATTAGAAATGCACCATGGTTACTGCGCCTAATTAGCCAATCTAAGAGGCCAAAGCCCTACAGAGGGACGCAGGCGAGCGTTTAAGAGAATGTGGGCGAGAGAGAGAGAGAGATGGAGAAAGACAGAGGGTATAGTTTGTCAGATTATCAATAACACCAATAAATGTTGACATAATATCGTGGCCTGAATATTGTTTACAAAGATACTTCTCCATTGGGTATAGATATTCTAACACTAATTCCAATGGTGTGATATTTTTGCAAACAATGTATAGGACGAAATATTTGTGCCAGATGATATTTAGGCCACATGAATAGAACAGAGCGGTAATAGGGCTCGTGAAGTAATATGATGGATGAGTGGAAACTCGTTAATGTAAGACAGGACCTCGGGATGGAGGCATCCTAATAATTTCCTGAGAAGGAAGGATCTCCTATTTGATTGTGAGCTGACATTTGGTATTGAAGAAGCCACCTTACTGAAGTATGTAAGGGGTGGTTGGCATGGACAGAGAGTGCCCTGCAGAGTCTCTAGCTTCTAGTGTATGCTACTGTTATGTTGGCACAAAGGCACAGGATAAAGGGACGGCGACAAAATCTGAAACCTTCACAGTGAACAGGTAATAAAGTCCTTTCACAGCTTTGGAAGTGCTGGTTCCTGAAGGAACAAGGATTGAGGCATAGGGTGGCCCATGGGCCCCATTTGGAGCTTAGACACAATGGAAGACCCTCAAATTTATGGATAAATATTCTTAGTCTGGATTAGATTCCACAGGATGAGTTGCCTTCATTATAATCCTTCGTTAGGAAGTTCAGGCAGCACATTCTCCTTCGTATTCAGCATTTGCTTCAGAAGATTGAAGAGGTTTTTCTATTGCACCAAACTCTAAATTTGACCCTTGAATGAAAGAAGATACATTAGTAGTACAAACTTCAAGCTACAGTTCTGGAAAAACTGGGCACAGGATGGGAGATCCCTAGGGAGAGACCTCAGTTCCTGTTGGGGCTGCAACAAGAAAACATTGAGCAGAAGGTTCCTAGTTCTGGGACTGACACTAGCATAAAAGGATTGTAACAGGATGGCTGTATCCCAGACCACCGAAAGTTGAGGAGTGGCTGAAAGATATGGCTGAACGGATGAATGCTGAGGGATGCCACATGAGAAAGTCACGCAAAGGTGGAAAAACAGAAGATGACATGAGGGCCTGGGCGGCAATGCTCCCTGAGATACTGACTCCTCCAGGTGAGCTACCCCCATAGATTCTGATTTAGAGGAGGCAACAAACAGACAGGGGGTAACTGGCGTAGGGACACCTGTGGCCTAGTGTGCGCGTCTAGATAATGATGTTGTTGAAGACTATCTGCGTCACTACTACTGCCCAATAGTAAACTGTAGTACTGTTTTGGACCATGCATACATTAGGACTGTCCCTTTGCGGGGTGAGGGAGAGATTGGTATTAGTGGTTTTGTATGCAATTGATATATGGTATATTATGCTTAATTGATGTTGGTATTGTAGGATATATGACGTTACAACGCATACTTTTACCACGCATACCATTACAACGAAAGTTTTACAACGCAAAAACTTTTACAACGCATACCATTACCATGCACGATTTTACAACGCATATACCTTTACAACGCATACCATTACAACGTAAGTATTGGTAAGTATATAATAATTTTTTTAATGTAAAATAATTAAAAATATTGTAATATAATTTAATTTAATTTAATTTTATGTAATTAATTTTATTTATAAAAAATACCCCTGTACCCCAAAAACCCCAAACTGACCCTGAACCCTAAAAATACCCCTTTACCCAAAAACTGACCCTGAACCCTAAAAATACCCCTTTACCCAAAAACTGAAAACTGACCCTGAACCCTAAAAATACCCCTTTACCCAAAAACTGAAAACTGTCCCTGAACCCTAAAAATACCCCTTTACCCAAAAACTGAAAACTGACCCTGAACCCTAAAAATACCCCTTTACCCAAAAACTGAAGTGACCCTGAACCCTAAAAATACCCCTTTACCCAAAAACTGAAAACTGTCCCTGAACCCTAAAAATACCCCTTTACCCAAAAACTGAAAACTGACCCTGAACCCTAAAAATACCCCTTTACCCAAAAACTGACCCTGAACCCTAAAAATACCCCTTTACCCAAAAACTGAAAACTGACCCTGAACCCTAAAAATACCCCTTTACCCAAAAACTGAAAACTGTCCCTGAACCCTAAAAATACCCCTTTGCCCAAAAACTGAAAACTGACCCTGAACCCTAAAAATACCCCTTTACCCAAAAACTGAAAACTGTCGCTGAACCCTAAAAATACCCCTTTACCCAAAAACCCAAACATATAACATTTAAAAAATAATTATATACTTACCAATACTTACGTTGTAATGGTATGCGTTGTAATGGTACTGCGTTGTAAAAACATGCGTGGTAACGGTATGCGTTGTAAAAGTTTTTGCGTTGTAAAAGTTTCGTTGTAATGGTACTGCATTGTAAAAATTGCGTGGTAAACGTTGTATACCGTATTGTATTGTGAAAATGTCAATAAAATACTATACTTAAAAACAAAAAAAAACACAACCTAAGTTGTGACATGTCTAGCATTACAGGCATCAGCGTTTTGCAAGACTTGTGCTCTATTGGAATGTATTCGCCTTCTAGCTGCTGAAGGCCCATTGATAGCAATGTCATTAAATATATTGTACATCAACATTGGTAAAGTGAAATGAGAATAGCCATTGACAGTAGAGGATATAGTCACAGGAAGATTGTCCCTCATAACTCCAGCAAGAAATTGCAGTCATTGGCTGCGTCCACTTTTCACTTGCTAAGTCCTTCCTAATGTATAAATCGTTCACCACATGTATCTGTCTCCTAGTGTTGTTTCACCACATTCTCCAAACATATTTCTTCTGGCAGGTGCAGCTCATTCCTGTGCAGGGCAGTGTGGTCAGAACATACCCGGCTGCTCCTGTAGGCCCACCTGTGAGAACCTTGGAACCTGCTGCCCTGATTACAGAAGGTTCTGCATCCAGATTGCACCACAGTCGGGGATCCTCTTAGGAGGCAGAGACATTGTGGTGCTCAATGTGACTTTTGATGTCGCCTCGAACATAACGTGCAGGTAAGTGCACCACTTCTGTTCCATCAAGACCACCAGAAACTGATGGCCATCCAGCTCAGAACAAACTACAGCATTGTTTTTGTAAATTAAGTGTGAGGTGGGTTTTTATTCATAACAGTATTGTGGATTCGACCTTCTAAAACATATTTACATTTTTAAAATGTCTTTGGACCTTAGCTGACAGAATCGACTTAACTATCCTGAGATTCTTCTCTAGTGTTTTCTTTTTGTATTTTGGACGCAATGTATTCATGCGGTGAAATGAAGAACTGCAGGCACCGTAGTGCTGGGAAGATAGGAAAAGTGCTATTTGCATTTCCCATATTCAGGGTTGGACTGGGAGAGTAAATAGGCCTATGGCACCAAAAAGAATTGACCCCACAAGTGAATTATATAGCTAAAAAGGTGGCCTACATTTGCAAATCTGGGCAGTTTTGAAATTGTAAAGAAACGCTTTATAAGTGTTTTGCAAAATTTGGAAGAGACTGCTTGTATTTGAGCTTCCTACAGACAATATTTGCTTTTAAGGAAATTAGCAGTAAAAATCGACACAGCAGACGATAAAAACGGACCCACAAACAGCCAAAAACCAGTCCACACACTGACCATTCAGACCAGCGCTATAGACCAGTCTGACCCTGCCCTTCTTTAGAAAAGTGTACTCAGCAAATGCTGCGTTTTGTGAGAAACATCCTTGCCCTCGGGTTTTTGTTCCTCACTATCCAACCACATAGCAGACTTTTTGCTGCTTCCTCTCTAAAATTCATTCTAATAGTGACACCCCTGATAACACGAGTTCCTGCTACTCCCTCGTACTGCAGATTTAGTTTCCCCCTTCCCACACATCTTTGTTTTTATGTTTTGTTTCTCCCTCCATCCTGAGGTCATATTCCTCTCTCTACGTGACACTAGTTCACCTCGACCAGTGGCACCAATCTCCCTGCCCCCTCTCCACTGTCATTTCATGTCACTGGTACCTTTAACTGCGACCATCAGTACCCCCCCCCCCCACCCCCTCCGGTGTTTTCATATTATGACAATAGTGGGGCAACACAACTACTCTTGATTATCCTTGATAAACAAAAGAGAGTGAAAACGAATGGATCAAAACTGCATTCATAAGTGACCTGGCTACCTGTTGTGTTGTTGCAGTAGGATTGCAACAAAGGATATAGGATTGCCTGTTAGTCCCTCTGAGCAGCTGTCGACACAGTGCATTGAATTCATCCCAGAACATACCCACAGTAATAGAAAGAAAGCGCTGCAGAATTTTATACAAAGTCGATGACATGGATTTGTTTTCTGCGAATATCAAGGTATAGTGGTTTTATTTACTCTTTCTAGATTTGGGGATAATGTTGTTACCAATGGACATGTTGACAAAGATGGCGCTGCGCACTGCATCTCGCCAATGTTGTACGAGACCGGTCGGATCCCGTTTGCGATGTCAGAGGATGGGGGAGTTTCATATCCCTATTCCAGCTCCTGGATTTCAGGTAAATGTTGATTCATTGCTCAAGGCCAACTACAGAACACTACAGCTTTAAATGCTGATGGTGCGCTATATGAATGGACCTTATAGGGGCCACCTGTCTGGTTTGCGTATAGAAATTAAGTTGTCTCTCTCTCTAGGTTGCTGTTAGAAAGGCACAATAAAAAAAGTTAAGTGTTCTCCTCTTTGGTGGCTGACTGTCTGCAATCTTCTCTGGGTTGCTTGGCCATTTTTGTAGGAGTGGAGGGCCCCAGTCTCACTGGCCAGAAATTATACTAGAGTTTGTGTCCAACCTGGCTCGCGGTTGTGAGAAATAAGATAAACATTGTCTGTCTACTTAAGACGGATGTACGGCATTACAACGCGGGCTTTTACACCGCGTGCCGTTACAACGCTGTTTTTACAACGCAAGTCGTTACAACGACTTGCGCTGTAAGGGCTGGATAGTGGAATAGTTTAATTTTCTATTCCAACTCCAGCCCACGTTACAGTAGGGAAGGTGTTGGAATAGAAAATTAACTATTCCCTATCCAATAGCGCCCTCCAGCGCAAGTCGTCATAACGACTTGCGTTGTAAAGGCAGCGTCGTAATAGCAGCGCGGGGTAATGCCCGCGTTGTTAAGGATGTTTCCCCTTAAGACACTTTTCTTTCTTAAATAGTGCAGTACTGTGCATTGAAAGTTTAGAAACTATGTACATTCTATCTACTAAGCAGTTCCATCGAAAAGATTTTTGTGGCCCCGAGAAACACATATTTTTGGGGTCCTGGGAAGCAGATATTTATGGGGCCCCTGTATGAAACAAATTTGAATTTGAATTTTTTTACCCATTTATGCCCACATGATGGAAAACAGTGCAATAATTTATATTATATTTTAAAATTGTCACACAAAAACAGTTGAACTATTTCTTGCCATGATTGCCAAAAATTCTCAAGATGACACTGGCACAGACTTGCTTAACAGGTTTGCGCCATTAGGATCATTTGACTGCTGTGATTGACTGTCCTCTGGAGCCTTACTAGAATGTAATACTTTTCTAATTCAGCATACAATTGGGCCCCGGGACTGATCCTTCCAGGTTCTACTGACTGCAGATTTATTTCTTGGAACATTACTAGGCTGGCAAATTTCATGACCCGGACTGAAAGATCTTTTTAAGACTGTTTGATGTGATATGCCTACAGGGAACGTGGGCCACTTTTAACAGCTTTTTCCTGGAAGGCTGTAAGACCTACTTTGTACCAGCTAGCTCCTCAAGTGGGGTAGAGGCAAGAGGGGTCTAGTTAGCTTTATCTCTCTGGCTGTTTGTAGTATCTTGCAGTGGTGCCTGCAGAGCTCTCCACCCTGCAGACCTTGTGGCTCTCCAGCAAGATGAATAAGTTGCTGATCCTGAATTTTTATAACGCTGTATTCCCCTTTGCCGAAGTTTGTAACACATCTCGGTTGGGTTCTTTTGTGAGAAATTTGTACTTGAGTAAACAAAGTTATACTAACCTTCTGATTGCAGGGGATTGTACCGTACATGAGTGTGGGGACCCGAGACGTGATGGGATTAAAGACATGGGTTGTGCGTGATCATCTGGCCTGCACATTGAACCTACACTGCAGGGTAACATACTCAATGTCATTTCATATTAGCTTGATCTAACCTCAGCCATGAACAAGATGTCCCCAGACAAGGGGGATATCCATCACACCTTTACTGGGAGAGGATGTGAGTCATTTATTGACTTTATTTCTCTACTCCCTTTTTTGCACACATGGACTTTTTCATCCAGGTGAGCAGGTTTAGCGACCGCAACTCAGTGTGTATGTCAACTTGCTGGCCCCGGACCGTACAACATACCAATGTGAAAACCAGGGGGTCAATGACAACGGTGGATGGTGGGAGGAGACTGAAGTGGGTGCAGATTTCCCCAAATCGGGGCCAGACTGGCCGTAGCAGGCACCGGGCGTTTCCCCGGTGGGCTGCTTGGGTGGGAGCAGGTTTGGGGCCACTGGGGGGGCCATTTGTGTTACCAGGGTCGGCAATATCAGCCCCCTGTAACAAAATCGGCCATAACCGGCCCTTGCAAACTGCTCGGAGAGCAGTTTGCCAGGGTCGGTTTCGGTTCCCAGTCCAGCCCTGCCCCATATCTGTTCTGCAAGTCCTTGTTTTCTCATTGTGAGAAGGAGTTCGCAATCTGTATCAATCGGCTGGCCAAGCCTATAGAGATCTTAGAGGCCTTTAGTGTCATATCAGGCACCCTAGCAAGTTTATTAAAGGTCCCGGCGGCACAGCGACCCCCCCTTGGCACCGAGATGGTTCGATCCTGAATGCTCATGTGCCTTCAGGAACCTGACGGTAGCCCTTGGTACCCAACCAATAGATCCCTCTATTGTCAAGGCTTGTCGTAGACTATACAAGGCTGCCCTGTTTAACTGGAAGACTGCACTCTGATGAACAGCTCAAAGTTCTGAAGCATTATAAATAACCTTTTTTGGGCAGATGACGGTGTCAACCTACTGGACGCCCACATAACTGAAGAAGAATTGGTAAAGCATTTTGAGGACATATTTTTGTCCTCTCCCACCCAGAAGGAAGACCTGTGATAGGTGAGGGTACATCTAATGGGGTCTTTACAATGGAGGGCATAGTAGGGTTGAAAAAAAAGGCTCCAGGCCCTGATAGAATACCCCCAGACCATTACATCTTGAACGTGAACATCTGGGTACCAACCCTATCCTTGATTATTAATGCTGCAGCCACTTCAGGATGTCCACCTACACAGGCACCATCCACAATCATACCGTTCTTAAAAAAGGGTGACCATGACAGTACTCACTGTTACAGGCCCATCTCCCTACTTGATTCAGTGGTAAAGGTTTTGGGGCGTATTGTACTCAATAGAGTCTCCAGTTGGCAGGACACCAATAGTATTCTGTTTGATGCCCAATATGGCTTCCGCCAGGGACAATCAAAGGTGGACCAGAGCCTGAATCTTTATATGGTACTCAATAAGAACACCATGGCGTGTCCCGGTACCATCCATCTAGCTTTCATGGGACTGTCTTCAGCGTTTGATCTTGTTAACAGATTTGAAGCTCTGGCAGATCATGTTGTCCTTTGGTGTTAGCCCTGACCTCATCCTCTTTTTGAGGGATCTTCACAGAGATACCAAGGCTTTGGTTCGCTAGTCTAAATAGCATTACCCACCAGTTTTCAATTCAGAGAGGGGTTAGACAGGGGTGTATCCTGGCACCTTTCCTTTTTAATCTGTACATTAATAATTTGGAGCAGACCCTGTTGAAGTTGAAAACTGATTGTCCCCAGGTGGGTTGGTCAAAGCCTGCTCGTACTATTGTATGCAGATGACAGCCAGGCGATTGCAATCTCTGTTGCACTCATTTGTCCACTTTATGGAAGACCTGGATTTGCTGGTCAACAACAACAAATCCTTTGTAATGCAACTAGGTTCTCGTCTTAGCAAATCTTATACATTTGTGGTGGGATCCGCGCTGGTTCCTAAGACTGATGCTATCGCATTTCTGGGGGTAGCGTTTGACGCTACCATGAAATTGTATTAGAAAGGGGATTTTGTTATGGCCAATGCTGCTGTATTCAACTTTGCGTCTAGACTGGGCAACAGACCTATCGGGGCCCTCTTGCAGATTTATAAAGCCAAGTGTATCACCAAGATTGCCTTTGGCAGCGAGATTTGGGGACATATGGAGCACGAGGATCTCCAAAATGTTTTTTTTTTAAGCAATTATAATGTTTACCGCACAGCATCCCCTTCTTTGTCGTCCACGTAGAATTGGGAATGATTTTTCTTAAGCAATTATAATGTTTACCGCACAGCATCCCCTTCTTTGTCGTCCACGTAGAATTGGGAATGATTTTTCTTTCTGACTTGTTGTCTTACCGTCCCCTATCACTTTGGCTGAATCTGTGGTGAATCTGTGGCTCAGATGGGAATTGCCTTAAGTAAGGACATTTTGAGTGATTGACTCTCTCTGGATTATTGTTATCATATCCCCTGGCTCAAGTACGTCAGAGATTGCCTCATGGACTTGGGAAGAGCTGACCTATTTACTAACCCTGAGAAAATGTGTAGAAGAAACCAATGTTGGGTGAAGGAGAATGTTTTTAAAAAGTGGCAGCTGGACAGGAAACAAGTGGATATGAGGAAGCCCAGCGTGTGTCGGTATTCCCTATTGAAAACTGTGCCATCCACGAGCCTTATCTCTTACAGCTTAAAAGTAGCCATGATCAATTTTTAGTGACCAGGTTTCACTTGGACCTTTATCACCATCTCCTAGCCTGCCCATGTGGGGCACACAGGGGCCAGAGTCTTTCATTCACAACCTTTGAAGACCCTCCTAAACTCCAGTGGTTTGTTACACCCACCGAGCCAAGAAGACCCCCCCCCCCCGATAGTTCTTTTACTTTCCACTCCTGCAAAAGTAAAGACCGGCAATACTCCCTTGAAGCTATGCTCACAAAATAGTCCTTTGAACTGCTTCATTCTTGTGACATTTACGTATAGGTCTTGGGGGACAGGTAAGGATCATCAACAACCTGCTTGGTGACCAGTTGGACTGACTCAGGACAAAGTATATATGCTCCAGCGGTTTCCCACGTGCCTTGGAATTCGGCCGGCAGCAATCATCCTCTTTGTGTTTCTCTTGTCCTGATGATGACCTCGAGCTATGATTTTTCTCTACTTGTATTATAAAAAAATAGTTCATGCATAATATTGTTTTCAAAACTTTCCCAAGAAGGCTTTGTTTTACCTTTCTCATGTGTTTCACTTGTGCCATTTACATTTTTCACGAGAATGTGTTCACCTTGCACTTCGTACACAATGTGAAAATCACTGGTGATGCTGCATTATAACCCTTGTTAAGTCTAAGTCTATGCTTTTTTTGTTAATATAACTGAGTGAAAGTAACATGTTGAGACTACTCGTTTGTTTGTAACTAATTTACTGTCTAAATTGTACCCCCTCATTGACTCCCATTGAGACATTGTTGCATGATACTGTACCCATCCAGGTTTCTCCTGTGGTTTCAAATACAGCTTACTTCTCAAGCACAGATAGTGTCTACATTTTGGGATTCAACCTGCCCAACAATGGATGAACGGAATCCTTCAGCTCCATCTATCTACTATCTCTTACAGTTTTGGGGTCTACATACTTGGCATCATTTCCAATAGATGCTTTCTTTCATTTCATAGTTCTTTTATTCATCCAGCACCTCGATAGTTACAAATTTGCATTCAATAACATTTGGTGGGTTCTACAACACCTGGACCCTGCATTGTTCCCCTCCTCTCTAACTCTTCATAATCTCCAGTAACCACTTCTGTGTGGTTGAAGGCCTTCAGTTTTATGACACAGAGAGAAAATCATAATTGTTGACTCTATCTCTTTCCATCCTTGTAGTCCATACTGGAAAAGTGGCTGATTCAGAAAAGAGCCAACTGGTGAATGAGACAAAGTGGCAGTACTACGGCACGCCGGGCACATCCGGGAGTCTGACTATTGACTGGGACGCTGAAGTTATTCAAGCTGCACATGTCAACATTGAAGTTTGGGGCTATGAAGAACATGGTAATCCAGAATCTGTTAACCTATAAGAAATTAACTGTGTAGTCATAAGGGTAACTTTCCATGGGCAACGCCGCTCTCTCTGAATTGATGATCTAAGTATAATGCTCTAATTCATGTATCTCTACTGCTCCTTTGTTCCCTACCCCTTCCCTCCTTCTGGACGTTTCTCCCTTTCCTGTCTTTTATTACAAAGCAGGGATGTGGCAACTTGTTTGCACGAAGATAAATCTAAAAACCCTCTTTTTAGCAGAGATATTTTTACATACTTCAAAGCAAACTAACCACTTTCAGCAAAAATCGCTGAGTGCACTCGATAGGAAGCTGGTGGCTATTTCTTGAGGATTACGCCTGGGTTAAAAGGACAGTCATTTGAATAAAGCAGACACCATCTTTGCATTACTCCTTGATCAAAAGATCCTTCATGAAGGACAGCAAAGATAATCTTGACTGGCTACCACCGAGATTTTCCACGAAGTTCTTGCTTTTGTAACGTTACATTTCCTTCCTGTGAAGACTATCATTGTAATGTTCTAGTAGAATACTTAACCTGCACCAGAAGCTCTCACCCTGTGTTCACTGCCTTTGCTGGAATAACAGTATGCAGAGAATTCTTGGGAGAATAACACAAATGATAACAAGATCAATAGCTGGACAAATCAAACCTAAACTGTTATGTCAAATCCTGAACTTATCTTTCCTGCTAATGAATACTTTGTTATTCCTAAAGTCAAATACGGCTTTGAGAGGTTTGACCATAGAGAAGCATAGGCATGTCTCCCCACTAACAATCCTCTAAAATATTAAGGGCCATATTTAACAAAAGTATTGCAGCGCAGCAAGTTATCTTGCTGCGCAACGCAGCACGGGGAAAGAGCAGGAATGCGCTGTATTTATCACAATACAGCGCATTCCTGCCTTTTATCACTGCTAGTGCACAATGAGCTGCCCGGAGCCAACGCAGGCACAGTTGCACCATGGTGCATGGTTGCCTGCATTGTAAGGACGATTGTTTATGTGCAGGAAATGGCACCTCCCGCACAAAAACAATCTCCTGACATATTTTCCTCTTTCTATGTGTGCTCAGGCGCAGCCCGTGCAGGTAAGAGCGGTGGGGCGGGGTGGGGGTTGGGGAATTGACAGATGATGATGAGGGAAACTTAAGTTTAAAAAAATAAAAACTACCTAGCTTGCACTGAGAGCATCGCCAAGCTGGCGGTGCGGCGAATGCAAGGTAAGTGTTTTTTTTTTTATATAAGTTCCCCTCGTCATGTGTAAAATCGCCCCAACCATGCCCCCCACTCCACCGCTCTTACCTGGACGGGCCACGCTTGTGTGTGCTGCAAATGCACCACACATAAAAAGAGGAAGTAATGAAGGGAAATGTAGATATTTCTCTTTGTTACGCCTCCCCTGGGAAGGCGTAGCATTTTGGCACATTCCCAGGTCTATCAGCAATGGTAAATCGGGAAGAGCTTCAAAATCCATGAATGATGTGTGGGGACTCCCACGCAATGCCCATGGAACGTCTCCCAAGGTCAGAATAACGCAACATAGTGATTTACGCTGCTTTGCATTACTCCATACTTATCAAGCCATCCAGGGCCATGCAAGGGGGCATTATGTGGTTTTATAAATCACATTTCAGTAACTGCATTGCTTTTGCACCATGCAACCAGGTGCAAAAGTGAAGCAAACACCAACAACTTTATCCAGTAGACACTTCCTTGCAAAGAGTTAACTCTTATTATCTCCACATTATTATTCCACTTCATCACGTGTTTAGCAAAAGCCAAACACTCCATATCTCCATGCATCCTCCATGAGCTGTCTCTCCTTCAGGTGAAGACTTGTCATTTCTATGTAAATAGCTGTAGGCTTAGATTCAGAATACAAGCTCCCAGCACTGGCATTCTTACAGGATAAAGGTTTGGCATCCAGTGGAGGCTGACATGGATCGGGGGTGGGGAAGCAGATTGAAAATAATTATATATTAAACTTCACGGCTGCTGTCTCTCCTCCGTCGTCTCTCCTCAGCTTCTCTTCCTGACTCGTACCAGAAGCAGGAAGCACACAGGCTCCCG
Source organism: Lissotriton helveticus (assembly GCF_964261635.1). Taxonomy (NCBI): domain Eukaryota; kingdom Metazoa; phylum Chordata; class Amphibia; order Caudata; family Salamandridae; genus Lissotriton; species Lissotriton helveticus. The sequence continues at coordinate 851,012,264 of NC_136072.1, read as the reverse complement.
TAAACCAATCACGACGCTGTCATCACCAGCATAGTTACAAAGAAGGGTAAACCCAAAATAAGTCACTGGGACCTGAGTATAGGACAGTACAATGCTAGATCGGTCCCAGTAAACGAGTATTCAACATAAACACAACATAAAGAACATGAAAGGCATAATAAAATCAAATGAGTCGTATACTTTGAGGTCCAATGTTATTTAATCACATTGAACACTACATTCGCTTTTGTATCCACAATTAAGGCAAAAGACAATAGCAAGAGCAAGTGCCTCACACGGGGAGAAGGAAAAGGAGGGTTGAAGGAGAGGTATTGTGCATTAAGTGAGGGTAAAAGAGGTATATTGAAAAGATTGGGATATGTTCAAATCACATAATTCTTTATATGAATTAAACAGCTTATCCTTAAGCCACACAATTCAAAACAATGTATGAAAATGTGCAGCCATGATTGGAAAAACAATATCACAGTGAGAATTAGCTGTTGATAAAACTGGCATTCAGTAAGTTTGTCGACGTTTTGATCCCTTCGATCCATTCGAGTGAGATGGAGATTGTTTTCAGATCAAGAGATTGAGCACCTGGCGGGCCTCCCTTTTGTCACGAATAATTCCTAAGATTCAACCCACACGGCCCCTATGCAATTCTATGTTCCATATCAGGATCATTGATTGGTTCAACGTCCTTTTGGAAGGGCCAGTTTCTCTCTCAATTCAATATAAGTGCCTGTTTCCCGCTCCCTGTCTTCTGGAGCCTGCGCGCCCAACCACTACAAAACCACCTATAATCAGGGGTGGTCAATGGTGCCCCCTCCCCCCCTTCACAGTACTGAGGAAGACCCCTCCGTAAGGGAATAAGCAACCTACAATTCTTTGGGGGTCAAAACGTCGACAATCTTACTGCCTGCCAGCTTTATCAACAGCAAATTCTCACTTTGATATTGTTTTTCCATGTACATTTTCATACATTGTTTGAATGGTGTGGCTTAAGGATAAGCCATTTTTTTCATATAAAGATTTATGTGATGTGAACATATCCCAATCTTTTCTATATACCTCTTTAACCCTCACTTAATGCACAATACCTCTCGTTCAACCCTCCTATTCCTTCTCCCCGTGAGGGGCACTTGCTCTTGGTATTGTCTTTTGACTTAATCGTGGATACAAAAGCGAATGTAGTGTTCAATGTGATTAAATAACATTGGACCTCAAAGTATACAACGCACTTGATTTTATTATGTCTTTCATGTTCTTTATGTTGTGTTTATGTTGAATAATCGTTTACTGGGACCAATCTAGCATTGTGCTGTCACCAGCATGACAGCAGCCTTGTGATTGGTCTGAGCGCCATGGTTCAGCATTCAGACAGGGATGGGGAACCTGTGCATGTTCTCCACCCAGGCTGTGCAACACAGCCTGGTGAAGAACATGCTAGTTGTGTATGACTGTTTGGCTGGCTCAAATCAGCAGGCCAAACCATCATGAACACTTAAGAGAGTGCTCACCTTGCCTCCCCCTGCTGGCTGTGATGACAGCCATGGTCTGCCCGCCCCAAAACTGGCTTCAGCATGGTGAAATAAAATGATAATAACATTGGGTTATTATCATTTGATTATTCCTTCTTTGCACTCCTGAAAAGCAGTGGGGCGACGCCTCTCCACCTTAGCAGAGGAGGAGCCGCCGCTGTTGGTATCACTGTCAATATCTAAAATGAATCTTCTAGGTAAAGGGTTTACTACACTGCAGTTTAGCATTAGAATGCAATAGCCATAAATCTAATAGGCTGTTAGTCATAACTCCATATGCCCATCTTATGTCCTTCCCATGAGAGTTCCAATCATATTTATAGATGATCCTAAACCTCTACCCGGCCCGCTTACACTAGAGGTAAAAGCATCCCTCTCCATCTTCCTGCTCACCCAGTCATTCATCAATGGTTATAACATTAGCAAACCCCTTGAGCTCAGCAGTTAGGGTATCGGGAACCAGTCCAGTAGCATTCCATTTCGAAAGATAGTATTCAGTATGTTTCTCTACAAGTCTTGTAAAACCATTCTATATTAAATATGAACATCTATGATGTATCCATGCTGTGGTCTTCCAATCCTAAAATTAAAACGTGTTCCACTCAAGACCCCCAAGATGTTTGGTCTTGAGAGGGAATATCGTGGCACTATGGACCAATCCCTATGTGATTCTAATCGTATAATTCCATGTGTTGTGTCTGTAAAAATCCGACCCGGCTGCAAATGTAAAAAGCTGTGCATTCAGGGTCTGTCTATATAGCCCTCTTTTACTAGCCCTCTCTTACTGCAAATTGAGGAATTATCCTAAATTATCCCATGGGTTCCCAGGCTTGAATCTGAAGACATTTGCCACATGGTTTTGATTTTTATGCATCCACTCTTCAGTCTTCCATAACAGCATTTTCCTTTCCAACTTTGAGCAAACTCAATAAAAAGGATGGGAAAGCACGCAGGGAGTGGTTGTCACATCATACATCAAATGTTATGTTATGTTAATCAATCTTATTTATGTATTTATTTATAAAGCACCAGAATTGACCCCCAAAGGGGTATCTCTGCGCTATAGACGGGACGCCAGAGGGGAAAACCTAACAGCTAGGGAACAGAGGTAAACAGAAAGGTCTTAAGCTGTTTCCTGAAAAGAAGATGTTCTGTGCATTGTCTTAGCTGTACCGGAAGCTTATTCCAGTGGCAAGGTCTCAGATAGGATAGGGCCTTCCCACCTTGTCTGGCTCGTTTGATTCTATTTACTATGAGAAGATGTTTAGATTCTGAGCGGAGAAGCCGCCGCAGAATGTAAGGAAAACATTTCTATGCCAAGTAACTGGGGCCAGTGTTGAACAAGGACTTGTGGATGGTACAGTAAACCTTAAACTGTACACGTTTCCGTATTGGAAGCCAGTGGAGCTGAGAGAGCAGGGGCTGAGAGGCCGTCCTTGGTGGTGCATACAGGATCAGACGAGCCGCTATATTCTGGACAACCTGTAGACGGTAATGGCTGCCTCGTTGGCTGACAACAGGAGACTATTACAATAATCCAGGCGACTTAATATAAGCGCCTGGGTTAGCATCTTTCTAGATGAGTCAGGGAACAAAGGAAGAATAGGACATAAAAGACCCAACACATGGAAACACGAACCGGCTGTCTGAGCAGCATGCTCTTTCATAGTGAGGGTCTGTTCAATGCGAACACCTAAGTTTTTCACGCAGATTTTTGGAATGGGCGGGGGTGCCTAGATCTGAAGGCCACCAGTCGGGGGTCCCCAATAATTGAGCTTCCCCAAAAAGCATTATTTCCGTCTTCCCCACATTGCACTGAAGAAAGTTACTCCTCATCCACTGAGAAATGTTTCTCATTCCCCGGGAGAAGGGGGCCTGCACCGATGGAGTAAACTTTGTGAATGGAAAAAGCAGTTGGGTATCGTCTGCATAGGAAACAGGGGTGAACCCACTGTTCCTCAGCAGATTGGCCAAGGGAGCCACATAGATGTTAAACAGAGTCGGACTCAAACAAGAGCCCTGTGGAACTCACTTGGACAATTCTGTTGTAGATGAACGATATGAACTAAGGTTAACCTCCAGGGAGCGAGAGTAAAGAAAACTCGTCAACCACTTGAGGGCCAAATCTCTAAGTCCGACCTCCTCCAATCTCCTGAGCTTGTTGATAGAATTAATGCCTGTAGGCATCTTGGCGCTAGCTGAGCTGCAGAGAAGGAACCGGAAAGCTAAATGGTAGAGAACAGCCAAGTTTTCAGAGATTTCCTAAATGCCAAGAGGTTTGGCAGAGCTTTGATAAAGAGAAGGAGGTTGTTCCACAGCCTCTGCCACTCCAGGTAGCCCGCTGAAAACTGGGCACCACCACCTGTTTCGCGGATGCCGAATGCAGAGATTTGGCAGGCGCAAACCAGGGCTGTTTTTTAGAAAGTGGGCTGCTTGGTCATGTAAGGCTTTGTCTATATATATAAAAACGAATATATGTCTGTCTATCTGTCTGTCTCTTTGTCCTTTATGCATTACTACACCATTCCTCCGATCGCCATGAAACTTTGGGAAGTTGTTGAGTGCACTCCCGCGAAGGTTTCTGGCATAGATTTGTTTTAAATATCGGCCCCCCAGGGCCCTCATAATCTTTCGAATACTGATGTGCGCACCAGACGGAAAAACAAAAAATTGTGTATCCACAAGCACTCAAATAAATAAATAGAATTAAAACAGCATTCATCCAATCGCCAGGAAACTTTGGGAAGTTGTTGAGTACACTCCCGCGAAGGGTTGTGGCATAACATTTTTTTAAATATCCGCCCCCCAGGGCCCTCGTAATCTTTCAAATACTGATGTGCGCACAAGACGGAAAAACAAAAAATCGTGTATCCACCAGCACTCGAATAAATAAATAGAATTAAACGACACTTTGAAATGTTTTCCATATTAAAATGAAAAAGTTTCAATAAACATGACACAATGTAAATTGAATGTTATCATAACGAGTTTCCTTGAATTTCCTTTCTTCGGAGATCGCAGCAACACGCGGCGGGTAGGCTAGTATATAATACAGAGTGCCTTAAACCGCACTCCCTACCTGATGGGAAGCCAGTGAAGCTTTTCGAGGGATTTGGAAACAAATTGATACTTAGCGATTTTTAAGAGCAACTATGCTGCCGCGTTTTGAAGAGTACAGAAAAACAATGGTCCTAGACTGTTGTAGTTTAAGTTCAAAACAGTATCATTGAATGAGTATAATTATTTAGGCACATAAGGTCATAAGCACACAAAGAAATAGCAAGGCCACTGACAAAAGACCGATAACTTAAATTTATTCAGTCACACATTAAGTTATTTCAAAGGAACACACTTGAGTTATTTTTCAAAAATTATGTACAATGCTATATCCATACGGTTATCATTATGGAAAAGGAGGTGCGTGAAAGTTTAGTGCTCATGTGAAAAAATAGAAAAGGAAAAGAAGAAGCAATTGTTCTTACATTAGAAAATTCAAATATTTAAGACAATAGGGATCCGGCATAGGTTGAAATGCTCTCCATTTACGTATTCAGGCTTATCCCTACAAGCACAGTTGTGTACAGTACATTTGTTAAACTGTTCTTCCTCACAGTGTAACTGTGAGTCAGGTGTAGGGGGCAGATGTAGGGTGTAGGCCTATTCAGGGGCGTCGACGTTTCAACCCTACTGCGTGAGGGTGAGTGCAGTCCTCAGCAGCAGGTCTTCCTCAGGACGGGGGTAAAAGGTATCTGAAAATAACCGGGATGTTTCAAATGAAGTGGCCAGATAGGGCAATTCTGTCAGTGTAAGTGCCTAGGTAAAGTTATTGTGCCTCAACATATATAATTAATTTAAAGTGGGGTCAACAATGTTATAAGTCTGGTGAGTAACAAAGGCTTTAGCTTCAAGATACAGTGAATAGTCAATCCTGTAGATCCATCAGGAAATGGGAACGTTTCCCAGCACTAAAAACAAACATACAGAAATGACATTAAGACAATGTGGAGAAACGCATGGAATTGCGTTTGGGGCACCCGTAAAAGGTTAACAGACTCACCCACTGTGTGGAGGAGAGGCGTGGGGGCGTCTAGGGGCATAAAACAAGTGCTTCGTTAATCTGTTGGAAAAGAAGCCAATAATCAATCACGCTGAGCGTGACAACAAAGGCTACAAGCCTCGGATTACTGGTGAGAGGGGCGTACCTAGAGGTAAATAAAATACCTGTTACGGTGAAAGTTAGTCTGGAGCTCGTTAGATCCTGACAACGCGCCGCATCAGTCGGTCCCGCCGAGTGAGAGAACGATCGGCGGTTACAACCGCATTTAAATACAGGCGTGCAATTCGAAAAAAAAAAGAAAAAAGCTCAGGCAATGGCGTAATGCGCTTGGAGGAGTTACAGTGTGGAAAGACTAGATGGCAAATGTAATGTAGATAAGACGAATGCTAAAAACGTAGTTAATGTGAGCAGGTAAAAATGTAATGTTATGGAAGGTTGAAGTTAGGCGGGGTATAATTGAATAAGTCACGAGCGTTGTGAAAGGATTCTAGCCCATTATGTGAATTGCCAAATAATACTTCCAATGTAATCCCTGTATGGCGGATAGTCACCCAATGAGCTTATTAACTGGTATACTCCACTCGTGGCCCTTAGGCAATATCAATAGGGAAAAACAATAATTACAAAACGAAGTGCAGTTTTTTCAGTTCCGAATAAGAAAAAACGATGTTAACAATACGAAGTGCAATTAAAATAAAAGAAGAAAAAACACAACATTTACAAAGCGAAGTACAACGCAATATGCAACCAAAACACAAGTGAAAGTACAAAAACAGTCCTGCTATGTAATAACGGAGAACACATGCAGAAGTCTCAAGTTATATCATAAGGCTGGGAAACATGTTCACATCCTGCCTATCAGGTTATACAGCGTACGTGAAACAGAAAGGGAGGCAAAGGGAGCGATTCCCACGATGGCACCTGGGATTTATAAATTATGTGGCCATCATAGAGATAGTGCCACCCCTGTTCCATCATGAAGCTCCCAGGCAAAACAAGGGTGTTAGATAAACAGCTCAACTAGCCATTATTGAGGGTGCCTATCCGTCTCGAGATGTGCTCATGTTCATTGAGACCCCTGTTAACGTGTCAAAAATGTGGATCCATTTGCATTCGCGGACATTCATTATGTTGGCAAAGTTCTCACCGCGTGGATTGGCCTATACTTTCTCTATGACCCACCACCTAAGACTCTCAGCCGAGTATCCGAAGGTAGTAAAGTGGTCCACCAAAGGGGCGCCTTGTGTGACGCATTATGAAGAGTCTCAAGTTTATTTATAACATGTTGATGGGCGTTCAGATAGAGCCGATTACAGTAGTTGACCTTCGAAAGTACCCACAAAGTCACTACAGTTTTCTGTATGGTAGCTGGAAAGAATGGTAAGATCTTCTTCATAAGCTGGAGGGTGTAGAAAGCGGCAGATGTGAGCGTATTTATCTGATCGGGATAGGACAGTTTGTCATTTATAAGGATTCCAAGAATTTTAATCCGCCCTCACAGGTGTGTGAAGGGGCCTAGATCAGAGGGCCACCAGGCATTAGACCAGAAAGGTGGCAGTGTACCAAAAATAAGAACCTTTGTCTTATTTAAATTCAGTTTCAGACAATTCAAGGACATCCAAGAACTGGCTGCCTGCACACATTACTGGAAATTGGATGGAGTCCCCGACTCATCTGAATCGAACGCCATGACTATATGGGTGTTGTTTAGATGGGATGTCAGGGCAAAGCCTAAAGATTTTAATAGCTTTGCCAGAGGAGTAACATAAATGTTAAATAGTGTGGGACTAAGTGAGGACCTCCGAGGGACCTCGCAAGGTAAAGAGTCGGTATCGGAAACAAATTTGCCAGATTGAACAGACTGAAATAGACAGACAATTCTCCTCCTTTTGTGAGATAAGCATATCAAACCAATTTCTGCTTCTGCAAACACTAATCTGCTATAACTATGGCATATAGATTTACATCCTACTCTTGGACCTTAGGGATCACCCGCCCACTAAGGACCAGCCTTGAGGCATCTTGTGGCCTGGAATCGCATAACAAGGTTATATCCGCCTGCGGAACTAGGAGCTGTTAGGCTTCAGCAGTGTGAGACAGGGGCCGGCAATAGGCCCAGACATAAAAAAAGAAAGAAAAAAGGGGCCCCATTGGTGAATGGTGGTAGCTCAGAAGGACCTTGAGTGGACCTTGGACCTTGAGTTGAGCAAGAAAACGTTTCTAGGTGCTGCTAGCATGATTTTTAGATTTTAACCCCTTCGGCGCTCATGACGAGCTGAGCTCGTCATGAGTTGTGCCGCTCGCACGCTGATGACGAGCTCAGCTCGTCATGTAACGTGGCTTTTTGAAAAAAGCCGCGTAGCGCATAAATAGCCGCCACACGCATGCGGTTAAAAGTAATTACTCCTGACGACACAACTCATGTTGCAGCTGCACATCCCCCAAAATTGACGTGCGTGAGATGGTTGTCACTGTTGCGTGCTCAGCCGCTGCATTCCATGGAAGTGGTGGCTGCTGGCTGCGATGTAACAGAGCAGGATGGGTGTTGGCAAAACTTGCCCAAATGGCAAAAAAAACTTTCTTTGGGATAAAAAAGAAACAGCCCACATGATCGCTTCTTAGGGTGGCCTATCTGGTGGCACCAGAGTGCCTAAAAGGCTAGTCCAATCTTGGACTTCAGGGGCCATAAACCTTTACTTTCTTGTGTTCCCTTTCTTGTGGGATCAACATATTTCCAAGTTTCCATGTATAATGCATTCCAATAGGTAGATGCAAATGGTTTCCCCTGGTAACTTACGGCGGTGTCCCCAGTTCTTCCAACTTTGACGTCAGTCCTTGGGTCACTGAGGAAGATATTCATCGGGCTGATGTAAAATGCAAACGGAAAACACATAGTTAAGAATGGGAGAGATCACACTGCTGAGAACATATCTACCCCCCTGGTCACTATTGGAGCCTCAAGTCCTGGTCAATAGAAAGAAGTACCACACTTTATTACTTCGAGACACCATGGCAGTAGTCTCCTTCATATGCAGCCCTTCTCACTGACCCATGTTACTGTGTACCTGCAGTAACTTACCGCTCCGCTCAAGATCTGCCAGAAGCACCCCAACACTGTATTCCGCTCACGACTGAGAGAGCGCAAACTGATATAAATGTATGAGTACATCACACTTACCTATAGTAAGCACAAGTCATGATGAGAAATGCCATGAGTGCTAATAGTATCTGAAATTATATTCTAAATGTATAGCTAATATAGAGATTTAAGTAGAAGTGGAACTAATACAGAAATGTGTGACATTATATGATTTTATTAGACGTGATTATTTTGAATCTATGTCGTGTAGCTGTTAACATATAAGATGGTCTGTGGTAAAACGCAGAACGTGGTAGGCCTCAGGGCCAGAGCTGGAGCTAAAAGGGAAGGTGTTTCTTTTCACGACACAGATTGTTTAACGTTTTTGGTCATTGCATTAATGGACCGTGATTTAGAGTAATGTTTTCTAAATAATAGAATAAGAGTTTAACATGCTTTAATTAAATGAAGAATTTGAATGCTATAATCATAATGTGAAATATTGTAGGCCTGAAATGTTTTAGCAGTGATTTACACGTACATGTCTGGGCTGAGAAATGTTGCAAGCCTTTTTAGAAGTCTATGAGAGTTGGGTTCTTGGCGGCAGATATCTGTCTGCAACAGGAAAGGGGGGATCCAATTATAAGTGAATGAATAGAGGTCTGTTCAGTAGACGGCCCAGACATGGAGGAGGGTTCTGGAATGTTTAAGGGGTATCAGCGGGCCGGAGAAGAGACTGAGAAGCAAGGTCAACTCTAACGTCTGAGGCCCAATACGAAGCATCATGGAAAAAGCCTGAAGTTGCACCACGTGAGAGGCGTTTCGCAAGGGGCGTCTCAAATGTTGTTGACTGTTTTGTATTAGGGACAGCACCCCTGGGTGGAGTTAGAGCAGAGACCTGAGGACCCTTTAGAGAGCGGATGGGTAGGCAGTGAGGGGTCATGACTGGAGAACTTTAGGTTTTCACCAAGAGACTTAGAGTGGGTGACTTCCCTTGGGGGTCATTCATTGCTGACACCTTTGTTAGGTTGGGATTTGGTTAAGTAGGGATACCATCTAGAACAGGGTAGGGACGCCTAACCTGTGTTTGTTTTCCTCCAACCTAAATGAAGGAGAGATATGCGTCTATGCTGATAGCTTTGCTATTTTTAGAACTTGTGTTAGTGATTTCTGTTGCTCGTCTGAGGGCTTTTCGAGAGCACATGTATGTAATTGGACCTGTGTATCTCGTGAATCTCATTCTGAGATGCTTGTATTTGCAGCTCATTATATCTTTACAATAAACTTTTGAAACCTAGAAGTTGTCCGTGATCTTTGAGAGTAGAGTCCTTTCTTGGGTGAACTAATTTGCAGATAGGTGTACTGTTTCCTTCCAAGACAGGCAATAAAGGTTCAGTCGACCAGATCGAGGTTTGGATCAATAGATATAAGGTATCGATCAAAATCTCGCCCTTTCAGTTGGTAGCTATAGAGGATGGTTGCCTTCTTGAGGACGGTGACCTAGGCCAGGTTAGCTTACCCCAAGGCCCCTAGAAATCGATGATCGGAAGAACAGCCCGCAGATGAAGATCCGGATGACGTAAGACAGAAAAAGCAGCAGTATCAGAGAGAGTGAGTATAAAGGGTTATGCGTGTTAGATTGCGGTGTTTTTGTATTGTATCTATGTTGTAATGTTTGGCGGAGTTGAATGTCTGTAGAGTGACTGTGGAACAGGTTGTGAGCGCGCGCAACCGGTGGAAATCTTAAGTTCAAGGAGAGCTTAAGTGGTTCGGGTGTATCGGACACCCAGAGTAATTGTCAACTAGTGTGAAGGGGGTCATGAGGTACCATTGATCACCCGAGAGACCGAGATAGGGGGAACGTAAGAGTGAGTGCGTGAGTAACGGACGCTGGTCGGAAGTTACTGTGTGTGTAAGTAACCTATCAGAAAGACGATAGACATCTCGTCAGTTGTGTTGACAATTACAGATAGACTGTGGACGTACAGTCGAGAGAAGTGACCGCTTGGTCGGAAGTAGTCATTTTTCAGTGTATGAATGGGACGCATGCATAACCGGGAGACGAGTTGAGAAAGGAGGGGTGCTGCTGCGAAGCGGAGAAAAGAGACGTCAGGTGGTGTCGCGCAGTGATTGGCTGACCGGAGAAAGACCGCGCTGTGATAGGCCAGCTAGCGAACACGTCATACAGGGTCGCGACGTGATTGGCCGACAGGAGAAAAACCGCGCTGTGATAGGCCAAGCTAGCAAAGCCGCGACAGGATTGGTGGATTGTCATCAGGAAGTAAACAGAGTAGCGAGGCTGGATTTTGTGCGCATAATTATGAAGTGTTTTAAATGGTTGAAAGCGCTGTTTAAGAAAGAGAGGAGAGGATCGTATGAAGGGGAAGAAGCCCCGCCGGAGGGTACGCCAGCTCGTTATATGGCAGTAAATGTTGGGTTGCATACGATCCTTTGGATATCAGAGTGGAGTAAGATTACTGAAGGAAATGAGGAACTGACGTTCCCGAAGTACGGGACGTTCAGATTAGAGGTGTTACATCGATTGAAATCAGTCATGACCTCAAAGAGACCCTTGCCTAGACCAACCCAGTTTGAAGCCCTTGAAGCATGGCTTAGGGCAGCGCATGAAAGGAATATGAACAGACGACAAGAAAGGGTGAAACGCTCGGTAAGGGCAGTACAGGATGCCAGGTGGGATGCGGATGCTAAAAGATGGAGAGTGCATAATTTGGAAATAAATAAACTGTACCCAGTGTTAGAGGCGCCAGTAAATAAAAGCCCCCTAGAAGAAGATGATGAGAGCGAAACAGAGGACAGCCTGATAAACAGATTACTGACAGACAGGCCACCCCCGTATAATAGAGCAGGGGGAGAGGTCGAGAATACAGAAGGAGAAAAGGGGGGCAATGCAGGAGAGCATAGACTGCTTCCCAGTTCAGAGTGGGACCCTGAGCCAAAGAAAGAGTTGCTCCAGCCTAGTCAGGTGCAACAGGTGGTCGGTAGGTTTGTGGTACAAAGAGCGCCGGAAACGGAAAGCGCCACATCCTACCCATTGCCAGATGCACTACAGGTACCTGTTACCATAGGTCCTATAATATCGATATATGACCAAGAGAGAGCAAAAGGGGAAGAACGGAAACGGAAAGACAGAGAAAGAGCAGAGCAGGCAAGGAGGAACGATACCACTAATTCCCCAAGTCAGATGCCGATACCCAGAGAGTGGAGCACCCCGATGCACACAGCAGGGGACCCAGGAGGAGATCCTGGGGGCCCCAGATGGCCAATGGATTTGAGGGGATCTGGACGAAAGTCCTTTCAAGAACTAAATGAGTACATGAAGCAGTGGGATGAGGCAGTGAAGGCTCAAAAGTGCATCAATGCTGCAGAAGCAGAAAGGGAAAGTCAGGACAGCAGAGCACGAACTCACTGCGGGGCTGGGGAGAGTAGCCCGGAGTGGGACTGTAGAGGGAGTAGGGGAGTCACCCATTGGGCCCGGAATGGAGGTAGAACAGACCTGGAGAACGGGGGCCCCGGGAGTGAAGGGGTGGCGTGCCCAATACTCAGTGAAGGGGAGAGGAGAGCGCAAGAGTACAGGAACAGCTTTAAGTGTCCACACTGTGTGCCTGGCACCAGAGAACAGAATGGGAGTTGTGAGAGGTCGCACCATAGTCCCTGTGATGACAGAAATGAGCGCAGCCCAGGGAATATGGGGAACCAGGAAGGATCGTATCGGATACTGAGCGATACGAGGCAAAGGGAGTGTAGCGACCAGAGGGAAAATAACAGAGAGATGTGCGGTGAGAGGAGAGAAGAAGACGAGAGTGGGCAGAGAGAGAGTAGGGATAAAAGGCCCGTGTTCCATCACCTTCCAAGATTGGATGGCCGAGCATGGGACCTGGAGAGATGGGAGCAAGGGAGGCCACCCATTAATTCTCCTGAGCCCAAACGCAGAGCTCGAAGTTGGGATGGGAGGGAGACCAGTGAGCCCCCTTCAAAAGACATATTGCGAGCTGAGATAAAAGCCAAGAGACTTGATGTCTCCAGCTTAAGGTCAGATCTGGATGACATGGTAGATGGTACCCTGCCTTTAGAAAGAATGGAAATGTATGAACAGGATGAAATACTGTATATGGCAAAGGACATCACACGAAAGGCGAGAGCAGTCCATGAGAAGTTAGTCGAACTAGCAGGCAAATATATGGTGGACTTGTCAAGAACCAAAGCATTACAGGGTAACCACAGGCTACATTACTCAGATCGAGATCTAGATGAGAGGAGAACGATTGGGCTGAAAACACACATAAGGGAATTGATTACTGGAATAAGGACATGGAGGGCACTAGATAAATGGGAAGAGAGGTGGTCCAAGAAAGGGACCGGCAGAAGAAGCATGATTGGTATAACACCAGGACAGCAGGGAATAGAAGCTTACCCTTTGCGTGAAGTTGCCAATGGGAGCTATGTACATGTCCCTTGGAGTAGGGGAGATTTAGCTGCTTTTACCACATCTTTCCCCAAGTTACGAGAGAGCCCCGTGGAGTGGTACAAGCAAGTCGAGAGGTTTGTAAAGATCTCAAAGGTCCTATGGATAGATCTGAACACGCTGTTTGACATTGTAGTACCAGGAGATCTGTGGACAGTATGCAAGGTTAGCGCTGAGTGGCCCACAACGGAACCAGAGAGAGATGCTAGGACTAATGGGCCGTCCGAGATCGTGATGGCAAAATTCGAGAGAGTGATGACTTGGCTGAAAGAAAAAGTGCCAATGCAAGACATAGATTGGGTCAGAATAGACAGAACGAGACAGGAACCCAAAGAGACAGTCCATGAATATTACGAGAGATTGCTGAAGGCGTTTAAACAGTATAGCGGCTTGGATGTAATGGATCCAAAGGACATAGGGCAATTCGTGTCCAAGTTCGTCCTGGGACTGAGACCGGATATTAGTTTAATGATTCAGCAACACTCGATTTGTTGGCAAAGTAGACCCCTAGATGAAATACTGAGATATGCCAGGTACTGCTGTGATGAGGTAGACTCCAAGGCTAAGAAACTAAAAGAGAAGCTGATGGTGGTACAATTGCAGGCAGCAGGAAAGGGGGGACCGCAACAACAGCAGCAAGGGACAGGTACAGGAGGTAAGAAGCAGTACAGTCAGAACAAGGGTAATGAGGAGAGTACTACCTTCAGACCCAGAGTAGACATAGCTACCTTGAAGAAAACGACTAGGTGTCACCAGTGCAACGAGTTGGGGCATTGGAAACGCGAGTGCCCTTACAATGTAGAGATAGGAGAGCAAGAGATAGAGGAGGAAGAGGTCCAGAGCGCACCTATGAGAGGGGCGACGCCATACCAAGGAAAGGTGCTCAAAGGGGGGGGGGCTCCTCCCCGAGCCCAGTTCCCGCAACCTCCTCGAGTAGGGAGTATGGGTAAGACCTATAGACAAATGCCCCTGTTTGTGGAAGGTGAAGAATGCTATTATGTGGACCCATTAACCGGACAGAGAGTGGAAAGAGAAGACTGCACCCTTGGGGCAGCCTTAGAGGTAGATCAGAGGGGACCCTATGTGGAAGCAGAAGTAGCAGGGTGCCCTACGACATTTCTGGTGGACACAGGAGCCACTAGATCCACGATCAGATCAGCTGCAGTTCCAGACCTGCCCATGTCTGGAGAGACCATACAGGTGGTAGGGGTCGCAAACAGGAGAATAACCAGCCAATTGACAGAACCGGTACAGGTGAAAATAGGGAAGTACAGCGATGAGCACCAATTTGTGGTTTGCGATTCAAGCCCTGTGTGTCTGCTAGGAAGAGACCTGTTGTGCAAATTGAATTGTACTATATATTGTACACCCCAGGGAGTGGAGGTATTGACTAATGATGATGATGCAGATTTCAAAGTTGCAAACTCAAGAATATGTGTGGAGCTGTACCCTACTTTGACAGTAGACGAGCTTCCCTGGGATTTGAGAGAGACAGTGGCATCAGAGGTATGGGATTTCACTGGGGAAGAGATTGGATTAGTCAAAGGGGTGGACCCAGTGAAAATTGTAGTGAAACCGCATGCTGAGTTCCCAAGAACACCCCAGTATAAATTGACTCCAGAAACGATTGCAGGCATAAAACCCGTGATCGAGTCCATGATTAAACAGGGAATACTGAAAGAAATCGTGGGTAGTCCATGTAACTCCCCGATTATGGGTCTGCAGAAACCAAATGGGAAATTTCGGATAGTGCAGGACCTTCGAAAGATTAATAACATAGTCGTTTCATGTTGTCCAGTGGTACCGAATCCATCAGTGATACTGTTTCAGATTCCATTCCAAGCAGAGTGGTTCACTGTGATAGATCTTTGTCAGGCTTTCTTTTCGATCCCTTTGGACGAAGATAGCCATTTTCTTTTCGCATTTAAGCTGGAAAATCGCGTCCTAACATGGTGTCGTATCCCTCAGGGGTATACAGAGAGTCCATCGATCTTTAACCAGCTTCTGAAGAAAAATCTTGAAAGTCTAGTGCTGCCCCAGAAGTCAGTTCTGGTCCAGTACATAGACGACCTCCTTGTGGCGTCAGAAACAGAAGAAGCTTGCAGGGAAGACTCCATTGCTTTGTTAAATCACCTAGCTGCCAATGGGCACAAGGTGTCCCCGGGAAAATTGCAGTACTGCCTGACAGAAGTGCAGTACTTGGGACACAGAATTGAGAAAGGCAAACGAAAGGTGTCACCAGACAGGATAGAGGCGATCATGAAAATGAACGCGCCTCAGACACAGAGAGAGGTCAGGATGTTCCTAGGGATGGTGGGTTATTGCCGACAGTGGATCGTGAACTTTTCACTGAAAGCAAAGCCCTTGCAAAAACTGACGCACAAAGAGGTGAGTGATCCGGTACCATGGGACAAAGACTGTTTGATGGCATTCTTACAGCTGAGAGAGGACCTGTGTCGTGCTCCGGCATTGGGAATGCCTGATTACAATAAACAATTCTTTCTTTACTGTTGTGAGAGAGAAGGTTGTGCGTTGTCTGTGTTGGTCCAAATCCATGGGAATGCCCGTAGACCAGTTGCTTATTTCTCGGCTACTTTAGACCCAGTAGCCGCAGCGTTGCCCGGATGTCTCAAATCCGTTGCTGCAACGGGTGTCAGCATTGAGAGATGTGAAAATATCGTTATGGGGCACCCGTTAGAGGTGTGCGTGCCACATTCTGTTGAACTGTTGATGACCAGGACCAAAACACAGCATCTGACCAATAGCAGGCTCACGCGCTATGAGCAAGTTATTCTTGCTGCAGAGAACGTGACCCTCAAGAGATGCTCTGTTTTGAACCCTGCTACCTTAATGCCACTTCCAAATGATATTGATGATGATGATGAATATACAGACCATGACTGTCTCGATGTGACTGAACTATGCACCAAACCCAGACCCGACATCGTAGATGAGCCACTGACCGACCCAGACGAAGTTTTCTTTGTCGATGGCTCATGTGTAAGAGACGAAGTTGGGCAGTTGAGAGCAGCTTATGCTGTTTGTACAATTGAAGGAGTTGTGGAAGCTGGGTGCCTGGAAGGAGTACACTCCGCTCAGGTAGCCGAGATTATTGCCCTAACACGTGCTTGCTTAGCAGGCAATCAAATTCGAGTCACCATCTACACCGACAGCCAATACGGGTTTGGGGTAGTTCATGATTACGGGCAGTTATGGTCTCAAAGAGGGTTCATGACTTCTTCAGGCTCTCCCATTCGCAATGGAGAGTTTGTGCGCTTGTTGTTAGAAGCATTGCAATGTCCAGCAAGTATCGCAGTTGTAAAGTGCATCGCACATACCAAAAATGAGGACTTTGTTTCGAAAGGCAATAGATATGCTGATGAAGTTGCGCGGTATTGCGCAGAACAAGGTTACTCTTTCACAGAGGTGGATGTGGGTGGAATAAATGTGAGAACTGAATTAGCCATGATACTGGAAACTGTTGATACTTGGGATGAATTGTCAACCATGCAAGAAAATGCTCCTGATTCAGAAAAGGAAACATGGGTAAAGGCAGGATGTGTAGTGGGTGAGACTCATTTTTGGGTCTCAGCAGACGGCAGAGCAGTGTTGCCCAACGAGATGGTGAGTCCAATGGCTAGACTCATACATGGTCCCGTACACTTAGGGAGAGATGCTATGCTGAGAGTGTTTAGACAGACTTGGTACAATCCTAAGTTTAGAATAGCAGCAGAAGCAGTGTGCCAGCGTTGTGTGACCTGCCAGCAGCTGAATGTAGGGAAAAGAACACCAGTTGCACTAAGTCACATAGGAAGGTCTGGAGGTCCATTCAACAGAATGCAGATAGATTTCATTGAAATGCCAAGATGCAACCGCCTCCGCTATGTCTTGGTGGTTGTTTGTGTGTTCTCCAGATGGGTTGAGGCATACCCTACACGTAGGTGCGACACCCTCACAGTGGCTAAGTTACTGCTTAGAGAACTTATCCCTCGGTTCGGGGTGCCGGCCTTTTTGGAATCAGATAGGGGAACACATTTTAACAGCGAGCTTGTGAAGATGATTTGTGTTGCACTGAATATCGACCAGAAGCTCCATTGCAGTTACCGACCAGAAGCCTCAGGAATTGTGGAACAAATTAATGGCACGATCAAGTCCAGAATAGCGAAAGTTTGCTCCTCAACGACCCTGAGTTGGCCTGACGCCCTGCCGTTGGTACTCATGAGCCTTCGTAGTACCCCAGACAGAAGAACAGGGTTGTCACCACATGAGGTGTTAATGGGGAGAGCAATGAGACTGCCATCTATTCCAGCTACTGCACTGTTAAATATCACAGATGATATGATCCTGGACTATTGTAAGGGGCTGTTTGACGCCATGCGTTCTGTGTCCCTTCAGGTGCAGGCTGCAGAGGTTCCAGCGTGCCAGGGCCCTTGCCATGACCTGTATCCTGGGGACTGGGTCCTGGTGAAGAAACATGTGAGAAGAAGCTGCTTGGATATTCGTTGGCGTGGGCCCTACCAGGTCATCCTGATCACAAGTACAGCTGTAAAGGTGGGAGGCCTGCCCAACTGGATACACGCGTCGCATACGAAAAGGGTTCCAGCACCTCTGGAAACAGCTCCTCTCTCGAATGGACGTCCAGCAGAGGACCAAGAAGCCATAGAGGGGGCTAGCCAAGCTGTAGAGGTGCCAGTGGAAGCAGGGAACGAGTCTGACCAAGCTGAGGACGGTCAGTACAACAGCGAAACAGAAGACGCTACAGAAGGAGAAGACAGCTGGGAGTACGAGTCTGACCCTGACAGGTCTGAAAGAGAGCGAGAACAGACCAGAAGGAGAAGGAGTAGAAGGGCACGTGGAGAAGCAAATTGGCCACAAAGAAGAAGTTCTAGCCTGAGGTCAACTCCAGAAGCAACCCTTCCTCCGATATCAGAAGACTCAGACCCAGAAGAAGGTGCTCAGGGCGCTGAAGCACCAGACCGAAGAAGGTCAAGAAGAGTGCGTGTGCCTAACAGAAGATACTCCACACCTGAGTGGACATATCTGGCGACAAATGTCTGTGAAACCGGAGACAGGGAGGATCCGAGCGGTGGTGGTGTCCAGTTCTGAGCCCATTATCACCGTGGAAATACAACTGTTGGTACCCGGTGTCGAACAAGAAGGGTCACTAACATTCGTGCTCCCCAGACCTCCCCGCCTCAGCAAGTTAAAACACATGTTTCTTACAGAATTGAAATTCCCCGACTTTGGTACCACGATAACAGCACATGAAGAGCATACTCTTCGCATGGAAATATTGAACTATGCTATTGAAGCTGCAACCACAAATCTAATAGTCGATTGTTAAAGGACTTTGTAAATAAAGCAAGTAGAAGAAAAGAAGATTACCTAGCGCCCAGGAAGCAGAGAATTTTAGGGAACCCCTTGAGTGGATGGAGAAGGGCTAGGGTTGTCTTTTTGAACTGTGAAAGGACTTTTTGCGAAAAAGGCTGTCAGCCTCCAGCTGTGTGGATTCTAAAGACAAAAAAGGATTGAAAGAGACTGTAAAGGAACGAGAGGAAAAGAATTTTTTTGCAAAGAGAAAGGGAAAAGCTAGATTGTCTGACGAAATGGAGGCCGGCACCCCGAACCGCAGAGCTAAATGTATAATAGGTACACTAATAGTAGGAGTGATAATATTAATAGCTTTAGTGGTAACAATTTCTTATGTAAAGGGACATGAGGAAGAGGTAAAGGTAACTGATGCGAATTCTGTAGTAACACTTACACCCACTGTTGCAGGTGAGAAAAGGGAAAACACTCAAGAGAAAGCGTTATTGGCTGCAGAAGCCCGCAGGTTACATGTAGACGAGTCCCAAGGAGACTTTAGGTCAAATGCTTATGCTAAACTTTTGTATGAATACGTGGATGCCATGGAGGTTAAGGATTGCTACGTCTGCATGCAGTTGCCTGCGTCTGTAGATGAAGGAATTCGATATCATCACCTCCCTCTGACATATGGCATTACATGTAGCTTATTGCTTAGTATATTTTATGAGAGAGATAGTTTTGAATACTATTTCTCCAATTATGATTCTGTGTTGCCAGAAGTCCCGAATTATAAGCAGATGAATAAATGGGATTACTGGAAGAGTGAAGACAGATTGGCCAAGTTCTTCATTCCTTGGATTACCTTAGATACTTCACATGCCCGTAGAAATAATCTGACATGCAAGGTGTCAGAAGTCGAGAAAAAGTTCATAGGGCAGGTGGATGATCGTTACAGGAGACAAAAGATTTTGAAAAAATCAGGACAAGGGAAATTAGATTGGACCGAGGAAGAGAAGTCACATAAGAGAAAGGGTAGTAGTGGTCCAATAGCTTTAGATAAAGCGCAGAAAGGAAAGTTATGTCTTCACCGAGCCAAAACGTATTATGAAAATGTATACGTGGGTGAAGTTGACTGTGAACATGCTTTTAATTTAGAGTACTACACTAAGGATTTCCTGAAGGGAATGCAAGTAATTCCAAATGTGTATTTTGTATGTGGAAGAAATGCTTACGTGAGACTACCTGACAACTGGTATGGATCATGTTACTTGGCAATAGTCTTCCCCAAAATATATCATGCACAAGACTTATTGATCATTGAGGGCCAGACATCATCGAGGGGAAGGAGAGATTTAGGCGATGCAGAAATGGTTGGAGATGTCTTTGGAGCTATGTTCCCTCTTTTGGGAATAATCCTTAATGATGTTAAAATTAGACGACTGGCAACAGTTGTCGACAGGTTGTCTGCCAGCACTGCTCAGTCCTTAATGCTGGTAGAAGGAGAGATGCAATCGATAAGGGCTATGGTTCTTCAAAATCGGCTTGCATTAGATGTCTTATTAGCAAAAGAGGGCGGAGTCTGTAAGGCTTTGAAGGTTCAGGAATGTTGCACTTACATTCCAGACCTTTCAAAACCCCTTGAGAAAGTTATTAAGAACATAACTAATATACACAAAGAGATCGAAGACTTGAGTAGAGAAAATGTCTGGGAAAAGGTGGGCCACGGAATGAGTACAGTTGGAGGGTGGTTTTCCACCTTAGGCAAAAGCTTTATTTGGTATATCCTAAAGCCTATCATCATAATATTGATCTGTGGGACAATATTGTGGGGATTGGTGAGGGTATTCAAATGGTACAGAGCAAGAAGGTCAGAAAGGGCCCAAAGAGAACAGTTGCAGAGATTGGCTGCCATACAAGATAATCAGTACAGGAGCCTGAGAGCTCTGGAAGCGCAGAGAATGCCAGCAATAACTGCAGTTTAAATGTTAGTGATGACCCCGAGGGTCATCAAAGGGGGGAACTGAGAGAGCGCAAACTGATATAAATGTATGAGTACATCACACTTACCTATAGTAAGCACAAGTCATGATGAGAAATGCCATGAGTGCTAATAGTATCTGAAATTATATTCTAAATGTATAGCTAATATAGAGATTTAAGTAGAAGTGGAACTAATACAGAAATGTGTGACATTATATGATTTTATTAGACGTGATTATTTTGAATCTATGTCGTGTAGCTGTTAACATATAAGATGGTCTGTGGTAAAACGCAGAACGTGGTAGGCCTCAGGGCCAGAGCTGGAGCTAAAAGGGAAGGTGTTTCTTTTCACGACACAGATTGTTTAACGTTTTTGGTCATTGCATTAATGGACCGTGATTTAGAGTAATGTTTTCTAAATAATAGAATAAGAGTTTAACATGCTTTAATTAAATGAAGAATTTGAATGCTATAATCATAATGTGAAATATTGTAGGCCTGAAATGTTTTAGCAGTGATTTACACGTACATGTCTGGGCTGAGAAATGTTGCAAGCCTTTTTAGAAGTCTATGAGAGTTGGGTTCTTGGCGGCAGATATCTGTCTGCAACAGGAAAGGGGGGATCCAATTATAAGTGAATGAATAGAGGTCTGTTCAGTAGACGGCCCAGACATGGAGGAGGGTTCTGGAATGTTTAAGGGGTATCAGCGGGCCGGAGAAGAGACTGAGAAGCAAGGTCAACTCTAACGTCTGAGGCCCAATACGAAGCATCATGGAAAAAGCCTGAAGTTGCACCACGTGAGAGGCGTTTCGCAAGGGGCGTCTCAAATGTTGTTGACTGTTTTGTATTAGGGACAGCACCCCTGGGTGGAGTTAGAGCAGAGACCTGAGGACCCTTTAGAGAGCGGATGGGTAGGCAGTGAGGGGTCATGACTGGAGAACTTTAGGTTTTCACCAAGAGACTTAGAGTGGGTGACTTCCCTTGGGGGTCATTCATTGCTGACACCTTTGTTAGGTTGGGATTTGGTTAAGTAGGGATACCATCTAGAACAGGGTAGGGACGCCTAACCTGTGTTTGTTTTCCTCCAACCTAAATGAAGGAGAGATATGCGTCTATGCTGATAGCTTTGCTATTTTTAGAACTTGTGTTAGTGATTTCTGTTGCTCGTCTGAGGGCTTTTCGAGAGCACATGTATGTAATTGGACCTGTGTATCTCGTGAATCTCATTCTGAGATGCTTGTATTTGCAGCTCATTATATCTTTACAATAAACTTTTGAAACCTAGAAGTTGTCCGTGATCTTTGAGAGTAGAGTCCTTTCTTGGGTGAACTAATTTGCAGATAGGTGTACTGTTTCCTTCCAAGACAGGCAATAAAGGTTCAGTCGACCAGATCGAGGTTTGGATCAATAGATATAAGGTATCGATCAAAATCTCGCCCTTTCACGACCAATCGCCAAGAACCTGCATCCTGGTCCTGACAGAACAGAGGTACCTAAACCCTGGATCTCCGCACCCCAAGCACTGTCAACAACATCTTAAGAGATTGCACATCGGACCTGCTACCATCCAACTCTACATCAAGCCCACATAATCTAGTTGCATCCCCTTAGCCTAGTCTCTTGACCCCAGGATCCGTACCAACTACAACCACGGCCATGTGTGTGTGTGTGTGCACCTGTTACAGAGCAACATCTGAGGCCTCAGAAATCTTTCTGCAGTACCCGGTATACTGTACCCAAGGAACTACTACAAAAGCATCCATTATCCTGGAATGTGACCTCAGGAGATAGGACACTTCAGCCATAAATGCCAAAAATGTACCATTGCTAAACAGGACTCAGATTCCTTGGAACAGGAAGTCCAGTGCCATCACCTAGGGAACTGCACCCCTGCAATGGTCCTTCACTCCACACCAAGCCTCAGGCACCACCAAGGATCTGAAATTTTATTCGGAAGCAGTTGGCACGCAACTGCACTCGACCCCCTAACCCCCCCCCCCCCACCCCATCGCCACCCAATGATGCAGATGATGCCAGACAGCACTCATTTAAGGGCTCCCAGAGTATTGAGCCAAAGTATTCTTCCTTGCTCATGTAATTTCTAGTGCTTAATTTGTAACAGAATAAGTGCGGGTGCTCAAAGATCTGCTCAGGAGCCCGAGGCCAGGCTATTATTTGTCAAAGCGCCAAATACCAAGTCCGCATAGCCGTGAAGCCACCCTAGGCGTCTTAAAGCACAATCAGACTCTACCAGCCCCTTTATCTCACTCTAACAGGTTCCTGGTTTCTCCTTTATGACGGGTTTTCTGTCTTTCTCTTCCTGCTCCTCTCCGTTTTGTGTGTTTCCTTCTCTTGCTTTCGAGAAACTTCTAAAAATGGGAAATAAGTGCCTGGTTCCTGTTTCTTTGCGTTTTAATTGACTGCAGAGTTTTTCTCTCTTATGAGACTTTGTTCATGCAGAAATGTATTGCGGCGACGGTGAATTTGCATATGTGCTGCGGTGCATGTGCTGTGCTAGCAATATTCAGTGGCCAATTTACAGGCAGTTGATGGACAGAACCTTGGAGCTGCAATCTCCCAATTCGTTTGCACGAAAGGACACACATATCTCACAGACGTTTGCCGTGGGACTGTCTGGACAGTGGACATGCTGGGAGAGATATTTTATTTATATAACATTTTATTGCCATTTTATTAAAAGAAAAGTGCGCCTTTCACATCACCGCAACAGCAACAAATCGCAGCATTACAATAAGCGTATATGCACTGAACAGTCTATGGTATGTGACCCCACACCTGCCAGAGCTCCACTTGGTTTGTCCTTCCATGGAGAGATACTCATGCAGGGTCCAATGAGGACTTTCATCGGCTCCTTGTTCCCTCACTAGTCCATGGTGTTCCATTCTGTCACCCCAGATACTGATGTGATATTGGGGACCAACTACCGGTGTGCTTATGGCGATCCTCAATGATATGTAATAGCCTACGATTCATGGTTATCTCTCCAAATTAGGTGGATGCATTTCCTCCTATGTTTTGTAATTATCGCCTTATGCAACCATTAACCCCTTCTATGCTGGTGACGGAACCACTACGTCACCAGCCACGGGTGGGCTGTGCTAATGACGGAGTGGTTCCGTCACGGACCGACCGCCGCGCCTGTGCGGCGTTGATTTCGTGCCTGCGCGGCGCGTTCTATTAGGCAGGCGGGCCGTGACGGAACCACTCCGTCATTAGCACAGCCCACCCGTGGCTGGTGGCGGAGTGGTTCCGTCACCAGCATGTCGGCGCCGCGCGGGCTCCCCTCCCCCCCAGCGCCACGGCGGAATTACCGCCACGGCCAAGGGGTTAATACCAGGCGTATGCGTGCCAGTTTTATCCGTTAATGTTCAAGTCGAAGGGTATTTTTATGAGAGTGAGTTTGGGGTCTTATTGCAGTTATCACCTGGTCACTTCCTGGAGGGTGTATTGCACTGCAGTCCAAAAGGGTCTCATCAAGGGGCACTGCCGGACAGTGTGGATAAAGGCTCTTGATTGCTTTCCACATCTCAGGCACTAGATAAACAGGTTTGTAAATATTTGAGTTAGGATGTGTGGAATTGATTTGCAATGGCAACCTCTCTTGGGGCCACCCTGGCTATTCACCATCCCTCATCTGTGAGGGTCCCAGCATGGTACTCCCAATTCTGCTGGAGAGAGTCGACGGTGTCTAGACTGTGTATTATCATTGATCCGTACACAGCAGAAATCTTTCTGCAATCCATGTCTCCCATCAATAGTTTGCTTCAGGAGGATTAATATCAGGAAGTTTGGGCAGGTCTTTGATTTGAGGGTGTAATGCATGTCTAAGTTATCAGTATGTGAAAAATGTATGTTTGCGCATATCAGGGTTGCCCTGGAGATTAACACATATTGATGCCCACTATAACGTCCACTAATTTCAAAATGCACATTTTAGTCCATCTGCGAAAGCCCTCTAATGCATTTTCTTGGATTATTATTGACTAGAAGGATTTCTTAACTGAGCCAGTTATACCAGACAAACTTTTATTGCAGTTTGTGTTCAGATGGAAGGGCCGGGTGAATTTTCCCACACTACAGGAAGTGCAATCGGTGTGTACTACTAATTGCCTACTTCTCTGTCACAAATGTGGGTCTGTGCGGGGGTCATTGGGACATGAATGCACTTGTATTAGGTATGAAGACCGGTAGTAGGCAGCTACATCTGATGCTTCGATAATGCTGTTATCTTTGGATTTATAATACTGAGCCGCCACAGCAAATTACATCATAGCCCCTGCCCAGAGCAGGGTGTGAATTATTGTGGTAAGGCAGGTGAAATATTAGTGAGGGATATCCTTCCTTGAAATAATCAAGGGCGGCTCCTTCATGAGAGCGGAGGAGCATCGCCCCGCTAACGAAAATGCCCGCAAGCCAAAAAAAAATTAGTAATAAAGTAAATTTATTTCCAATTTTTTTCATCAACCCATCCCCAACAGAGAGTCAGGATAGGGCGGGGCTTACTGAGAGCAGCATCAGGGAGGAGGGTGGGCTGCTTGGCACTTCATTTCAAAGTGCGCATGTCCCTTTGGCCAGCCAAGACATGCGCACTGTGAAGCCTCTAACCCAGTTGTGTTAAGACAGCTGGGTTAGAGCAAGTGCATGCCTCCAGTGCCATCAGGAGCACAGAGAGCGGCCGTTCTCTCCAATCCTTGTGGTCCTCTCATGCAGCATGAGAGCAGCACCAGGATTGGTTAAGGCACTTCGCTGGGGCCTGCGCTGAACACCGAACTACAGGAGGAAGATGTTCAGTGAGGAGGAGAACGTGTCGCAGGTAAGTGGATTTTATTTTATTTTTTTATGCACCACCCATTTGCCCGCACCACCACCCCCCATAGATGCCAGCAACCACTGCGTGGAATTGATACAATAAAAATGGCACTTAGACCATCTTGACAATGGCTGCTGTCCCTGCAATGATAGCAGGAAGGGGAACCCGAAGGCAAGCTTGCTTTGCACCCTGTTCATTTGCGATGGGAGGTTATGTCCCCATGCATGTTCCTTATCTATGGATGTGTGAAGTATTGGAACCCCTCCCAGGCAGTCGTCATGCCAGCAACCCATTGGACGTTTGCTTTCTTAGTCCTGTTTACAAAGACCATTGGCTTTGAAATCTTTTTATTTAAACCTGAGCATGTGTATAACGTCTTAAAGGGCTCTAGGCTTGGAACCTTATTGAAGGCGTAGAGAGGCAAATAGGTCATCCGCCTAGAGAGACACCCTGTTAGCCAGGTTAGAGGCTCACTCAAAGCCTCTGAGGAGTGCGCTAATTCTCAGAGAGAGAGATCATACTGGTAATTGTATAGTTGTGAACTCATGGTGGAGATAAGGATCTCAGGTTAAAAGGCAACTAGAAGACCCTATATTCACACAGACACCCACCCTTGCACACTGCACATACACCGCGTAGTTCTCACAAAAGCCATGCATTCTATTCTAGGACCTCTATAAAAGGCGCTTACCTTAAAAGACACCCTCAGCCAGGGATTGGTGCTTACCAAACTGTGTCCCTCTTTCATTCTGCATTGAGCGATCTTGCTATGCTGAGAGGTTTTCCTGCGCCACTCCTTTCATGGAATTATTGTAGTTAGAGTCTCTAAAGGAGAAGAGCAGGTAGAATAAAAACTCACCTAGTTTAGATGACCTGTGTGTGAGAGCGTGTGGTGAAATGAATTAACAGCACTATTCGCACAACTCCCCAAAACAATGATGACTTGTGCTGCCAGAGAAGATGCCCTATTCATTAAGTATAGCAGGCAGATGGTCCATAAACCGAAGTGAGTTTTAGTTCTTGGACTCCTTTAATGAAAAGTGCAGGTGGAGGTATTGAGGAATGGAAGCAATGAAACCCCCACAAAACTGCACAATCATCATTCTCTCTAGCCTCCCTATGGCAAAAATATATCTGTTGTTTCACAGAAGTGACACTGCCTCCTTTCCTACACGATACTCCCAGAATTCCATAATTTAGTTCAAGCTTGCAACATACTCTGCTTGAGCATCCTGGATTTCCCAGTAGTTTACCTTCGAGGATTACAAAAAACAGCAGCTTGTCTACTCACTAACTCAACTAAACATGATCACATCTCCCACAGCCTGTGCCCGCTCCATGGAATTTTATTGACAGAAAAATCCACTTCAAGTTCTTATGTATAACCATGATCACGTTCACGTCCATGGCTTCTCAGTATGGAACGAATGATGAATCTCTTAAAGCAGGGCACATGTGTGACTTGACAAGACATTGAGAAAAGTCTACAGTAGGTTGGGAATTACCTTGGCTGTGAATTCCAGTTTGGCCTCATAAGGGCACGGATGCAGCAAACTGCCTAGAGTAGATGAATAGCTGAACAGATGTCCTGTAGCAGAAGTGAGAGGAATCTAGAGGCTGTCTGGGTTGCTATGTATGTCAGTGTGCATGAAGAGTTAATGGGATTAAATAGGTGGGTGAGAGAATGTGCATCAGTCTTTGTGGTCTAAACATATTGAATTAATTACAATAGATTTGGAGGTTGTGGAAGATATTGACCATTTCTGTGAGTTTTTCCTTGAAAGAGAGAAACTGGGATGGCCCTTCATATGCAAGGTATAGTATCCGGATGCATTGAATGTACAAGGAAGGATCAGGCTTCTCGGAGCCATTCTTTCTCAGTCACCTGGGACATTTCTGCACTCAGATGCCCCAGGCGGGCTAAGGTGGCACCAGAGCCAATGGCTAAATGCAGGAGTCGATTTGGGGGGAGGACATGATGTAGGAAGTCTGGTCTACGAGAAAAGGGCTCAGAAACCTGTGGGTAGTTTTAGGTATCAAGGATTGCCTCATGCCATCACCCATTGGGAGTGCATGTCACTAAGGGCTTAACAGAATGCTATTCTTACCACTTAGGTAGTTTTGAGTAAGGTTTCTGAAAACTAAACATGCATTTAACCTCTAATATGCACTGGGTGAGAGAAACCTCATATGTCAACATACACTTTAGGATCTGTATTGCATTTATGATATACCTTCACCTCACTGCATGGTGTCTAATGGTCTGATTTAGGCCCTCATTACGAGCTGTATATAAATGGTGTGATATTTATGGTACCTGATAAAATCCGACTCCGCAGAGTCAGGTTTTATCAGACACGATAAATATCACCTGATTACAAGTTTTGAGGAATAACATGCAGATGATGGTGCTTACCGCACCAAAATCCTCCTGCACTAGTCAAGACTTAGCATTTTTTCCCTGATAAATTATCGACGGGTTTGACCTGTCGGAATGTTTCAGGGAAAAACAAAGAGGGTGTGATAATTATCACACAACTTATATTTTGGGGTCCCTGTGCAAACAGGGGTTTGCACAGAAATCGGAATTTAACCCCAAAATCATAATGAGAAACCAAGAGTTTGGAGGATGGTTTGCTCCGTATTAAATGTGACGGATATCCCTTTTGCCTTACTACAAGTGACAGGCATATAATGCATTTGCAAAAAGGTCGGGGGGATATCTCTCACATTTATGACAGAGTAACTGGACTGCCAAACTCTAAATCAGGCTTTAGTTTCCAGATGGTGTGGTTGCATTCCTAAGGACACGGTGTCATTAATGTGTTTGAGATATATAAAACAAACCAGACTCTATTGATGATACACTGAGGAACCATTTTTCCCTTCTGCAGTTGATGGCCAGAAGGACTATTACCGGAGTTAGGGTGCTTTTTCCTCCCATTTATATGTGCAGACTTGGATAGTATTTTATGCATTTAACTATCAAGAGTTCCTTGTTCTTAAAAAAAGGAGGCAGCTTTCACCATGATTTTTTCCACCTACCCAGCTATAGGAGAGTACATCTTCCGTCTTCACAGTCCACAATGCAGGGTTTGCCAGCTCATCCAATACAAAGCCTTTTCACTTATGGGTAACACCACCCCAAGTCAGTAACTATTTGTGAAGGAAGCCTTGACCCCTGTCATTGTGGCTTGCACATTAGTGGGACCAATGGCCACAGAAGAGATCCACGTATCCTTTGCAATCTCAATATTCGTTATCATAAAACCCCAGCTATCTGCTCCAGTCCATCACAGTCAGACTCCTCCTGAGTGCAAAAGGTCTAAGGATCACCAGATTATGGAATGTTATGCTAGTTTTAACTACAGCACCTGGTCACTATCCTAGATGCAGTAAAGCCCTCAAGGCCATTTCTTTATCCTCATATACCCTTCACATTTTGCAACACACCAACTGTGGTCTTGTTTGATCATTTCACATAATGCAAATACAAAATATTTACAGTCCTGTATAAACGCAAAAGTTTAGCATATCAATTTTTCAATTTTCAATTTTTTTTCCAGGGGGCATAATGTAATGTTAATACAGTGTCATACTAAGGGCTACATGGTCCTCAATGCAAGCAAGGAAATTGGATCCCGTACCAACTGAAATGTAATTAAAGAGCACAAATTGCCACTGCAAGTGAGGCTTATGATATCCACAAACCTGTGTGAGGTGATGACCACCGCAGAAAGATGAAACAGGAAGATGCAGGCTTGTAAAGAAGGACTTTATTTAAGTTCAAAACATCTAGACCTCATCCATCAACAGGCAAATGTAAACTGCTCATGTATTCAAACTGTAACATTCCTAGATTCTACCTAGGAACACAGCTCCATAGTAACAACACAGAGGTAATAGAAGGACAAGCTAATACATAATGAAGGGGATACTTAATAGAGGGACACAAGAATACCACATCACCTTCCCCTTTTCACTGACAAAAACACAATAACAAGAAGAAAATGTAAATACATACCAAAACATAATAAATAAATGTAACTTAACCACCTAAATGTAGTCAAAATTTATACAGAAACCCCCCAGAATTCACACTCTGCAATCTCTTAAACAAAGAGGTATTTTCTTCTCCCTACTAGATCTCCCTTGCACAGGACATGGACAAGCTACCGGAGGGGTAGATGAGCCACTGGAAAAATTCTCCTCAACACATTTCGAAGGACACTTAACAATTCTGTTGAGATTCCATACCCTGTGATCTTGAGTTCTTACAGCATTACCAAGAAGTTTGATGACTTTTATATGTTGCCCAAACTTTGACTTACCAATCCTTCTTTCTTTTCAGGGAGTCTCACCCTAACCCAGTCTCCGACTTGACATCAAAGTCATGCGTTCTCTTTTCCATTATTTGTATCTCGATATCTTTCCGTCCCACAGTGCGTTCAACCACACCACCAACCTCCATTCTTCTAGAGATAACCCAGAGGGGATTGACCTGAGTGCTAGCCACCCTTCCTTTAAACTAAGTAAAAGGGGAAACCTGTATTCGCAAACCTTTTTCTTGACAGCTTCCTCCCAGTCACAACTAGAGGTAACATCCAATTGCATAGTCTCCTTGAGAACTTTCACAAACCTTTCCACGACACCATTGCATTCCGGATGATATAAAGCAGCGCGCTTGTGCGTAACCCCCCATTCACTCACAAATTCCTCTACCGCACAGGAGGTAAACTGTACCCCATTGTCTGTTAAGACAGTAGCTGGCAACCCCTCACTAGAAAAAAGATCATCTAAGAAACCAATCACAGAGGACGAGTCTACAGAATTTACTAATTTAATGGCAGGCCACCTAGAAAACGCGCACACCAAAACATATCTATCCTGAGTTATGACCTTCACTGGACCAAGGATGTCCACAGCAATATCAACCCAAGGACCCCGAGCTTGCTTTCTTATGACCATGGGTTGTGTCCTACACTTAAGAACCTTATCACTGTTGGCACATTGTGAACATGAGCGTACCAATCGTTCAATCTGAACATCCAAAGCCGGCCACCAAAATGTTTCTCTGAGTCTTTCTTTTGTTTTAGCAATGCACATGTGACTAGAATGGGCACACTCAACAATTTTGTCATGCAGATCTGAGGGAATAAAAAGCCTACCACCTCTGAAAAGCAAATCATTCAAAGACGATAACTCCTCCTTTACACACCAAAACCCTTTAATTTTTGGATCGCAATTGCGCTTTTCTTTTTTTTTTTGTATTTCTTTTTATTAAAACTTTTAACAACATAAACAAGAATAAATAATCAAGGCAGTACAATCAATCGAATGGCGAAGCATCCTACGGGGAGGAAAGGATAAGAGCATAATACAATCATTGACATTACAGGATGGGAGGACTGAGGGATGCAGCAAATCCGGAGACAGGTCGAGCAACATAATAGCAGGAATGTCGGGTCAAGGGGAGGGAGGATCTGCCACCAAGTGTGTGAAGGGAGGCGCACATATTTCTCCCCGGTAGGAGTTCCATGGACCCCAAATCTTACACCACTTGCGAGGCCTGCCACGTGCCACATACACCGTCTTCTCTCTGAACATGCACCAGTCCATATTCTCCTTCCATGCCAGAACTGCACTGACCCTGGCTCATAAAGCGCTCTTTGGTCTTGGAGCTTAATATCTCCAACGTAGGATTGCTTTCTATCGTCCTGTCAGAGCATTGCGCTCTAATTCTCTGTCTCTTGCTGTGGTACCTCGAGTCAGGAAGGCCCGGATTGGGGGACGGTCCTTTGGTTTGAGGGCGCCCCAGCTTTGGAACGCTCTGCCACCGGCCTTACGTTGTACTTCTGATCTGTTGTCTTTTAGGAGAGGCCTAAAAACGTGGCTTTTTACTCTTTAGTTGTGCTGTTCAATGTTCTCTGAGTATTTGTGTGTGTTATGTTTTTGAGCTGCCACAACAAAGCGCCGAGACACTCCGTCGGAGTAGCCGTTGCGCTATACAAAATAAAGTTAACATTAACATTAACATTAACTGTGGGTGACCTCTGAGAGCCCCACAACTGGGCAATATCCCTCTTAGCGATCATGTTGCCATGGGTCACCCACTGAGTCTGTGCCAAATCATAATCATTCGGTTCCCAAACATTCAACAAGCATCGTCTAGCTTCAGGCAGCAACGCAACACCCGTGACCTCTTCCATGACTGCATGCACTGGATTCCAGAAACGAACCACCACCGGGCATTCCCAGAGTATATGAAGAAAGGGGCCCGGGAGGCCACAACCACGCCTGCCTAGCCCATCCGAAGCATAACCCATACTGACCAAGCGTGGACCGGTAACATAGATCCTGTGGAGAATCTTAAGCTGTACAAACCGGAGGCGGGCCGGAATTGCAACCTCTTTCGGCGAAGATATGGCCGACTGCCAGTCTTCGTCATCTAACTCCAGACCTTCCCTAAGTCGCCGTAGGAGATCGGTCCTAACGTTTATCAACTTTTTGTAAATAAGCGAAATCGTACTGTCGGTAACATGCCCGTCCAGCACCCGATCTTCAAGCGGCGACGCCTCCGGAACAGTAATGCCCAGAGGGAAAGCCGCCATCTGCGCGTGTCGGACCTGGGCATATCTAAAAAATTCCTTGTCACTTAGGTCATATTCCAGTCTCAACTCCTCGAAGGTTTTGACCGTACCCTTAGTCCATATATCGTTCACCCTACATATACCAATCACGTCCCACCTATCGAAGCCTTTCGTCTTCCATAGGGAGCCCAGCCTCTCGGAAGCACAGAGAGGAGTAGCGCGTGTAAGTCTATTCTTCCATCCCATGGCATCATGCGCACGATGCCATACTTGCACCGCTATCTTAGTAGGGCCTGTGAGCATCCTCCCTGCGGATTTCGTATAAAGCGCCCTGTTGTAATTACCACCAGGCAGCAACCATCTGTCCGTTGCGAACGCAGGGTTCGACGCGGGATCGTACGTGCCGTGGTTAATCTCCCCCAGCTGGGAGGCCGAGTAGTAGCGCTGAATATCCGGGAGAGCGATTCCACCATCATACCAAGGAAGTGTTAACTTGGCAAGGGCTATGCGGGACCGCCCACCCCATATCAGTTGTTTCTGCAAGCTTTCAATCTCCCGAAAGTAGCTGGCCGGGATGGTATCGCAAGTATTCTGTAGGGCATATAAAAATTGGGGCAGTGACATAATCTTGAAGAGAGCCGCTCGTCCGAGCGGGGACAATGGAAGTCTACGCCATGCCTCGACATCGGAACGCAAGCGCTGAAGCGGGGGCAGCAGGTTACGTTCATAACGAACCACAGGATCTAAGGTGATAAATACCCCCAAATATTTGAAACCCGCGTGTACCACCTGTATTGGGCACCCACGAGGCAAGAGAGGAGAGTCTCCCAAGAGAACGTACATGCAGGACTTAGACCAATTAATCACAAGGCCAGAATTTTTACCAAAGGAAGTCAATACATCGAATAGCACTACTAGCGACTTCCGAGGTGACGTGAGGTATAGCAGGATGTCGTCAGCGTAGAGCGATACCCGGTCCTCAAAATCAGGGGTCCAGCCTATACCCTTCATTGACGGCTCCCACCTCAGCCAAGCCGCCAAGGGTTCCAAAGCGAGGGCAAAAAGAAGCGGAGACAACGGGCACCCCTGGCGAGTACCCTTTCCGAGAGAAAATGAGCCAGAAACATGACCATTAACAACCACCTGAGCCAAGGGGTCTTGATATAGTAGTTTCACCCAACTGATGAAAACAGGGCCAAAACCAAACTTGGCGAGGGCAGCCCAGAGGTATGGCCACTCCAGCGCATCAAACGCCATAGTGGTGTCTAAAGAAGCCAAAATGGCCAATTCACGCAACGAGGACGACCTCGCAAGGGCGCCATGTAGACGCCGAAGGTTCAGTGCCGTGTTTCGGTGCGGAATAAATCCAGACTGATCCGGATGGATCAGGTCGCAGACAACAGTGATTAAATGATTCGCAAGCACTTTAGCGAGGATCTTAGGCTCGGCATTTAAGAGCGAGATGGGCCTGTACGACGCGCAGCGAGCCCGCGGCTTCCCTTCCTTGTGAATCACGATGATAGATGCAAGTCTTTGATCGAATGGGAGGGTACCCGCCTCTAGCGATTCTAAAAACATCGAGCGAAGATGTGGTGCTATTTTATCTGGGCGTAGCTTATAAAGTTCGATGGGAAGTCCATTCGGACCCGTGGCCTTTCCCGACCTCACAGAGCGGACCGCGGTCGCGACCTCCTCAACAGAGAGTGTCGCGTCCATCAGATCCCTATCCAGATCCGACAAGCAGGACAAAGCAATGTCCCTCAGAAGCAGATGCGAATCCTGTTCCGGTCTGTCCGATACCGGAGAGTACACGGTTTGGAAATACTCAGAAAAACACTCCACAATCTCAACCGGGTCAGTCACTCTCACTCCATCCGCTCTCTCAATCGAAGGAACCACACGACTGGCCCTCTCCTTCTTGTCCAACCAGGCTATCAACTTTCCGGCTTTATCACCCACGTCATACAAACGACCCTGCTGCTTTCTATTCATCACCTTGGCGGCATCAGTGACCAACGCTCTATAGTCAGTTTGTTTGAGGCTGAGAAGGTGCAACCTGTCCTGGGTAACATCAAATTCCAGCTCCCTTTCTAGGTCTGATATCTCAGTTTCAAGTCGGACCACTGCCTCGCACTTACGTTTCTTAGCGTTATTAATTAACGATAAGGCGTGGCCGCGGATAACCGTCTTAAAGGCTTCCCATAGCGAGACAGAAGATGACACAGACCCCACATTCTCCACAAAGTAATGGTCGAGTGATTTAATCAATTCCATGCGGATCTTAGGGTCACGGAGATAGCAAGGGTTGATCGGGGCTACCCGGCCCTCAGTTCCCGGTCCGTTTCCATTACGAGCCATAAGGGGGAGTGATCTGAAATACCCCTAGCCAAATGTCTGATCTCCTTAACAAGTGGGGCCTGTGTTGCGGGCATCAGAATATAATCAAGTCTCGAGAGACTACCGTGTGCACCAGAATGAAAAGTGTATTGTAGTTGTCCAGGGTGTAGCAGCCTCCAGCAATCTATCAATCCCAGAGTGTCAAGGAAGCCACCCAGCCAGGACTGGGACCTCCCTAGATCCCTAGGTGGGTAGCGATCGACATTTCCGGAGACCACAGAGTTAAAATCGCCACCCACCACAAGGATGCCTTCTGGGAGCCCCAGTACCACCCTCCCCAAGTCAGCAAAGGTCGTGGTCTGAAGGCCAGGCGGAACATAAACGGAGAGTAAAGTGATGACCTTCCCCTCCCATCGTCCAGTAATGGCGGCATACCGCCCCCTGTCGTCAAGAATGACAGTATCGATCTCAAGGGGGAGGGAGACTCTGACCAAGATACCCCCCTAGAGCCAGTGGTGAAGCCGGAGTGTGCCAGGAGACGGTAGCCCCTCCGATTCATGGCCTGGCATGTATTGCCTATCAAATGTGTTTTCTTGCAACAGCACAACATCTGGGGAGAGACGTCTCAAAAGTTGTAACACCACACCACATTTTATCCTGTCCCCCAACCCGTTAACATTCCAACACAACAATTTGAGCCCCCTACCCCCATCCCGAACGTAGTCGCAGCATCCACCCCACATTAGTCGCGACAGCCAAGTCCAAAAGTCCATCAATATAGTGCCTTGAAGTGAACCAAACAAAAACAACTGCCCCCCCTCCTCTCCCCAACCCTCAAAACAAGACCCCCCACCCTGCACCCCTGCGTTAGACTCAAAGGCCCCCCCAACTTGCAGTGTGCCTGTCGCCCTAGCAAATAACTAATCTATGAAAAGAGACTCACTCCTTCCGCCACCCCTGGAGAACCACCTCAATTAAAGCAAGTTAAAGGATCTGCAAACCATACCGAAAAATCTATATGTAGTCCAGCACACCAAGTTACATTACTATTCCTGTTCCATCAGTCCACCCCCAGCTCCACCAGAATGTTCAGGGTGTTCCTGCTGCCTGGGTAGTGTGTCGAGCCAGACACTTGCAGCCTCAGGGTGATCAAAAAAGAATGTCCGATCTCCATGTTCCACACGTAGCCGAGCTGGAAACAGCATTGCATATTTCATGTCCCTGTCTCTCAATCGTCTCTTCACTCCCTGAAACCCCATCCTTTGCTTCTGCACCGACTGAGTGAAGTCTGAGTAGAAACTCACCGTCGTATTCTCAAATTTCGTGGGGCCACCCAAGCGCGATGCCTGCAGGATAGCATCCCGATCACGGAAGTGAAATATCCTGGCGATGATGGGCCGCGGGGTAGCACCCAGCTTAGGTTTACTACCCGGCACTCTGTGAGCCCGCTCCACCGCAAAGAATTTACTCAGGCCTTTGGGTGCGAGATGATTGACGATGAGGTCCTCCACGATGAGATCAACATTTAGGTTGTCGGAATTCTCAGGGACACCCACAATATGGACGTTGTTCCGCCTAGAACGACTTTCAAAATCTTCTAAACGGCGAGAGAAGGAGTCATTAGAGGACCGTAGATCGCGGACCTCCGTTTGTAGATCGGAGACATCCGCCGTGAGGCTAGAAGTCTTCAAGTCCAGGGATTTAACTTTTTCGTTCGTTTTAGCTAAATCCGCCCTGATCAAGTTGACATCGATAGCCACTGTATCCAGTTTTTGCGTCAGGGTTTCATACTGCACCCCGATTGAGGTCTGCATACTCGCAATGGCGCCCATGATATCGTGCAGAGTCGGGTCTTCGTCTGCCGTAAGGTCATCTCCCTTGTCCGCCGGAGGCTTGCCCGTTCCACCGGAGGAACCCTTAGGATGGGTGTATCGGTCCATGACATTAGATTGTATGGAGCCCCCACGGTGAACAGTCTTGGTCTTTCGCCTTTCAACCTCGGGCTTGCCGGCCATTTTGGAAGCAGCGCCCCCGAGGGGATCCCGAGATCTAGTGAAAATGGCTACGTCAAAATCACCCACAGATGCTCAGCCAAAGGACAGTGTGTTCCACCTCACACACCGAGCGGTGATATACAGGCCCAGCCCTGGAGTGGGACCGCGAAGTGAAGCAGTCCATGGGTGGCGGGGCAAATCCGCTGCGTAGAAGGGTCCGGGCCAAAAGTGAAACCGAAAGCCAAGTCCAGGGTCGAAAGTAGGATCAGGGAAGCCGCTGTTGTTCAATTACCGTCCAGGCAGATCATCAACTCGAGCCTGGGGCAGATCCGTGGAGCAGGCCAGGAAAGTTCAGAGCGTCGTAAAATCGGTTCCCTTGGACCAAATCAATTTTTGAAAGCAACTATCATATCCGTTGGGTTGCATCTTTAATGATCCGTCGTCATAACCAGGATTATAGTCAGGATAAATGCCGGAGGTGACGAAGGTCCGGGAGCCCTGTGCTCACGCGACCATCCCGGTTACGCGCGAAGCTCCTCCTCCGCAATTGCGCTTTTCACACCAACCATCCCTTACATACCCAATGACCCGCTGTAAAATTGGGTCATTCATTAGACCAGTTTTCCATTCATTTTCTGTCACGACACCTTCAGTCACTACACACACTTTTAAATCTTCCCCAAAATCTTCACCCACCAAACCATCATCATCAGAAGTATCAGGAATAGCTGAACCACTCAGTCTAGACAGACAATCCGCCAAAATGTTACTAGCACCAGGTAAGTAAGAGACATGAAATTCAAAATCTTGCAGAGTGACAACCCATTTCCTAATTCTATGAGAAACACAATTAATACCTTTTTTTTCAAAGACCTCTTTTAGAGGTTTGTGATCTGAGACTACTGAAAAATGTGTGCCCCAAAGAAATTTTTTAGCTCCCGAACTGCCCAGTAGACAGCCAATGCTTCTTTTTCCACAACAGAGTAGTTGCATTCTGCACCTCTGAGTGGCCTAGGAATAAATAAAATGGTGTTGTCCGTGTGTTCACCAGGTTGCAAGAGAACAGCACCAAGCCCCTTGGAACTAGAGTCCGTCATAATGAACAGCTCTTTTGTAGGATCAAATCTAGATAGACTAGGAGCTTTGTTCAAGCACCTCTTGATAAGATCATACTCATCACAACAAGACTTATCCCAAACGAATTCACTTCCTTTTCTAAGTAATATTCTAATTTTTTCAGTTTTTTGGGCGAAGTTAGGGACAAATTTATTATAAAGCTCTGCCATCCCCAGAAATTTAACGAGCTCATCCTTATTCACAGGATAGTTAAGACTGGAGATAGCTTCAACAAGAGAAGGTTTGCTTTAATACCGAGCCAGATACTAAATGTCCCAGATATTCAATTTCTTTGACATCAATTCTACATTTATCTAACCTGAGTGTGAGACCCGCACTTTGTAATTTGGACAACACCTCTTTTAGTCTAGAATCATGCTCTTGTGAATCCACCCCATGAACTAGGACGTCATCTTGGTAGACCTTAACACCTTTGATACCAGACAAAATGTTTTCCATCCCCCTTTGGAACACTGATGCCCCCGAAAAAAGCCAACGGCATTATGAGAAATTTATAAGTGCCGAACGGGTAATGAAAGTAGTCAGATCTTGGCACGTGAGATGAAGTTTGACCTGGTGGTAGGCCGATGAGAGGTCCAATGTGGAAAAATGAGAGGCACCATCCAAAGAGGACAACATTTCAGTTATGCTGGGTAGCGGATAGCGGTCAACAACAACTGCTTTGTTGAGTTCACTGAGGTCGATGCATAATCTTGTCTCTCCGTTGGCTTTTCGGGTCATAACCACTGGTGAAACCCATTCAGTGGCTTCGACCTCTCGTATAACACCATTCTTTAGTAGTTTATCTAACTCAGACCTCATTTTGTCTTTGCCTAACATGGGTACATTCCTAACTTTCGCCACCCTAGGCACAGAATCTTGCTTCAACTTAATCATGTGAGAATCATTTTTAAGACAACCCAGAGTATTATCAAACACTTCCGGAAATTTTGTAATCCACTTATTGTGATCAGTGACAGAAGCCATGGAAGAGGGTTCTCTTAAGCAAATGGAAGGAGATTTATTTGGGTCAAGATACACACCAAGATCACGTTGATGAGACTAACTGATTAGGGAATCACCCTTCATAGATACATATAACTTTCCTGCAGTAATTCTTCCTTTAAAGTCTGTGGCACCCATAAAATACCCCAACAAACTGATCACTTCTCCGCCATAGCCTCTCGGAACAATGTCCGGTTTAAACAGCTTTACTTTCCCAGACAACTTTTTTTTATAAAATATCTTAGGAACAAGAGTAATTTTGGCTCCAGAGTCAAACAACATTTCTAGCGACTCATCATTCACCAGAACATGTTCGATGGGACTTTCTAATCTTTGATCTGACAAACTGACGGATCATCTTCATCTTAGTCATAAATATCTACCTCCCTCACATGCTTTTGATTTTTCCTTGGTCTACCGCATTTCGAAAAATGTGCCTTCCTCTTACAGATAGAACATACAGTTTTCCAACCAGGACAATCCTTAAAATTAACTACATGACCAGAGTTCCCACAACGGAAAGATTTCACTGTAAAAGATTTAGTGTTTGTATATGACCTTGTAGATTTAGACAATAAGGAAGAGCTTTGCTAATTTGCTTTGTGTGATTTGTCACCTGAAGAGGTCTTAACTTCTTTAACATCAACACTTTTAAGACTCTCTGTATCTTTGAGAATGGCATCAACGCAGGCTTTGGAGTGTTCATGCATTTTCATTGTGGTAATCACCTCTTGAAGCGTAGGATTATCCTTTTGCCAAATACTGTCTTTTGCCTTATCCATAGAACAGCCTAGCATGAGCTGGTCCCTTAGCCTTTCATCTACCTCCCTCACATGCTTTTGATTTTTCCTTGGTCTACCGCATTTCGAAAAATGTGCCTTCCTCTTACAGATAGAACATACAGTTTTCCAACCAGGACAATCCTTAAAATTAACTACATGACCAGAGTTCCCACAACGGAAAGATTTCACTGTAAAAGATTTAGTGTTTGTATATGACCTTGTAGATTTAGACAATAAGGAAGAGCTTTGCTAATTTGCTTTGTGTGATTTGTCACCTGAAGAGGTCTTAACTTCTTTAACATCAACACTTTTAAGACTCTCTGTATCTTTGAGAATGGCATCAACGCAGGCTTTGGAGTGTTCATGCATTTTCATTGTGGTAATCACCTCTTGAAGCGTAGGATTATCCTTTTGCCAAATACTGTCTTTTGCCTTATCCATAGAACAGCCTAGCATGAGCTGGTCCCTTAGCCTTTCATCTACCTCCCTCACATGCTTTTGATTTTTCCTTGGTCTACCGCATTTCGAAAAATGTGCCTTCCTCTTACAGATAGAACATACAGTTTTCCAACCAGGACAATCCTTAAAATTAACTACATGACCAGAGTTCCCACAACGGAAAGATTTCACTGTAAAAGATTTAGTGTTTGTATATGACCTTGTAGATTTAGACAATAAGGAAGAGCTTTGCTAATTTGCTTTGTGTGATTTGTCACCTGAAGAGGTCTTAACTTCTTTAACATCAACACTTTTAAGACTCTCTGTATCTTTGAGAATGGCATCAACGCAGGCTTTGGAGTGTTCATGCATTTTCATTGTGGTAATCACCTCTTGAAGCGTAGGATTATCCTTTTGCCAAATACTGTCTTTTGCCTTATCCATAGAACAGCCTAGCATGAGCTGGTCCCTTAGCCTTTCATCTAGACTGCCAGCAAAAGAGCATGTTGAGGCCAGTTGACGTAGAGCTGTGACATATTACTCAACAGATTCTTCGCTTCTTTGCATTCTGCTCCCAAAGTGATAGTGTTCTAAAATCATGCTCACTTTAGGAAGATAGTGCAGGTCAATTTTTTTATGCAAATTTATGCAAATTTCGTATTCATTGAGAGAGTTAGATTCACCATCAGGAAGATCTGGCAGGTGCTCGAAAACCTCCTGACCTTCTGAGCCCAGGCAATGTGGAAAAAGTGAGGACTTTCTCTCTGCACTTAGAGATGTACCACAAACCCTTGCATAGTTAGAGAATACCTTCTTCCACCTTAGCCAGGATTTGGGAGGATCACCAGAGGTGGAAAGAAAAAACGGAGGAGGAGTAACGTTTTGCATTTTAACAGAAAAGAAATGGATAATATATGTAATTGCACCAAACAATATATTAGGTTATGATCACTTATGAGAACAAGTTGTGCCAAGACAAGAGCTAACAGTTGAAAAATAACATGTAAATGCACAAGTAAAATTAATCGATGCGATCAGCAAGAAATAAATGCACTGAAATAAATGCACTGTGCTGATCAGCGTTATATAACGTGGAAAATATGCCACTTGAATTATATGTCAGCGTAAATGTAATATCTGGGCGCACTCAACAATTACACAAGTAAAGTTAAGCAATGAGATCAGCAAAAAGTAGAAAAGCTGTGCTGATCAGCGTTAAATCACATAGAAAGTATGCTACTTGAATCATACAATTGTATATTAGTATAACTTGTTCCAAATAGTGTAAATGTTACAAGCTGTGCTGATCAGCGTAAACGTAAAAAAAAAGTAATCAGTGTGATCAGCGTGAAGAGAATAAGCTGTGCTAATCAGCGCTAGAAATGTAGAGAACCTGCTTCGGAGTAGTAATAGTCCGAATATGCTGTGCAGGTCAGCGTTGAGGTGGTTGAACAGCAAAGAAATAAAATACACTTACCACCTGATACACAATGGAGGGGGAGCAAGATGAACTCTATAGTTGTTGCTTTAGATCCAGCGAAATGTGAAACCAACAACAGTAACTCACAAAAGAAACTGGAAGAGGTGTAAGGCTTCGCATTAAACATTCATAAAGCGTCGTATCCTCATCCAAAATGGCGGCAGTAGCGTTGCTTTATGACGCGAAGTACACGTACAGACAACCCTGGCAGGAGCGATGTGATGAGGCGTAGGATGCTTGCGCTGAAGTCAGGCAGAGTCAGGCCGTGTCGTTGCTAGGCAGCGTGGCAGTGGGGAAAAGAAGGTCCGAAGAACTTCACCAGGCCCAGAAACTACACAGCGCAGAAGACAGAAGTACTCACTCGTACAGTGACACGACGAAAGAAGGCTCAGCAGGGCTCCGGATACCGCACAGTGAAGATAGGCTGGGTCAGACCGTCTCACTGCTAGGCAATGCAGCAGTGGAGGAAAGAAGGTCCGAAACCAGGCCTGGACATCGCACAGCGCAGAAGACAGATGTGCCCTCTCACACTGTGACAAGATGAAGGAAGGCTCAGTAGGGTCCCGGATACCGCACCGCGCAGCCAACACCATGCACAGGAACATCAACGATGTTGAAGAAGAAACTCAAAGAAGCAGCAAGCTTAAGGTAGGTTTCTTGAAAATTTAGTTGAGTTGAGGTCTGGACAGCAGGGTTAGTTTCCCCTCGTCGCCAAAATGAGGTGATGACCGCTGCAGAAAGATGAAACAGGAAGATGCAGGCTTGTAAAGAAGGACTTTATTTAAGTTCAATACATCTAGACCTCATCCATCAACAGGCAAATGTAAACTGCTCATGTATTCAAACAGTAACATTCCTAGATTCTACCTAGGAACACAGCTCCATAGTAACAACAACACAGAGGTAATAGAAGGACAAGCTAATACATAATGAAGGGGATACTTAATAGAAGGACACAAGAATACCACACTGTGTTTATATCTACCTTTCTTTATTCAATTTTGCATAGAGAAACAGGCAAAGTAATATGCCCCCCAACTTTTGAGGACATATAGGCAAATACACAAACAGATGTATACATTGAATCCCCGTATATATGTACTGTCCACGTACCTTAAAGTATCTCTGTGTCTGAAAGTTTCTTATCTTTATCAACAGGGACTCCTTACTCTTCATCGTGGTCTGCAGAGTGGAAGTACCTTTATTCCCTGAAGAAAAATCTCCCCAACACTGGATCTTTCACATTTGTTCCAGAACCTGCTCTAGCCCAATACAGCAGGATTGAAGT
The DNA here is from genome assembly GCF_964261635.1 of Lissotriton helveticus. Lineage (NCBI taxonomy): Eukaryota > Metazoa > Chordata > Amphibia > Caudata > Salamandridae > Lissotriton > Lissotriton helveticus. Next base: position 850,969,973 of record NC_136072.1, on the reverse strand, counting down.
TGGAAGTGTAAGAATCAGTCCGGCCAGCTGCTCAGATGGACAGTGGTGAGTGACTGAAGCACAGGCGATAGTGTAATGTGATGATACATAAATGTATAAATGTATGTGTCTTGTAAAGCGCACTGCTGCCCTGAGGCGTCGCGGCGCTGTAGACCGCTGTGGAACCCGTCCTGGCTATCCCTGTGGGATGGTCCCTACTGGGTATCTCCAAGGTGAAACCAGGCATCCCTGGCGAATGTGGGGGGCCATTGTAGAGATGAGGCAAGCTAATGCCCAGAGTTGCCGAGTGTGATCCCTGGTTAGAGTAGGCACCGAGGCGAGAATTATTGAGTCCGCTGACCCTGGTCCACGACCCTGCCGCGTCAGGAATTGAACCCTGGTCCCAGGCTGTTCTCTGCTTCCGGGTCTGCCGCCTCTAACCAGTGAGCCACACCGCTCCACCTAGGCGTTTAATATGGCTGTTATCATGTAAGGCCCAGGGCACCGTGATGATGGGGCATGAAGATAATATCATTTCATGAAGAGAGAAAATTAAGGGAAATATCTGAAAAACAACACAAAATCACATATATTTTTTGGGAGAGTTTTATATAGTGAAAACTAGACCCGAGGATATCAGGTATCAGAGCGCTTTACATGAGCACCAGTTTTGTTACAGAAGGACACATTATTATTATTATATTTATTATTATATTTAAATTTGTAAAGCGCTCAGCTACCCGTAGGTTTCCCGGCGCTAAAAACCAAAATGAGAGGGGAGAGGTCAGAAAGGAAGGCTGTTATAAGTTAAATAACCAAGTTTTTACCTGTCTGCGAAATTTAAGATAGCAAGGCTCAGTACCATTAATCTTTGTTATGCACGGGGAGATTAAGTGATTTGCCAAGTATCACAGGATGTTGAGCGTCGTTGCGAGACCTGAACCCGGTTCCCCAGCTTCGAGGTTGACAGCTCTTGCAGTAAGGCTAGATCGTCTCCCCAGTATATGGTCAGAAGAATTGATTCACACTGAGGAGGAGGTATGACATTTAACTGGTGTGAACTGTAAAAAATATACTATGCTTTGAGAATATGTGGAACCTCATGAAAGTTAATACCCAGTTGTCTGTGGAGGACAGAAGTCTTGGGACAGTAACTACAGTATATGCTACTGATAGAGGAAGAGTTAAAGCTGGAGCACAGATTCCTTGATACTTTAAGCTTCTATCTAATAATTTGTTTATAAAATGTGTGTATTCTCCCTGAAGTTTCTCTTTGATTGTATAGCATTGTATCATTTTGTAGTATTTGTATTACCCATATTTGGTGTGCTGAAGTGCTTGTCCCCATAGGTAGCATGCTACAGCAAACGGGTGGTGTTAGAAAGAGTATTGTGTTTGCCCTGAGCCTATGTGGGAAGTGTTTCCCTGTCATGTGCAGCGAAGTGCAGTTATTGTGTTATGGGACACAGCATTTAGTGGTGTTATGGATGAGGAATCTTACAAGCTAGACGTACATTTTTATGTGGTATGCTGGTTGTTTTGATTTGCTTTTCAGGTCCCTTTGTTTTGCTACTCGTTATCTTTTATGTTCTCCACCCGATTGACCGTACTGGCATTGAAACTGTTTGAACTCAGACCTGCACACAAGGGCACAGATGAAAATAGAGAATGCATTGTCCTGTTCAAATATGTGGTGTTGCATAAAAGCAAGAACCACTAATCTCAGTAATGATTTTTTTTTTAAAATGTTACTTGCAAAACATAACATTTTTTTCATAGAAAAGTTAGGCATAGCACATACTGGACTATAAATAATGCAACATTTGGGCAAGGTATCACTTTAATTTGCGAGAGGCCGGAATGGTTGGAGCAGAGTCAAGCACATTGCTGACTGTGGTGTTGTTGCCAGGAACGTATTATTTCTTATTTTTGTTCTGCTAAAGGCAGTAGTAAGCAATGGTGACCCTCTTCGTAACATGGCGCCAAGCTTTACCTCATCTGTCCCATCTAAGTCCACTCCTCGCTGTCGATATATAGGCCAAAAGTGATACCCTCAAGGAAGCAGAGATACTGCCAGCATGGAAAAGACTCTGCAACAGGTGCCTTCGTGCAGATGTCAAGCAGACATTTGCTGGCATCTCGCATGATTCGAGTGGCTGCTTGCCTCCGAACACTTTGGGTCAAATTAGTACCGGAAAGTGACTGTGACTGGAGTTTTTGGGTAGAACACAAATCCTGATTGATACTAATATCAGTAACACACTGAACTCAATTTTTTTTTATAGATGCTCCAATACCACCTCTAATTGAGCTGCAAATAATCCAACGCAGTATTTGCCATCAGCAGTTCGGGGTGATGGCAGATAAATCCTGGACAATAACATAAACTAACACAGTTGCATTTTGCTAATTTTAATGAAACGATTAAAAAAAGGAATGAAATGTGTACATATTTGAAGGTAAAAATGAAAGTGATGTTTGCGTAGCTTATTGGAGACACACCTTCTTCCGCTGGCAGAGGGTACCATATTTTGGGTAAAGCCCTTCAAATTATCGGGTGTTTAAGCATCAGATGCGAAGCAGAAAGCACCAGCAGGCATGTTCCTGGGTAGTAAGGGCTTAACAGGCATATGCAGGAGTTGTCGGGTAAACTTGTAGGTACGTCATGCTCATTCTGAAAACACTTATGGCCTAATTACGCTTTTGGCGGTGCAGGAGTGGGACAGCTACGCTGGCATCCAACTTCAGCACTGCCAAACCCTTGTGCGTTACAGATTATGACTTTCTTTGTCATTGGTAGGCGGTCATTGGCATTCCCACAGGCTGGGCCTTTGAAATAAGCACCGTAATGGGGATGTCAAAGCACTGCACAGCATGGACTAGTGCAGTCTATGCCGTGCATGTACTGGGGTGCATGCACACAATCAATCAATCAATCAATCATGACATTTGTATAGCGCGCTACTCACCCAGAAGGGTCTCAAGGCGCTGGGGGAGAGGGTTCCGCTACTGCTCGAAAAGCCAGGTCTTGAGTAGCTTCCTGAAGGATAGGTGGTCCTGGGTTAGCCGAAGGTGGATGGGGAGGGAGTTCCATGTCTTGGCTGCCAGGTGTGAGAAGGATCTTCCTCCGGCGGTGGCTCTGCGGATGCGTGGAACGGCAGCGAGGGCAAGGTTGGACGACCGTAGCTGGCGGGTGGGCGTGTAGAAGGTCAGGCGGTTGTTGAGGTACTTGGGGCCTTGGTCTTGGAGAGCCTTGTGTGCGTAGGTGAGGAGTCTGAACGTGATCCTCTTGCTGACGGGGAGCCAGTGTAGGTCTCTCAGATGGCCGGAGATGTGGCTGTGTCGGTGGATGTCCAGGATGAGTCGTGCGGAGGCGTTCTGGATGCGTTGGAGTCTTTTCTGAAGTTTGGCTGTGGTTCCGGCGCAGAGGGTGTTCCCATAGTCCAGTCGGCTGGTGACGAGTGCCTGGGTGACCGTCTTCCTGGTTTCGGTAGGGATCCATCGGAAATTTTTTCGGAGCATGCGCAGGGTGTTGAAGCACGATGATGAGACGGCGTTGACTTGTCTGGTCATCGAGAGGGAGGATTCCAGGATGAAGACCAGGTTGCGTGTGTGGTCCGTTGGCTTGGGAGTGGTGCCCAGGGTAGGGGGCCACCAGGAGTCGTCCCAGGCGGAGGGTGATGACACCAGAATGAGGACTTCCATCTTGTCTGAGTTCAGTTTCAGGCGGCTGTTCTTCATCCACTCTGCGACGTGTTTCATTCCTTCATGTAGGCTGGTTCTGGCGGTGGCTGGGTCGTTGGTGAGGGAGAGGATCAGCTGGGTGTCGTCGGCGTAGGAGATGATGTTGAGGTTGTGTTGGCGTGCGATGGCTGCGAGGGGGCTCATGTAGACGTTGAAGAGGATGGGGCTGAGTGATGATCCCTGTGGTACGCCGCAGATGACTTCCGTGGCCTCGGATCTGAACGGGGGGAGGCGGACTCTCTGGGTTCTTCTGGCGAGGAACAAGATGATCCACTCCAGTGCCTTCTCTTGGATTCTGACGTTGCTGAGGCGTTGCACTAGGGTGCGGTGGCAGACAGTGTCGAACGCTGCGGAGAGGTCCAGGAGGATGAGGGCCTCTGTTTCCCCGTTGTCGAGCAGGGATCTGATGTCGTCGGTGGCTGCAATGAGGGCGGTCTCGGTGCTGTGGTTGGCTCGGAAGCCGGACTGCGAGTGGTCGAGGGATCCGTTCGTCTCGAGGAAGGCGGCAAGCTGTCTGTTGACGGTCTTCTCTGTGACTTTGGCAGGAAAAGGGAGGAGCGAGATGGGGCGGAAGTTCTTGAGGTCGGTGGGGTCCGCTGTTGGTTTCTTCAGGAGGGCGCTGAGTTTGGCGTGCTTCCAGCTTTCTGGGTAGGTGGCGGTGTTGAAGGAGGCATTGATGATGTCCCGGAGATGGGGTGCGATAATGGAGTCGGCCTTGTTGAAGACGTGGTGGGGGCAGGGGTTGGTTGGGGATCCGGAGTGGATGGTGTTCATCGTGCGGGTGGTGTCTTCGGTGGTGACCGGGGTCCAGGCGCAGAGGATGGTGGTGGGGGGCGATGCTTCGATGGTTGGGTGCGTGGTTGGTGCGTCGAAGCTGTTGTGTATTTCGGCGATCTTGCGGTGGAAGAACGAGGCGAGTGAGTCGCAGAGGTCTTGTGAGGGCGTGATGTCGTTGTTTCCGGCGCTGGGTTTGGAGAGCTCTTTGACGATGCTGAAGAGGTCCTTGCTGTTGTGGGCGTTGTTGTCCAGCCGTTCTTTGAATGCTGTCTTCTTGGTGGTGCGGATCAGCTGGTGGTGTTTGTGGGGGGCGTGCTTCAGGGCAGTCGTGTTGTCTGTGGTCTGGTCGTCACGCCAGGCTTTCTCGAGGGTGCGGCAGTTCTTCTTGGAGTTCTTAAGTTCGTCGGTGAACCAAGAGGCTTTCTTGCTACAGTGTCCGTTGGGAGGGGTCTTCAGTGGTGCGAGGTCGTCCGCGCAGTTGGTGATCCACTGTGTGAGGTTGTTGGCTGCTACGTTGGGGTCCGTTGTGCTGGCGGGAGGGTTCTGGCTGAGGGAGGTGGTGAGCTGGTCGGCGGTTATCTTGTTTCAGTTCCTGCGAGGAACCTGTTGCGGGTGGTGGTGTGTCGTTGGGTCGTGGTTCTTCTGAAGCTGAAGTGGACGCAGCTGTGGTCAGTCCAATGAAGTCCGGTGGAATGGCTGAAGGAGATGTACTTGCTGGAGGAGAAGACTGGGTCGAGCGTGTGGCTGGCGTAGTGGGTAGGGGTGTTCACCAGTTGCTTGAGTCCGAGGTTGGCGAGGTTGTCCAGCAGGGTGGTGGTGTTGTTGTCATTGTTGTTTTCCAGGTGGAAGTTGAGGTCCCCTAGGAGGATGTAGTCAGCGGAGGGGAGGGCGTGCGGGCTGATGAAGTCTGCGATGTCTTCACTGAATTGTGTGCGTGGTCCCGGGGGTCTGTAGATGAGGGTGCCTCTGAGGGTGGTCTTGGGGTCGGTGTGTATCTGGAAGTGGAGGTGTTCGGCGGCGGTGAAGGTGTCGTCGAAGCTGGTCGTGATGCGGATGGTGTTCTTGTGTACGATGGCGATGCCTCCTCCCGTCTGGTTGACGCGGTCCCTCCAGGTGATCTTGTATCCGTCTGGGATGGAGATGGCGATGTCTGGCGCTGAGGCGGCGTTCATCCAGGTTTCCGTGAGGAAGGCGACGTCTGGTGATGTTGTGTCGAGCAGGTTCCAGAGTTCGACGGCGTGTCTGTGGACGGAGCAGGTGTTGAGCAGGATGCACTTGAGGTGGTTGCTGCTGGTGCTCGGCTTGTTGGGCGCGGTGCAGGTCCGGAGGCAGGTGAATTTGCAGGCTTGGCAGGTGAAGGGTCCGTGGGTGCGTTTCGGGGTGGCACGTTAGCAGGCGGACTTCTGGCCGGCATTGAGTGCTTGGAGGGTTGCGGCGTCGTATGTTCGTCGGGAGCGCTGGCAACGACGGGAGCCAGGGGTCGTGGCGCTTGGCGTGGTCCAGGAGCGGAAGGGGCGCAGACGGGCTTGCCTTTGGCTCGCCTTCGGCGCACAATCGGCGCGCCCGCGTAGCGGGATCCATATGAGGCGAAGTGGGAGGGAGGAACAGCTGGGAGGTGGGAGCGGGGCGGCCAATGGGGTTGGCGAGGAGAAGGGGGCGGGGCTGCGAGGGATCGGCGGCGGCGAGAACGGCGGCAGGGAGCGGGTGGGGGCACTCAAACCAGGGATCTAGCACACAGGAGAAGGAGTGACAAAAAGCAAACAAAAGAGACAAGGACACACCAGGCAGCAAGGGCACAGCGGAATCCCGTGGGGAGATGACGAGCAGCAGCGAGGGTTACAAGTACAGGGACGTGCTACAGCAGGTGAGCCGTGCGGCGTGGGGGGTGCCCTGGAGTCAGGTCACAGAGGGGGCACAGGATGTGCCCCCCTGTATGCACCCCATTGCCCAGAGGCAACAGGGGGCCCTATAAGCCCCCTTTTTTTCCTCTGTGCCACGGTTTTCATGGAGTAGGAACCGCCATGAAAACCGCGGCAGAGAGGAAATTTGTAATATGCTTGGCGAGACCAAAGTGATCCCGCTAAGAATATAGCGGCCTCAAGACCTCCACACCACTTTTGCGGCAGTGCAATTGCAGTCCGACTGTCCAAGTCATAATAAGGCGGTTGGACTGCCGATGCGGTGGTGACTAGACCGCCACTGCAAGTCTGGCGGTCCTCGGACCATCAGACTCATAACCAAACCCTATGTGGAGTACTTTTCTTATAGTAATGCTTATGTGATGAAAATAAATGTATTGGTAAAGCCAATAGGTCTGGCCTTAGAAAATATGTAATCGGTTTGCTTACTTTTGGCAAACCTATGCAGTATGCATTAAAAGTTTACATGTAATGAAACGTGGAAATGCTGATGGCTAAAGCTGGTATGCTGGTAAGTAAAAAATTAAAATATGCCCAATCCCAAAAGTAAATTGAAGAGGATGAGATGAAAGAGCCTATCTGCCCTTTTTTTAGGCAAATGTGCAGATATGCACAAACAAAATACTGTCCTTCACAGTAAAATAGGGTGTGGCTGACGTGGGCTTCCCATTGTCCCATTATCTATTTTGTGAATGTGAATGACAGATGAACAGTGTAGTGAATGAAAAGGGCTGATTTCATTATTATTATTTTTTTTAGAAAACATGAGTCTGGTTATACTACAAAAACATATCTGAAAATATGATGATATGTGACCAAACAAATTGTGCTCATCATAAATCCTGTGCCAGGAAAAAAAACACAATCAGTAATAATAGTGTGCTAACGAGGGAAAAATTCCAGTTAGAATACCAATGAGGAAAACATGCCAAAGGAAATGCTGCACTAGGATAATCATACCTTCAGGAATACCGTGCCTGGAGGAGATTTACCTATCAGAAGTACTGTACACGGTCAGTAAAAATAACATCATTCTGGATAGAGAGTTAGACGGACATCAGAATGCCACAACAGGGAGTCAAGACGCTACGGTTTAAGGTAACACTCACAGAGAGCTCTATTAAAAATGTCACCCTAAAATAGTGGCATGAAAAATAATACTTTGGGAACCATTATCGTAGGAAATGCTCCCCAGAGTGGGTAGTGAAAATAACGATATAAACTATTGTTGAAGGGAGACCTGTACCCATTAAACAGGTTTTCTAGAGAAATAATGCAACTAAAATACAATTACAGTCCCTGGGGAACGGATGCATTCAACAATGAGTTTCAGGTGGATAAAACCTCCAAGGGTTTGGGCGTTGTAACAACGATGACTACTCCTGAGTCCTATAAAAGTACCACTCGCATCCTCCAAATACAAGTGACATGAAAACAAACGATCGTGGGTTTCTATGCAGTTATACTATGTCTAAGAATGCTGTGCCTCAGCTTGCCATAGAAAATTCGCCACTCAGAATAAAGGGTGGCCCATCTGGTGAGTTGATTGGTTGCTGTGGTGACACATGGCTAACTTTGAGGGCCACCGCTTTGATTCTAGGCAGAGCTGACTCACCTTTTTAGCCTTACTCAGAACAATACAATGAGCGTGATTCATTTGAGTATTAACTGCTCCCAGCCTGCAATCACTGACTCACAATTCTAGAAGTGTATTTCCAAAATACTCAACATAATTCTTGAAATGTGCAGCCTACCACAAGTGTAATAGGTTAACATCACACGGCTTAGAGATTTCAACATAGGGGGCAGAGCAGAAATTGACACTGTGCCAAGAAGGATACAGAGGCTAGGAGGTAGAATACACATAGAAGAGAAAATGTGGGAAATATGAAGGAGGAGAGCACTACTCAATGATGAGGAAAAAGCAAGCAAAAGAAGGACAAACGTTACCTAGACAAGAAGGAGGTAGTAAAATAAGAGGAGTTGGGCTAAGTATGATGAAATAGTAAAAACAAAGGAAGGAACACATGGAAAGTGGATACATGTTTTGAAGAGACCAAGCAAAACGAAATAGTCTGAAAAGAGACACGTTTCAGGGTGAAAAAAACAGTTGAAGAATCTGATCTGGAAATAATTCTACATCTGATGCTATGTACTGAGAAAGCGACTTGCTGAGCCTCACATCTGCTTTGATTTTGGGCGGGCCATGCACAGGTCGCCAGTCTGCCATGACCCATGTGAGGTATTCCCTATCATCTGCTGGCAGCTTCCCAAGGACATCGGGCGAACATAGCAGACTTCAGTAGTAAAGACAAGTGCACCCGCAGTGAAGGAAAACCCGAAATACAATCCCGGCAACACAGAGAGGGATAATGTCTTCTCATAAACCACACAATGTTCCTGTTCCAGTAACCCAACTCTAGAGACTCAGACCTTGCAGGGAGCAGCAATCAGCAATCTGATCCCAGATCTGACCCAGCAAATGCCAATTTGTAATTGGATCACTTGTGGAAATTAATACCATCTCAGCATACATCGCTTGAGGTACCGAGCCGAATTGTGAAGATTCTGTGCAATGCCAGGGGCACTTCCATGTGGAAATAATTTTCAAAGTGTTCTTTTTTTTCAACTTGACCTACCCACTCCTCATTTCCAGTTTTCGCTGATTGGGACTTACAGACTCATGGACCACCGTCAATTCCATGATGTAGTTTGAGGTTTAGTCAGTAGTAGCTTGAGACCCACCCACTGTGGTCATTACCAGGATGATTATTGGCCTTCTGAGTCCTTTTTTACAATTAACTGCATCTGGCTTGAAGTAATCTCATTCAGCCATGCAAAGGAGTGATTGTTATTTCTGAGAAATGCAGTGCCTGTGGATATATGCAACAGTTGTGTCTGTCGAGCAGTGACGGGTCTTCTTGGAGGCGAGGGTAGGAATCACCTCCCTCAAGAGATGGGCGTTGCATGTCCATGTTTGCACCCTGAGGGAATTGTGGTGTGTCCTGAACAGCTTAGAAACTTATAAGACACCCATGATTCACAATGTCCTAGAGAGATTGAGCCCCTCATTGCTAGTGGTCTGGTATTAGCTGCGATCATAATCACATCCCAAAAAACTGACAGCAATGTGTTCTAATTTTATTGGGTGAGATAAATATCGTTTATTATAAGTTTCCATCAAAATGGGGTATAACAGTCGGACTTATTTCTTCAAAATTCATATCAAAGTAGTCTATCTTTTTAAAGGTGTTTGCGTAAGTATCACAGTTTTTTCGACCATTCATAATGGGAGCCTTATTGTGCAAGAAAGCTACATTTTAATACAGCCCTAAATTACACCAGGTAGGCAAACTGTTGTCTGATCATTTGTCTTCCCAAGCGCGCATAACACAGAGCTGTCTGATGAATATTGATTTATTTTGACCATTTTAAAAAGAGTTCTTTCCGTCCCTCTTCAGTTTTACGAAGTGACAAGTCACTTTTTCACTTCCAATACTTTTCAAAATATTTTCACACATCAGAAAAGATGTTCTTTGGTCTGTTTTAAGAAACATAGGCCCTTATTTATGAAGCCCTGCGTCACAGTTACCCCGCCATTACATCACTTTTTGTGACGCTGCAGGGGTGTAAATAATGTACCATGTTGCACCATTTTTATGAAGTGACGCATCTAGACAGAAGAGTAATTTTGTAAACCTCTGCGCTACATTATACCTGTGTCAGGTATAATGTATGCAGGGTGGGTGTTCCCCTGCATCAAAGCCTCATAGAAGTGGAGCATTAAAATCTTTAATATTTCAGTGTGCCACTTCTAGGATGCCATTGTGTCAAAATTTTATGCCTGCCTCATGGCAGGCGTAAGAAAGAACACATTGCTGAAGTTGCGTCTGTTTCCAGACACACCCCAGCAATGCTCACTTTTGCGCCTACAGATATGCCATTAATACTGATGTATCTGTGACTCCTTGCGAGATGATGTGCCATAGTGTAAATAGGGGGCATCCATCCTGTCATAAGGAGGGATCACTGAGAAGTGTTGTATCGCTGCTTTGTCACAGTGTTGCAACTCTTCTCATAAATGAGGTCCTTAGGGGTATATTTACAATGCCCCTGTGGCAGGTTTATGCCACTGGATCGTCACTTTTGTGATGCTCCAGAGGCAGTGTGATGGACCATATTTACAAGGCCCCACAAAGCCACCCTGCGGGGCTTTTCATGGCCTTGTAAAAATGGAGTAAGGCAATGCCTTACTCTGTGTGGAAGGGGCGTGCCATAGATGGTGCTGTAGGTATTCCCACGCAACACCCATGGTTTTTGACACTGCTTCAGATTTACAACAGCGCCAAACGAATGCCTTCCCAAATCAGGCATAATGAGGACAAATGTTTACATTTCTCCTCGTTTATTGCTCTTTCCATGTGAGCTGTATTCTGCAGCACACATAGAATGAGGAAAATGCCTCCTTTGTTTGATTATGTGTAGAAAGGTGTCTCTTCCTGCGCAAAACAATCATTTATTTTTTTAATAGAGTTTTTTATAGTGCAAACTTGACCCGAATCAGGTATCAGAGCACTTTACATAGCACCAGTTGCATTACATGAGGACACATTCATTTTTGTTAGGCACGGGGAGATTAAGTGATGAGCCCAGAATCACAGGATGATCAGAGTCATTGCCAAGACTCGTACCCAGTTCCCCAGATTCGAGGTAGGACACCCTAGCCATAAGGCCAACTCCTCTCATTCCAACAACACAGACACCCTTGCACTATGGCAGCCTGCATTGGCTTTCAGCTGCAGCTTGTGCGCCGGTGTTGGCAGAAAGGACAGGAATGCGCCATATCTTCTAGAAACGGCAAATTCCTGCCCTTTTCTTTTGACGTAAGACAGTGCAGCTAGAAGGCTTGCGGCACTGCCCTATGCCACCATATTGTAAATATGCCCCATAGATTTCACTTTCCATACTTTACTGTGCCCTACGTAGTGTCATTCAGTTCAAAATACAATATTGACATATATCTGTCATTAAGCAAACATAATCTTAGATCTGAACAGTCAAAAACCTATAACAGTAATTTGTGAGACAAAGTTTCTTCATGTTTACTGCTTAGACAATTGACTGTTAAGGGCAGGCCTTAGAACATACATTGCAAAACAAACACTTGAAAAGGCATTTAAGTCACATTTTTTTTGTCTTTTTCCATAATAGCAGGGAGTGCAGGAGCACCCCCATACCGCTGCTTCCAGCACCACTGGCTCAGCTCCGTTTCTTTAGAGAATCATCTTGTCACCTATATTACATCCAAAATTGCAGGACGCCTTCATCTAGTTTACCACCCCTGTAGACACATTTTTTGGGAGAGATGTTTAGGAACTTGGGTCTATACAGGATCTTAGTAGATACAGGCGCACCGTTATAGCTGTTCACTTAGCAACAAGCGTCTTGTAGATGAAAAGATTGTTGATATCCGGAAGTTTGTTCCCCAGAAAAAGAAACCGACTCGTGTTTGGCAGATGGTTAGAATAGAATTAGGGGAGGGCGGAATTTGCATAGTCGTGCTATGCAAAGCTCCATGAAACGGTAAAACATCTCTGCGACCACGCAAAATCTCCACGAACACGCGGAATTGCTTGTTCTGCCCATTGCCGATGCTTTTTTCCTGTTCGCGAATGCTGTTTGCGTGCCTGGGGGGAAAATCTCACCATTTTAAAAGTGCAAACAAGCAAAAAATTCCACGAAGCTGCGGATCGCGGATATTTGGCAATTCCGCGTTCTCCACGGAACGCAAAATTACACAAATTCCGTCAGCGGAACGGAATTTACAGCCCAGGCCTAGTTAGAAGAACCAAAATCTTATTGCAATATGTCTGCAGAGACAACCCAAAACACTTCAGATCCAAACAAATTGGGCGTCAGGTCTCAAGCCACAGTGACCATAGTGAGCATGGTCAATCCTTAGGAACGTCATCAGATGACCCTCCATTGCTAAACCCTCATCTGCAGACATATGCGTCTACTTGTAAGCGCTAATGGGCCAAGTAATTGTTGGGCATACACTATAATAAAACTGCCCTACATAACATGGGGAAATTGGTTTTTGAAGAATCACACACTGTCAAAGAAGGATCTTGACATACACTGCTTTATTTTTTGTAGTCTTTAAATGCGAAAAGGTTATTGTCATACAAACTGTCTGGATGTTTTCAAGTCTATTAAACCTCCAGCCACTCCTTGGTCATCTTAATTTTTCTTCTGCTTATATGCACATGCTGCAGAACTATTGTTAGAGGATTAAAACCATTTCTTCTATATTATGCAGACCGTGCTAATCGAAGAGAGCCCTATACGGTAAACCAATGTTATCAGTTGCGGAACAATGCACATTTAGAAACAAGTGTCGGCATAGGTCTTGTTTTGGATCTTATAGCTTTCCCAATGGTTATTTTGTCATCTTTGTTTTGCAAAACCTTATTGTTAGGAAAGCCGCTTGCCCCTCACAAATGTTAATAAAAAATTATTGGGAAAAATATTTTTTGGTCTCAAAATTACACATTGCCATTATAATTCCTGGCACTGACAGGAACTACTTTGTGTGTGGATGTGCTTCTTCTGCAGAATGCTGCACTCACAGTGAAGTTAGTCAGTGGCTGAAGTGGGCTAACCCAATGCCTTATGCTCGAGTGGGCAGAAGATAAATGTGAATTACACAACAGACCAATGATTGACGAGGACTGTTAGTGTATTATCTGTATAATGTTACTCAAATCAAAAGGTCTGGGCTAATGTCAGTCCTAAAGAACATTTCTGGACTAAGTGTGACCGAGGTAGGTTTCAACGTTTGAATCTAAACACAAATTACTGATTTTTAAAGAAATGGGGTCTGCTTTTCACATATTACTTGAGCAGTTCAGTGGCAGCTTTCCTTCCTGTGGGTTTTTCTGCGAGTCTATCTGCAATGCATAAACCACACTATCATGGTCAAATTACATTTATAAAACAAAACCTCATCACGTGAACTGCAATTTACAAAGACTTATGTTGGACTTGTTAGGCTTACTAATTGGGACTCAATCATGCAGCAGGTGATCAGCAGAAATGAGGATAAGCCACTTTGGATAGGGAAGTTGGAATAGAACAGGATCAAGCAAATGCTAGACATATCAGACATACTATGTGATGAGGAGGCACAAATGACACTTAAAACATGACCACATGCAAAGACATTCTAAGATATGAGCAAGGTGGGCTCTGCACTAGGGCGTTACCATTCAAAGGAGCCCCTCGTTAATTGAGCAGGACAGTCACACTTTAAAAACGTACTTTAAAAAAATATACTTCTTCCATGTATTTCATGTATTTCTTGTTTTCTTTTTAGTGAGTTAGCCAGACCCAGTCTCAAACTTGCAAAGTTCAGCAAGTCTTAATGCCATCACCCAATTGTGGAGGAGTGTGGCTCAATGGTTAGAGTGGCAGACCCTGATGCAGAGTTCTGGCCAGGGACGAGGGTTCGATTCCTGCCTCGGCGGGGTCTTGGGCTCAATTTCCTCGGACCTGTTAATTATCGCCTCGGTGCCTATTCTAATCACGGGCCCCACGCTGCTACTCTGGGCAATAGCTTGCTTATCCTCCACACCGGCCCCAACAGCGCTAAGGATGCCTGGCTTCACCCTGGGGGTGCCCAGGAGTGGACACTTCACAGGGAAAGCCAGGAGGGTTTCCACAGCGGTATGAGTATCAGCGCCAGGAAGCCGAATAGGCGACACCGCAAGGTGACCGTCTGGTGACAGTGCGCTCTATAAGTACCATGACATTTACATTCGGATGGGATTGGGCTTGAATAGGCATATGTTACGTACATCTACCCAGTTGATCACATGTGCCTTTCATTCTGCCCTCAAAGCCAACTTCCGGAGACGAGTGTGTGACATGTTGCCTTGTGTTGACAGTGCAAGTCCATTACTGAGCTGCTCCGTTCCATGGATTGGCAGCCTTGCGGTAAAAATAGCAAGGGTATAGCTGCAAAAGGTGAAGCAGCATATTTGAAGTAGGAAGCCTGGTGCATCGCTGACTGCTATTTGCTGTTCTGGTGATGTGCATTGGTTGTTTGCTGACATAGAGTGAGGCTTGGATCTGGAGTCGAACCCATGGGAGAGCTCATAGCTGCATACATTATGTTGTAGACGGCAGTGTTCACTTGTTTCCTTTTGTCAGTGGCTGTTATGTATCTCTCCCGGCCATCATCTGATCATACTGGGTGCCCCTTGTGGTGAGGCTTAGAGTTTTCACACGTATACTGTCCTGTCCGGACTCCCCTTGGCACTCAAGAGTGCTATACCATAGTTTATCTGCTCTATAGTATCCCCTCCAGCCTAATATTTCAGAAATCACTCACCCATACCCTTTTTTTACTCCCTTTGTCTTACTATAAATTACCACTGTTCTTCTATTTTTTAGTTTCCCTCTGTTTACCCTCCTCTCTTCCCATCTCCTTTTTCCAGTATGTGCTCTGCAGTGGGGGACTAAGGGCAAAGGCTGTGAGGAGAAATGGCCACCTTAGGCTGTGTTTCAAATATAAACATAAAAGTGCATGGTACACACTATGCCAGACTATCTGTTAATTAATGAGAAGTCTCATCACTCTCCTATTAATAGCACTGAACACTTGCAGAGAAATTATGGTACTCTCCCTTTCAAATTGCAGAAGTGCAGCTGTCACTACCTGTCAATACCTGCCCATTTAAAGCCCTTTCAGCAGCAGGCAAACGTTTGATTGCTCCTGGTCTGCGGGGGGCCCCAGGGGCCTATGGGTGGCGGGAGAACACACGGCGCTTAAAAATCTCACTAAACGAGAGGGTGAGGCATCGAGACCGGTTCAGGACCAGCGGAGAGAAGCCAGTGCTACACTGACCTGGTCTGGACACCATGACCGTTTAGGTTGAAACATAAGGAGTAAATCATGCTGGTGGGCCAGCAAGGAAAACCAATGACTGCCTGCCAAAAGCTGGGGAGCACCCTTCCCAGCCCCAAACCGTTGTCTAAACGAAAGCATCTTTGCTAACAGTTTTTTGATGTCTCTCGTTGTAGACAGTGACATCCCAGAAAGGTACAAACAACATCCAGCACGTATACCAGGCACAATGTGGTTTGTAATCCCCTCCCAACCAAACTTTATTTACTACATTTCTAGTGAAAAGTGTTGCGTTAGTTTAATAAGAAGAGCATATAAAGTTGCAATACAGACTTCATCTAAAGCTGGACGTGGCTTAAACATTTGTAAGGAAAGTTGCCTTTATCGTCAGTCTTATATTCTAAACCTGAGCTCTGCTGTGATGAGAACAAGCAGATCCAATTGTGGTGCCAAGGATGCACTTGAATACGCTTGTGCTAACATGGAGCATGTTGAATCCAAGCTCATTCCTCTCATCTCACATGTCTCTTCCTTCTATGCTAAGTATACCACTCGTAATGCCCTCTGCATTCTTGACTCCCTGTGCGTACTCCTTTTTCCTTTCTTCACTCTGTCCTTTAGATGGTTGGTGCATAAACAATGGTTAGCAAATGGTTAGACTGGATAGTGCACAATAAACTGTTTCTATGAGTTTGGCCTAACCATTCCACTCCATAGTAATATCTTGAGACTCAAAGGCTACATAGTCTTTTCCTGTGATTTATTACAAGTGCCATGTCTTGTAGAAATTTCCTGTGATAATATGGTCAGGTTAAAGGTCATGTGATGTCAAACGCGGTGATGTCATCATTATGCAAATTAACATGTTAGGTATCTGAAAATGTAGCCGTAGCTTGTTTGTGTTAGAACTGGGGGTCTCTAGTTGACTGAGGTAGGGACCTCAGTCCAAATAGGGACCCTTGCTTCTAGTCAAGGAAAGGAGGGACACCCTCTTATATAACCCCTGCTCACCCCCCGGTAGCTTGGCACAAGCAGCCAGGTTTATCTCCAAAGCAATGTGTAAAGTATTTGCAACCACACTCCCAGTAACACAGTGATAACACCACAAATGTACACAACACTGTTTTTTTTATAAAAATAGCGGTATCTTTATCCAAAGGAATACGATGAGACCAAACGATAGAAATCCAACATATGTCAAGTCAAGTCAAGTCAAAATTTGTATAGCGCACTACTCACCCAGAGGGTCTCAAGGCGCTTGAGGGAGGGGATTAGCTATTTATCAAACAGCCATGTTTTGAGTTGTTTTCTGAATGAGAGGTGGTTCTGTGTAAGGCGGAGGTGGGTGGGAAGAGAATTCCAGGTTTTGGCTGCTAAGTAGGAGAATGATCTTCCTCCCATGGTGGCTCTTCGGATGCGTGGGATCGCGGCGAGGGCTTGATTGGACGATCGTAGATGGCGGGTGGGGGTGTAGAAAGTTAGGCTCGTGTTGAGGTAACTGGGTCCTAGGTCGTAGAGGGCCTTGTGTGCGTGGGTGAGGAGACGGAACTTGATTCTCTTGTTGACGGGGAGCCAGTGAAAGTCTCTCAAGTGACCAGAAATGTGGTTGTGGCGTGGTATGTCTAGGATGAGACGGGCGGAGGCGTTCTGAATGCGTTGGAGTTTTTTCTGTTATTTGGCTGTGGTTCCGGCGTAGAGGGTGTTTCCGTAGTCCAGTCGGCTTGTGACAAGTGCTTTGGTGACCATCTTTCTTGTTTCGGTGGGGATCCATTGGAAGATCTTTCGGAGCATGCGTAAGATGTTAAAGCAAGATGACGAGACGGCGTTGACTTGTCTGGTCATTGAGAGGGAGGAGTCTAGTATGAATCCTAGGTTGCGAGCATGGTCCGTAGGTTTGGGCGCGCTACCTAGGGCCGGAGACCACCATGAGTCGTCCCATGCAGAGGGGGATGATCCAAGGATGAGGACTTCCGTCTTGTCTGAATTCAGTTTTAGGCGGCTGTTCTTCATCCACTCGGCTACGTCTTTCATCCCTTCGTGTAGGTTGGTTTTGGCGGTGTTTGGGCCTTTGGTGAGGGAGAGGATCAGCTGTGTGTCGTCAGCGTAGGAGATAATGTTAAGGTTGTGCTGGCGTGCGATGGATGCGAGGGGGCTCATGTAGACGTGGAATAGGGTGGGGCTGAGGGATGATCCTTGTGGTACTCCACAGATGACTTCGGAGGCCTCTGACCTGAAGGGGGGGAGGCGGACTCTTTGGGTTCTTCCGGCGAGGAACGAGATGATCCAGTCCAATGCTTTTTCTTGTATCCCGACGTTGCTGAGGCGTTGTACGAGGGTGCTATGGCAGACCGTGTCAAACGCTGCTGAGAGGTCTAGGAGGATGAGGGCAGCTGTTTCCCCGTTGCCGAGTAGTGTTCGGATGTCGTCTGTGGCTGCGATGAGGGCGGTCTCGGTGCTGTTTTTTGCTCGGAAGCCGAATTGTGTGGGGTCGAGGGAGCCGTTAGTCTCGAGGAAGGCGGCGAGCTGGTTGTTGACAGTCTTCTCTATGACTTTGGCAGGGAATGGGAGGAGCGAGATGGGGCGGTAGTTCTTAAGTTCGGTGGGGTCTGCTGTAGGTTTCTTCAGGAGGGCACTGAGTTCGGCATGTTTCCAGCTTTCCGGGAAGGTAGCGGTGTTGAAGGAGCAGTTGATGATGTCCCGGAGTTGGGGTGCGATGACGGAAATGGCCTTGTTGAAGGTGTGGTGGGGGCATGGATCGGTTGGTGCTCCGGAGTGGATGGAATTCATCAAGCGGATGGTGTCTTCGGTGCTGATTGGGGTCCAGGCGCAAAGGGTGGTGGGGGGGGCTTCAGTTCGGTGGTGAGGGGAGTGGATTGTTCGCAGAAGCTGTTATGTATGTCAGCGATCTTGCTGTTGAAGAACGAGGCTAGAGAGTCTCAGAGTTCTTGAGAGGGGGTGATGTCGTTGGTGCCGGCGCTGGGGTTGGTAAGCTCTTTGACGATGCTGAAGAGTTCCTTGCTGTTGTGGGCGTTGTTGTCGAGTCGATCCTTGAATGCTGATTTCTTGGTGGATCGGATCAGCTGGTGGTGTTTGCGGGTGGCGTCCTTAAGGGCGGTCATGTTGTTTGTGGTTGGGTTTGTTTTTGAGGTCGTCATTGAACCAGGTGGCTTTTTTGTTTCCTGGCTTGTTGTGGTGGTTTTTCACGGGTGCTAATTCGTCAGCGCAGCGGGTGATCCATTGTGCGAGATTGATGGCTGCATGGTTTGGGTCCGATGATCTGGTGGGAGGGATTTGGTTTAGTGCTGTAGTGAGCTGGTCGGTGGTAATTTTGTTCCAGTTTCTGCGGGGGACTTGTTGTGGGTAGTAGTGTGTCGTGGTTTTTCTGAAGTTGAAGTGGACGCAGCTGTGGTCCGTCCAGTGGAGTCCTGTGGCGTGATTGAAAGAGATGTGCTTGCTGGAGGAGAAGATTGCGTCGAGCGTGTGTCCGGCGTAATGGGTGGAGGTGTTTACCAGTTGTTTGAGTCCGAGATTGGCGAGGTTGTCCAGAAGGTTGGTGGTGTTGCTATCGTTGTTCTTTTCCATGTGGAAGTTGAGGTCCCCTAGGAGAATGTAGTCCTCGGAGGAGAGGGCGTGTGGGCTGATAAAGTCAGTGATGTCTTCGCTGAATTGTGTGCGGGGTCCTGGGGGTCTGTAGACGAGGGTGCCTCTAAGTGTAGTCTTGGGGTCGGTGTGAATCTGGAAGTGGAGATGTTCGGCGGCTGTGAGGGTGTCGTCAGCGCTGGTCGTGATGCGGATGGAATTTTTGTGGACGATGGCGATGCCTCCTTCTGTTTGGTTGATGCGGTCCCTTCGGATGATCTTGTAACCGTCCGGGATGGCTATGGCGATGTCGGGCACTGATGAGGCGTTCATCCAGGTTTCCGTGAGAAAGGCGACGTCCGGAGTCGTGGTGTCAAGTAGGTTCCATAGGTCAATGGCGTGTCTGTGGATCGAGCGGGTGTTGAGCAGGATGCACTTCAGGTGGTTGTTGTTTGCGCTCTGTTTGGCAGTATTGGTTGTAGTATGGGACCTGATGCAGCTGAACTTGCAGGATTGGCAGGTGAAGGGTCCATTGTCGCGTCCTGGGGCGGCTTGGTGGCAGTCTGGGAGTCGCCGGTGTTGAATACAGTGAGGGTTGCGGCGTCGTACGTAAGGCGGGTGGAGTGGTTTTTGTGGAGGCCAGGGGGTCTGGCTCTGGGCGCGGGCCAGGCGCGGACGGGCGTAGACGGGCTTACCTTTGGCGCGCCTTCGGCGCGCATAGGGCGCGCACGCTGCGCGTGAACGCTGGGCGCAAGTGCATCTGTCATAAGTGGAGAGTGGAAGGGGCGGAGCGAGGGAGGAGCAGCTGGGAGGCGGGAGCGGGGTGGCGAGTGAGGAGGGGATCGATTATAGGTGGTGTAGGGAGCGGGAGTGGGGCTGCGGGGGAGCAGCGGCTGGGAGCAGGGAGGAGAGACGGGCTGGGACAACAAAATGGCACCAAACAACAACAAGTGATGCAGGGTGAGATCGGGGCACAGAAACTAATTCAGGCAGCAAATACGATCAGCAGCAGAAACGTGAAGAACAGTCTGGCACACAGATTAATTTTAGCAGCAAATTCGATCAGCAGCAAATACGCGATGCACAGGCTGGCACACAAATTAATTTTAGCAGCAAATACGATCAGCAGCAAATACGATACCACAGGCGAGATCGGGGGCACAGTCAGGCACAGAGTGTGGAAGCGCTACAAGGATGGCCAGGAGCGGGTGGAGCGACCGTGTCTGACCAGGTCAGGGTGGTCACAGCTCTTCACCATTCCGGTCTCCCCTTATGTTCCAGTGGGAGGGAGGGGCAGCTGCGAGGCGGGAGCGGGGTGGCGAGTGGGGAGGGGATCGATTGTAGGTGCTGTAGGGAGCGGGGTGGGGCCGCGGGGGAGCAGCGGCTGGGAGCGGGGAGGAGAGACGGGCTGGGACAACAAAATGGCACCAAACAACAACAAGGTGATGCAGGGCGAGATCGGGGCACAGAAACTAATTCAGGCAGCAAATAGGATCAGCAGCAGAAACGTGAAGCACAGTCTGGCACACAGATTAATTTTAGCAGCAAATACGATCAGCAGCAAATACGTGATGCACAGGCTGGCACACAAATTAATATTAGCAGCAAATACGATCAGCAGCAAATACGATACCACAGGCGAGATCGGGGGCACAGTCAGGCACAGAGTGTGGAAGCGCTACAAGGATGGCCAGGAGCGGGTGGAGCGACCGTGTCTGACCAGGTCAGGGTGGTCACAGCTCTTCACCGTTCCGGTCTCCCCTTATGTTCCAGTGGGAGGGAGGGGCAGCTGGGAGGCGGGAGCGGGGTGGCGAGTGGGGAGGGGATCGATTGTAGGTGCTGTAGGGAGCGGGGGTGGGGCCGCGGGGGAGCAGCGGCTGGGAGCGGGGAGGAGAGACCGGCTGGGACAACAAAATGGCACCAAACAACAACAAGGTGATGCAGGGCGAGATCGAGGCACAGAAACTAATTCAGGCAGCAAATACGATCAGCAGCAGAAACGTGAAGCACAGTCTGGCACACAGATTAATTTTAGCAGCAAATACGATCAGCAGCAAATACGCGATGCACAGGCTGGCACACAAATTAATTTTAGCAGCAAATACGATCAGCAGCAAATACGATACCACAGGCGAGATCAGGGGCACAGTCAGGCACAGAGTGTGGAAGCGCTACAAGGATGGCCAGGAGCGGGTGGAGCGACCGTGTCTTATTCGTAATATTGCACTTTGCCAGTTTTTAGGCCAGCAGTCACTTATAGGTTCTTGTGGTATTGGTGAGCAGTTCACAATGATCTAATGCAGTCCAAATGCAATGCTATGCAGTTTGTAATGCAGTTCGTAATGTAGTAATAACACAGTCCTTAATGCACGTACTAATTCAGTTCGTAACGCAGGAATAATGCAGGTCGTAATGCAAGAATAATGTGATTCGTAATGCAAGAATAATGCAATTCGTAATGCAAGAGTAAGGCAGTTTGTAATGCAAGAATCAGGTAGTTTGTAATGCAAGGAATAATGCTGTACGCCAATCTGCGTGGTCAACTCAGGCCCCCACTGGGCCCAAAATTCGAGACAAGGGTCATAAGCTTAAAGGGGTGGCCCCAGTACTGCTGGGCATGTACGAGCCGCTCGAGACGCAGCGGGAGAGAGCTTGTGCAGCGGGAGAGAGCTCAAAGCATTCCTATACTCCTCCTGCACACCTCGCCAGGCCACGCTTTTGGCTCCCAGCCGGAGTCCAAGCCTTACCTTGGGGGGGTGCGCTGCCTCACTCTCTCTCCCCACTTGTCGTACGCCCTACTGGGTGGCCCCGATGACGTTGCAGCCCCGCTGTTAGGCGACGCTGTAGCCGGACGGGTTACGGGTTGGCCTTCTCCTTCATTGACGATCTTGGGCAGATTCCTCTCGGTGAACAATGATCACAATCCCTTTCACCTTGCAGCTTTTGTAGCTTCAAGAAATCCTTTAGCACGTTGCGGCTCGGGCCGGTGGCGGTAATCCTTACTCATAGCCTGAGTTACCAGGACGGCTCGAGCCACAAATAACAATGCACCAGCATGGCCCATGTTTCACGCTGCGGGGGCAATGCCATCACGTGGCACCTCGTGAACGGTACCACGGGCCATACAACAGTCTTCCAGAAATCATGTAGCACGTTGCAGCTTGGACCGGCGGCGGTGATCCTTACTCACAGTCTCAGTTACGATGACAGCTCGGACCACAACCAGCAACACAGCATGGACGATGTTTCACGCTGCAGGGGCAATGTGATCACGGGGAACCTCATAAACAGTACCACGGACCACACAGCAGTCTCAGGTGTTCAAAAGCACCACACACCAAGCGTCACTGAGACACGGTTGGAAACTTTTATGTTCCTGACTTTCCACAACAGGGGACCAGCTCTCCTCGGGCTCGTGGAGACACGCTACTTCAGGACACAGCACACAGCAAAGTCCTCACAAGCAGGGGGACACAGCACACAGCAAAGTACCTTATCCTCTCCTTAGTCAAATCAGAAAACTGCAGGCCAGCCCCAGAACACACAGCAAGGGCAGTCCTACTCTGCAGTCTCTTCAGCTGTTCCTCTTTGGCAGAGGTTCCGCTTGATCACGAAGTAGGTTCAATCCTTTTTCAATCCCGATTTCAGTCTTGAGTTCAGGGGTTTCAGCTCTCACATTTATACCCCTGAATGCCTTTGAAGTCTTTGTGTTCAGGGATCTCTAACCCCAGTACAAACCAGACCTGGGTGCTTCCTGCCAGTGCACACCCTCTTCCTTTTGTAGTGCAGGTCTGGGCCCCAGATGCTCAGCAGGAAGTGGAGCCATCCTTTTGTGGCAGCAACACAGCTCTCTTCACATCCAGGGGCTACTCTTCCCCCCTCACATCAAATGCAGGCCATCCTGTTGCTGTCTCACCTACCCCTCTCTGGTGTCAGGATACTCCCCAGACCCTGTCACATACAAACCCAGATGGTCAATACACAAACAGGCAGAGGCACACAGGATGGTTTAAGACAAGAAACCAGACACTTCTAAAAACGTGGTTTCTAAGCACACAATTTAAAAACCATTTTCACAAACAGATGTGTTGTTACATTCTGAGTTCAGGAACACTAAACTCCATCTCACCATCTTATGCCGTTCACATACACTGCACCCTGCCCAGGGGGGTACCGTGGGCCTACTATAGGGATGTCTGATGTGCATAAAAAGGGAAGGTAAGGCCTGGCCAGTGGGTGCACTTGTCAGGACAACAAGGCAGTTAACAAACTGCATGCAGGGTCTGCAGTGGCAGGCCTGAGATCTCTTTTTAGGGCTACCTGTGTGGGTGGCACAACTAGTGCTGCAGGTCCACTAGTAGCATTTGCATTACCATCCCTGACACACATAGTGCACGTTACTAGGGACTTTACTAGAAAGACAAACATACCAATAATGGACAACCAATTACCATAACCCTTTATACAGGGGACACTTGCACTTTGACACTGATCAGCAGTGGTAAAGTGCCAAGAGTCCTATAGCCAACAACCACTGGTCAGGAAAAACCAAGGAGGAAGAAGCAAAACATTTGGGGATAACCCTGCAAAAAGGACCATTTCCAACAGTTTGCAAGTATGCCATGTTCTCATAGTGTTACCCAAGCCTCCTAGGATTGATTGGGTTGCCAAATTTACTTAGTAGTAATGTTCTCATGGTGGACTGCTCCATGGTCTACTTCCCTTCCAGTCTGTGTACTGCATGTGGCGCAAGGCAGTTCAAGGGCAGATTGAGAAAACTAGGATGTGAAAGGATATGGGTAAGGCCTTGCAGAGTGTTTGCCTGTCATTTGTCTTCTCTCTTTTACCATTTCTGAAACTTCAATGCATAATTCAATGAGTGGGATTTAGATGAAAATAGATCATGAATTCAAAGTTGTAGGGAACAAAGGCCCACAAAATATGTTTCGATTATGGGCCCCCAAAATGTATAAAATGTCCCCGAGCACATGTCCTAGAGGGAGATACTGGATGTAATAGGGCAATTGAGCTGTCAAAACAGAACTTCTACCACCATGTCCCCCCCATCGCCAGTTAACATTCTGTTATTGTAACCTCATTAAGCTTTACAATGTACTTACAAGAACATAGGAATGGGTCCCAGGTCTCAATAATACATGGAATAATAGTTAAGGGAGTGAAACAGAGTTTTCCGTGGTATGTCCCTACTGGAACACTACATTGCATCTTTACAAGAAATCTGGTGATACCCAAAATCAAAAAGGTAGCCTGAGGGGCATGACGTTTTATCTTCTCCACTGTAAAACTGTGGAATAGTCTTCCACTGTATCCAAAATCTCAGAACAGTCTAAATCTTTTTAGGATATCGCTCATAACTTGGCTGTTTTCAAAACTCTAGCTCCAACATTAGGTTGGCACTTTCTCCATGTCCATTCCAACTGATTGTAGTCTAGTACATCACTGTTTCATTAGTGCCAAGATGCCTACAGGCATTTGCGCACTTTATAAGTATCCTTCATTCATTCATTCATTCAATGAAATGATGATGTCTCAAATGTTTGCTGTATATTAGACAATAAGCGATGTGTCTAAGGAAAATTAAATTATACATCAAGATGTACAAAAATCACTATCATTCTTCGGTTTATCAAAAACATTAAAAATATATTAAAAGAATAACAAAGAATTGTGTTAGGTCTGAATGCCTTTAATTAAAATTTTCTACAGATTCTTACGATTTACTGTATCAAGAGTGGATCAGGGAGCAGCATCTTAAGCAAAGGAAAGTGGACAAGAAATAGTTTGTGTGGCATGTGACTTAAAAATTAAAAACTAACATAAAGCTAACATCAGGAGTGAATTTGTCTGCGTTAGAGCCACGTATACACTAAATGAAAACACGAGGCATTCATGACGAATTGCATTGTAATTCCGACTCTGGCAGAATGCGAGTTTCCAAAAGGGCCCTGAATGGGAGCCAAAACTGCAGAAATTGGTGCAGAAACATTGATTGTTGTTAGTGTACAAATACCATTAACTCTTACTGCAGGACTTAAAAAATGAAGACGATCCTTTTATATCTTCAATGCAAGAGCACCCTGCCCCAAATTAACGCAGAACACGTAAAACCTTTTAGGAAGGGGATTTAACAGGATGCCTAAAATTGAAACCAAGCTGGTATTGTATGCTAAGCACTAATCGCTCTAATGCTAGTCCTTCCAAATCAGAACTGGGCAAAACATTTATAGGGTGCAGAAGATCAACAACAAGGTCTTGACATCCATCAACCAACCAGGATCACCAATCGTAATACATCAACAACATAACCTTTTTCCTGTAAGACTTACAGCCTGATTCATCAAGCCGAATTGCTCTCGCAAAGGGCCAGATTCTGAGAATCTGGCCCTTTGCGAGCGCAATTTATGCATTTGGGATTCATCATCCCAAATGCAAAAATCGGTAATTGCTAATTCGCTAAATTGCGAGGAATACATTTAAGGAATCTCTATTTGAGATTCCTTAAATGCAATTCATGAAGCATTTTAAAATTGCGAAAATGCAATTTTGGGCAGCTATTTACCGAGAGGTCAGACCTCTCTGTAAATAGCAAAAACTTAGAAAAATGCTTTTAAAAGCATTTTTCTAAGTTGCATGTTGCACACACACATGTCCCTTGGACATGTGTGTGCGCAACACCTGTTTCAATTTGCATTTCAGGGGTGCTACAGGGTGTCCTCTGGACACCCCTGGCACCCTTTCAATCGCTATCTTATTTGCTAGTAGCAAATTGCTAATCGCAAATAAGGAATACTCCCCATTCATTCCTATGGGCCTTTTGGATAAATAAGGAATACTCCCCATTCATTCCTATGGGCCTTTTGACCCATAGGAATGAATGGGGAGTTATTCCTTATTTGCGATTAGCAATTTGCTACTCGCAAATAAGGAATGTGTACGAATCACAATTTATTTAGCAATTCCTACATGAATACCGTTTTGCGAGTCCTTAATAGTGATTTGCTAAGATTCGCTATTAGGGGCTCGCAAAACGGCCCGTTGATGAATAAGGCTGCATGTAAGTTCTTGTTGCACATGTTCCTGATTATTACAGCTCTTCTTCACTCACATTGTTGAGGAAGGTTTTGCCCTTCCATGACTTCAGGAGTACTATGGGGAGCCCCCAAGTGATAGTTTCTGATGCCCAGGTTCAGCATTGTCGCCCATGAACATACTTCAACACGGGGCACTCGAGGATGAGTTCTAGTTATTGATGTTTTCCCCAAGGATATTGCCCCCTTTTATTTTTTGCATTTATGGAGGGTGCCCGCCTGTACCCATGTTCTTTCTTCAGACCCTGCCGACAGGCATTTTGCCACCTGCATCTGCAGTATTATTTATTTACGCAATGTAGTGCAGGTGGCGAAATGCCCGTCAGCAGGAATGATGCACATAGGCCGCATACCAACATTCTCATCAGACCCTAGAACATTATCAGTTGTCAATGTATGATAGTCATATGCTATGAAGATCTTTTGAGGACCAGGGCCTGTTTCATAGCCCATGCACATTCTCATTATACGCATGTACAATCTCAGATGCCATGCACTGCCACCTAGTGCTTGAACAGTCTCTGTGATGAGCTTTTTTTCACTTTTTCAGTTATACCTTATGTTCTCACCTGTTACTTCTTTCCTCTGTAGGAATGTCCTTGCTATATGGAGTACAGACCATGCACTAGCCTGGCATCTTGGGAATGACTTTCGGAAGGATTCTGCATCTTGGGCGAAGAACAAATGTTTAGAATGGTACCATGCAGACAGCAAGCTGCCAAATTTCCTGGAAAATATTATCGACTGCCCATGTACGCTGGCTCAGTCCCGGGCTGACACTGGAAGATTCCATGTAAGTTAGTGATATAGTCTATAAAGGTACTGGGATTGGGCTGAATACCGCTGGGGTGCTCTCATTGCATTTTATACAGATTTAAGTAAGCAATAATAAAGGCAACCAGTATTGTTTTGATTTTGCTTGTTTGCTGCCATTATTGCCTTTGACTGTACTTGTAGAATTGTGGCGAAAGCAATGATGAAACCAATAGTGGCGGGTGGCTGTCTAGGATTGTTATTTTGTGTACTTTTAAGAAGGGTGTCAAGCTGCATGTAGACTCAATGTGATAGCCTTCTAGGACTATATATATACATATAATACTGTTTTAATATGACAGTCATGTTGTCCTTAGTTTCAACATGACACCATCTCTGAATTATCAAAATAACATTCCAAGATGGCCACCAAGCCACTGTTGCACCAACTTCAAGACCCAAACTAAAAAGGTGGCTGGAACCAGTTTTGGACTGTTGCGAGGGCTCAAACCCATCCTGGGCTTCTTTGATGCCCCTACCAGGCAGATCATCCTTCAGGCCTTGCTTATGTCTAGACTTTATTACGCCAGTTCACTGTATCTGGAAGCTAACCAGTCAGAAATACATAGGCTACAGAGGTTACAGGATGGGGCCGTAACATCTCTCCTCGGTTTGCGCAGAGCTTGCTCTATAACAAACGCCATTCACCATCTCTACTGGCTGCCAGTGGCTAGGCGGATTGCGTTCAAGGCTATCTGTATAGCCTTTTAAGCCCTGAAATCTGCTTCTCCTGGTATTTTGGCCAACCTGCTTTTACCTTATGTTCCCCCCGCCAGCTCCGTTCCACGGGACAACACCTGGTGGTGGTACCCCTGGTTAGTAGGGTTTGCACCGGATGTCGCTCTTTCCGGAACAGAGAAGCCATCCTTTGGAACATGCTGCCTGCCTACATTTGTGGGCTTAACAATTACTTAGAATTCAGGAAAGCCATAAAAAACTTTCTCTAGGCCTTCCCCGGGGCCCCTCCCTGATCTTGTCCACCTCACTGCTGTCAACGCCGGGACGCCTCTTTGCTGGGGCAGCTGTCGTATTTTACAAGTCTATTAAAATTAACATTAACAATTCTACAAAACTTGGTAAGCGAATAGTGGCACCGGTAGGTTTCAGGCAGAGGGTGAAGGAGGCGTAAGAGGAAAGGAGGGACACTGAGTGCCAGCAGTACTTGGTGTCCCAAGAGTAGGAGGGAGGGAGGAAGCAAGCATGATTTGAAGGCTGGGGAAGCATGACTACAAATGATAGGAAAGGTAGGGGTTAGGAGAAGGGGGACTTAAAGATCATGAACAGAAAAAATAAATCATACCCCCCATCAGTGCAATCTTATTTTGTCACAGAAACATTCTCTTAATTTGGTGGTTTTCCTCTCTAAGATGAATTAATATGCAGTGCGAGGCACCATGGCAATATTATGAACAATTAAGTTGTTGTATCTGAAGAATTATTTATGGTGACAACTCCTTACCAGAATGTTGGGGAACGATATATTTATCAGACTGGATGCCGCAGGGCTGGAAAAACAGAAACTGCTGCCACCCGTATGGTTAGCTGTCCGTCTGCCAAATTCTAAACTATTGTCATACCAGTTGCTTGAGATGCAAAAACTGGATCAATTCTTTCTTGTCTTTCTCAGAAAGGTTCTGTCTATGCCATTCAGTCAAAAAATCTTGAGCTTCATTTTATTGTTCTGCAGGATGCTGCTGTAAGCCCAGCGCGTTTTAATATATACATGGCATCCCTCTCCAAACTACTTCAATCTTTTGGAATGCAAATAGAGTCAAACACCGATGGCAACCAACTGATTGGTACGCGATCTGAATCTATCCCTCAAAACCAAGACAATTTGACGTCCGTCTTCTATCTGTCTGAATTTTTACAGCAATAAAACCGAGATCTTGTTTTTTGATCAGTCTAGTGCTGGCCAGAAGAGCTGGGCTTCCCTCAGGTCCCACCAATACTGACCTTAACAATTGTCTCCCACCTATCCTTCTCCACCCATATCAACACAGTCTTGTCAATGTTTTTCTCCTTCCTTTAAGCTCTGAGAAACATCTATGACTTTATTTCAACTGAGACACTTAAAATGGTCCATACCTTCAGGACTAGACCATGGAAATTCTTTATAACTTGATGCCTCAAAGTACTTGTTGAAACGTCTCCTAACTGTTCGAAATACAGCTGGGAGATTGGTCCTTATTATTCCTTGTCACACGTTTATATCTGCTTCAATGAAACATTTGCATTGGCTTCCTATCTTTAAAAGATTGTAATTAAAAACTCTTTCACTGACACACAGGGCTCTAGCCGGCACTGGCCCTAAATATCTACAGGCTCTTTTTACTCCTTACCTTCCAGTTTGAATTTATGGATCACCAGGAAGCCTCTTTTCCTCCCACGTTTTCATAAAACATGGCTGGGAGCCTCTCTTTTTGCTGTGTATGCCTCAAGACTCTGCATAGTCGTGAAGCCCCTTCTGAATTTTCTTTTTTTCATTCTGATAAAAACTTGACTTTTTTCATTATAATCTTTTATCACTACTTGTCTGTTCTGTATTTCTGAAGCTGGTCTTTTAATGTCTGGACATTCCTTTTGAGTAACTGTGGGCACTTAAATGAACAATTTTTCTTTCATTCATTCATGTGAAGAAATTGCAGATGCACTGAACTCGTGATTTCCCAGTGTGCCATCTCTCCGGAGCCACCTTTATTTTTCCCCAATTGGTTTCTTGTGCTGTGCCCTGGCGTATTTCCCACTGAGGCTTAAACTTGACTATATTAAATGTGAGGATATTGTATAGCCTAGATTCGGGAATAGACACAAATGTTTGCATCACTGACCTCACCTGAAAGTGGGTAGAGTCTGGAATAATGGGGATCGTAGCACGGCACCCTTCAAAAGATTGCCCTACTTTAAGGAATTTGTGCAATTCTGAACATCACAAAGATTTGATCAGAGGGTCCTTTAGTTTTTAAATAACTATAAATTCTAAATTCCTAATTCCTGATTCCATCTAGCTCTTGGTTACGTTTCCCAGCTTTTCATATGCGTAACAATGTCATGTTTGTGATCTTCCCTTTCCACCCCATCAAAGTCATTGTGGCCATTCAAGTCATAATCACCCTTCTAGTTGCAAAATGGAGCAATCCTCACAACTTCCACCATACAGCAAGTGAACACACGTTTTCCCCCATTATTTCTTATGGTTTGTGGGTTGACTACTGTCTGGTATTGGAGTGACAGGGGCTGGAGATGTGTATTCTTTTCAGACAGCCACTTGGGGGGTTAAGGTGTGCCCTGCCGTTCCTGGATGAGTCAGGGCTGGGCTGAATGGACCTGGGCAGCATTTTGAGTAGTGGGAGGAGATTTCCCTGCACCTGAATAGGCCTGGCCTGCCTTGGATAATGCTGTCCCCACCTCCTGCCAGGAAGCAGCGCCAGTGAGGATAGAACTGGCTTGTACTGGGAAAGAAACTCTTGCCACAAAGAGAACAAAGACAAAATGAGGTATACGTAGTGGACCTTAAACCCCCAGAACTTTAGATTATTTTTGGACTCAAGCGGAACCTCTGCCAAGGAGAAAAGCTAGGAAAGCTGAAGAAGAAGTACTTACCGTTTGCTGTGTGCTGTCTGGCGTTGACCTGCAGTGGCTGTTTCTGCCATGGAGAGGACCAAGACTTTGCTGTGTGTTGTGTATCCTGCTTGAAGAAGGTCTCTAAGGGCATGGTGTAGTGCTTACCCCCTGTTCTGAAGTCTCAGGGACACAAAGACTTCACTTCATGTGTCCTCCTGCACCTCGAACTGCTGTTTCAGCTGGCACAGAGGGAAATAACAGCAGAGACGCCTGCGAGCGGCACCGTAACCTGCCACGAAGCACCGCTCTTGAAGTGCATGACGCACCGCCCCAGCAGCACACCGCAGCCCGATACTGCACCGTATCGACTCTGATGCTGTCACTGAGGACTCCGCTCGCACCGGAGCCGAGGGCACCACTTGTGATGCTCACGACTCACCGCTCTGATTCACATCGCAACCCCGACCTCACTACCGCCGGTGCTTCATCATCGCTGAGTCGATACCCGACGTGGGTGACCTCCTGATACCATCAACCTTGCATCTGCATAAGGAACCGACCCCTTGATGCCACTACAACGTCACCTTCCCAGCAACAGTAAAGAACCAATGCCTCACCTCCCCTGCATCGCTGTAACGGACCGACGCCTCACCTCCCCTGTGGTCGTAAGAAACCAACGCTGCCCGGCGCCAAAGAAGCATCACTTCCCTGTCGCTGTGCACCGTCTTTGTTTTCATCGTTTGCCAATCTACAGTTCTTTGGGCTCCATGTGACTCCAGGCCGGACGCAACGCCCCTCACGGGCGGCGCCGTACTTTGGGATTTTTATCTGTCACAACTTTGTAATAGCCCCAGGTGGAGCTATTTGTTGCTAAGAGCTTTTTTGTGAACAACCTATTTTGGTGATATCTTGATGTATGTATGGTGGATTTTTGTCGTTTTGGTCTTGTTTGGTTTAGATAAAGGTTTTATATCGTTCTAAACTGGTGTGGTGTCCATTTGTAGTGTTTTCACTGTGTTACTGAAAGGATGCACAAATGCTTTACACTCTGCCTCTGAGATAAGCCTGCCTGCTCAAGCCAAGGTTCCAAGGGGGTGAGCAGGTGTTGTCTAAGGGCGTAACTCCCTTACCCTGACTAGAAGCCAAGGTCTCTAATTGGACAAAGCTGCAAACCATTGCCAACTGGAAACCTCCATTTCTAACACCCTCAGAGTCTATTGTACAATATTTTAGCTTCTTTGTTTTGTGTTATAGTAGTGTTCTGATAGTTGTTTAGTTATCATGCCTCCTACACCTGCTGTATGAGTTGTCCCATACTCACGGACGTGAAAAAGTGATACAAAGTGCCTCATGAACACTCTGCTCCTAAAATAGTCAAATGAATTCCATAATTTTCTCATACAAATGTCCTTCCATCTTACAATTCGTTATTATATTTCTCCAGGCTTGCATTTGATTTTAATTACAGTCTGAATTCATTCCTTAAATTACTCAGAAATCAACTTTATTTTTTTGCGTATCGTCCACAATGTATGTCAGATGTAGGTCCTTCCTCAGAGGAGTTTAATGTTATTCATCAGTGGTTCTTAACCTTTTGACTTCTGTGGACCCCCACTTAATCATTACTGAAACCTGGGGACCCCCAATGAATCAGTATTGGTGTCCGGGGACCCTAACTGAGTCATTACTGGAAGCCCTGGACCTTGGCCTAAACTTTTTCAATTATTTGAACCGCAAAAAAATACACAAAAATACAGAAACATTCATTAAATAAATGCACTAATTATGAAATATTGTATTTAATTAACAAAAAAATATAAACAAAAATCTAACTTTTAATATTAATAGAACGTTTGGAGCTTTTCAAAATTCAACTGAGGCCACTCATTATCCATAATATATTCTGTTTGATGCACTTGCACTGCTCCCACAAATCATTCTGAGAATACTAATTTAATTCTAAGCATCCAATTTCAACTTCCTTCACATTTACAGAAAGTGTTAAAATGTTCAATTATACATTTATCGTTTTAATTTTCTAAGCAGTCGTGGACCCCCTATGTAGCCTTTGTGGACCCCTAGGGTTCTCAGGACCACAGGGTTAAGAACCACTGTTCGATACAAATCTATCTAAAATAAAGCTACCAAATATCTATATTAGAAACGTCTGCAACTGTACGTTAGCCATCGTTACGTTGTGCATGATTATGCAGTTTATCTTTGTACCAAAGTGTTCCATATGATGCAAAAAAGTGCCCTTACATCAATTCCTATTACTATAATGCAGTTCAATATTATTCAATTAATTTTCAGTCATGTACCATTTACTAAGAATTTTATGTCATGATCCTTCATGTTGATATGATGAATTTCTGCCTTGAAGTATTTGTACTCGATTCATTGAAGTCCAAATATTATTTACGAGCAACAAGATATTTGATATCGATCATTAAGTTCTTTTGGCTTATTACTGTTCAGTTTTTTCATCTAGTATTTTTATCTGTGTAAAAGAGTTTATTTGTTGCCTCATCCTGGTAATTGTGTGATGATCACCAGAATTTAATGTATAGACTAACTTACATTATGCATTTTACAAAATGAGCAGCACTGTTGAAATATTGTTTTTTGGTTCATTTAACTGTTTTGAATTATCATTCCATTTTACCTCTGTACTCACATCGGCATTTAAATATATAACTACAGTTAGTGTTGCTACATGGTTAGTAATCCTATACTTTAAGTGCTGTTTGTAGCACAGGCTATAAACTTCATGATCTTCCATTTTCTCTGGCATTCAAAGATGGACAAGGTTAAAAGGTCAGTTATGCACAAGGAGCACTGAAAGGGAGGGAAGCAGTCCCTGACATCTTGACAATCCTCAGGGCTTGAGGGCCTTCTTTGTGTGTAGCTGTGTCCGAATAACCCTGTCAAAAGCAAACAAGGACTACTCAGCTTACAGGGCCTTCCGCTTTTTCCTCCTTCCGGTGTGGAGAAGACAGGGGTGGGATTACTGGGACCTCCCATGGTACTACCGGGAGGTCAAAACATTTGTGGAGGAATTTGGGCAGAACTGTGTCACACCTAGCCCACGACAATCCTCAGACTCATCAGGACAAGAGACACCACAGAGCCGGTGGGCAACCTGCCACCCGCATGGCAACGCATGTGTGGGGGCATAATGTATCCTCCTCAACTTTGTCAAATAGACACAAAGACATTGAATGGTTGGTGGTGAATGGCGGACTGCCAGTACAGTCATTCATGTGCAGCAGAGGCCTATGCCCACACAGAGACTGCCCAAGGGGATACTCAAAAGAAGAAACTGCATACCATCGTTTCTGGGCCTGCCCCTTTGCCCAGAGACTGCTGGCTACCTTTAGACAAGAGATGGAGGCCCACATCCCCTTCACGAACATAAGTCATCAGGCCTTGCTATACAGGCTGTTTCCACAGACACACACAGTTGGAGCTATCCAGCGGTGTTGGAGAATACTCTGCTGGGTCAAGGACATTCTCCTGTATGCCAGGACTCACCTGGTGACCAACGGAGAGGTAGTAAGCAGGGAAGCGTGCCACAGGATTGTGCACAACCTGCTGAGGAACTATGCTGCCATGGACAAAAAGGAAAATGAGGAGGTAGAACTGTAAATAAAAAACCTCCTTCCCCACTGAACTTCTTCAAATTCCCCCAGTAAATGGCCAAGGGTATTCCCAGGCGTGGGTCCATTGCTGGCGCTGCCACTAGATTCAAGCTAGCCTGTCTGATGAGTAGTAATACCCTAAAACCAGGTCCGAGGATGCTTGTTTCTGGTCCAGGGAGGACTTGGCCTGGCGGTTTGTGCTTGACTGGTCCCATGGGGAGCAGGGTCAAGACTGATTTGCATATAGCTGGGTCCAAACTGGGGTGGCATAGCGAGCAAAAGAATGATAGGTTTAACCAAGATCTCTTGACTGGAGATGAGTGGATGGAAAGTTTCAGTACTGCGTCCATCTTGTTGTGTTTGCTGTGTTCGCTGTAAGTGGTCACAGGTATGCCCAGACATGGGTGCATTACTCCCTGTGCCACTGGATTCAAGCTAGCCTGGATGATGAGAGGTGATACCCCAAAATCTATCCCAGGACGCTTGTTTCCTGTCCAGGGAGGGGCTGGACTGGTCCCATGGGGAGCAGGGTCAAGACTGATTTGAATATAGCTGGGTCCAAACTGGGGTGGTATAGTGAGCAAACAAACAATGAATTGAACCTAGATTTCTTGACTGGAGGTGAGTCGTTGGAAAGTTTAGCACTCCTTTATCCTCTTGTTGTGTTTGCCCTAAATGATCACGGGTCCTGTGCTCACTGTGCCACTAGATTCAAACTAGCCTGGCTGATATGGGCTGATACCCAGAAAACTGATTTGTATATGGCTGGGTTCAAACTGGGGTGGAATGGTGAACAAAAAAAAACCGATTGATTTAACCCAGATCGTTTGACTGGGGGTGAGTGGTAGAAAAGATTCAGCTCTCCATCCATCATCTTGTGTTTGCTTTTTAATATTTAAGGCATGAATTGTCCTAGGTAGATGGGATTTGGCTGGATTGCATGTAACATGGCAGGTAAAATAGGTTGCGTGAGCTGCATTGCTTTTTGTTTTAGAGATGTATTCTGAGCACCGTATGTGATTTTTTTAATTGGAATTTTTTTTTTCAAACGAGTCTGTTACCTAAAATACTTATGTGAAGTTAAAAATAAAACCTGTTTATAAGGGACATATGCCTTTAAACATATTATTATTTGTCTCTTTTGTTTTGGACCTGCAAGACCCTGATCACAACTGATACAGATACTCTGTGAATTGGTATATCTGGGATGCGGGAGTAATGGCCTCTTGCAGTTAAAATCTTAAAATGGGGAATAGCATGTAGCGATCTTTAATCTAGTTCCTTTGAGTGTTCCTTCTCAAAAACGTTTGTATTCTCTGGGCCATTTCACCTGGTTTTAATAGGCAACATTTCACAGAGAAAACAAAAGTAAGCGGTGGTTTTCTTGTATTTCTCATAACGGTCAGTTCATCCAATAATCCATGTGACTGGACTAACAGGAATAATTGGCACTTAGAAGGAACCCTTTGACATTCCATTAGTTATGCTGATTTATTTTATAAACCTTGCATTAAGTATTGTTTATAAGAAATATTTGAGCTATGTTGGATTTCTTACCAATTCAATAGACATTTTTTATTTGTTTTATATAGAGCGAATTCGACCCGAAGGTATCAGAGCACTTTACATGAGCACCAGTTGTTTGACAGATGCACACATTCATTTTGTCATTTTGTTAGGCACGGGGAGATTACGTGATTTGCCCAGAATCACAGGATGTTGATCGTCCCAGACAAGGCTTGAATGCGGTTCTAGAGCTTCGAGGTCGATCGCTCTAGCCATTAGGCCACATTCCCTCCCCCAATATGGAGTGCGAGATTTGTTGTTTTACATCAATGTATGTTCTATGGTTTGAGTTTAAAACATAATTTCTTAATACTTGCACATTTCTTGAGCATTTTTTCACCACCGTATTTTATTAGGGGAATAAAGACAAGTTAGATATAGTAGTCCTCTTCTCTCTGCCTATGATTTCCGCAATATCTTCATGTCAGTGTCTTGATTTTGGAAATAATTTGATGTATTGACGTCCTTATACTCTTTTTCACATTGTTTAATGATGAATGCAGGCAGCTGTTTGGATTTACAAAAAATGAAAAATAGCAGCTTAATGACTTATATATCATGTTTTTTAGGAAAAGTGATCATGGTTTTTGTAAATGACTATTGGTGGTTCAAAGTTTTTATGACTTAGTTTAAATTTCTGGGACGTGTAAGAGTGAGACATGTAAGGAAAAAGATGAAGGGAAATGACATTTCAAACCCATAAGAACATCATCTGCATTTTCTTTTGTAGGTAGATTATGGCTGTGACATGGACAAGGGAAGTGTGTGTACCTACCATCCTGGGGCTATACACTGTGTGCGAGCAATCCAAGGCAGGTAAGGAAACTTGGCCGCTACACCGTGTACTCACCACTTTGGGGCAGTATGCTGATTGTTGATGATCCTAGGCAGGTGAAGGGAGATATCCTCTCCTCTGTGTTTTGATCCTCCTTCGAAGTCGCGCTGAGTATTCACCATCATAATTGTGTATGCTGTGCAGACGTCAAAGATTGACAAAAACCTTTTGCCCATGTGCTCAACTTATTGAGCTTTGAGGGTGATCCAAGATCGGTAATATAAAGTACTCACTGGCATTTGTTCTTCCCACCTGGGGGCTGTACACTGTGCACACACAATTCTGAAGCTGTCCATTGTATGCGGAGTCCAAAGGCAGAGAATGTGAGGTTAACAAAACATGTTGGATGACATTCTTGAGTTTGTCTCGACTACTGACAATTGCTCTGGACCAGTCTCCAGTCTAGCTTTTTCTTCAGTGTGCCACCTCACTGCTAAACCCCACACTGTTGCAATACACACAGGTACCAATCATATGCAAATCATTAGTTGTCAACCGCAAAAGAGGCCACAATATGCTCTCCTCTGTAAAGGCGCAAAAGCTACCCATGACATGTGTCAGGCTTGTTGAGTCTTATCAATGAAGTACATCGTGATCGTATGACCAAATGAGCTATGGATCACAGGTCTGGGTATTACTATCCGAGGTGAGACACCTGCTGGCCCATGTTGTGCAAATCTTCAGTGGTACATTGAGTGATTCTATTCAATTGATTTTTACTCATTAAATGTAGTTCTAAACTGGCAGTTTGTGCGCTCTAGGCACTGGAGAGGCGCAGTGTGATGGTCTCTCATTGGGCCACTATCATCATTGTAGTCATCCACTTAGACAAGTGAACTGCAGATGTGGGTAAATGCACTGCCCTGTGTACTCGTCATTCTGGAACTGTAAATTGTGTGCTCCTAATTGCGAGGCTTTACCTTGTGCAAGGCAGCTGAATGCAGGTAGGATGAGATAGCCATTGCTCAACGTCCTCCCCTACATGGGCTATGAACTGAAGGCAGGCAAAGCTATTAAGGACAAATACTTATCTGTGTGATCTCATTATCCTGCAGCTCTCAACCAGAGGGTGGGTCAAACTTCATTAGATGTCCCTGCCAGGGCCTTCATGTGGTCGCTGACAAGTAAACCAAACCATGAGCCTGACACGCATGGAGCAAATTTCCTACATGTCGGGTGTCTGATTTTTTTGTTTTTCAAAATATTTTTGGTTTATTTTTAAATACAGATAGTTTTCTGAGCGGGGCCAAAAAAAGATGGCACCGATGGGCAAAATCACCTGCCTTCTGGGCAACTATTGTAACAGCAGCAGCTCTGAAAACAGTGAGATCAGTGCCAGGAAAGCTGGGTCTACTAATTGGGCTGGTGATCCTTTGCTGGTGGAGCAGAGACTATGGCATCTCCTGTCCTGGCAAGCTGGCTGGATACATTGAGGTGTCTAAGAAGTCTCTAAATCTGCAACGCCATCTCCCTTGTGTCACATTAGCATCTGTGCTCATGGAATCTACAATGGCGCCAGGAATCTGTATGCATCTAGCCTTCCCCTGTGGAAGTCAGGCTCCAGGTCAGGACTCACACAGATTGAAAATAGCAGAAAAGTGCAGTCTTTTGTATCTGTGTGAATCCGGTCTGTATGACTATGCACTAGCACTTTCCCCAAGGGCAAATTTTGCACTTAGCAAAATTGTATGTGCGCAATTAATTTTGGGGGAACAGAAATGGAGCACACACAAACATATTGTTGACATAGGCAACCCACAAAAAGTATTTTTGCTTTCAGCTTAGACATGGGCAGATTGGAAAAAGCATTTTTAGAACCTAATAAGGAAGTAAAACATAAAAGTACTAGCTGAGGGTCTGCCTAAACATACTTTCAGGTTTTTTCCTTATTCGCCAATATTATCAGTATATACTGTGACATGCTTCCATGGCTCCTATTCACCATAGAGAGACTTCTACATACGCACAATTCTGCAGAAATCGAAAGGAACAATCCTCGCCAACACACATTTTGTACTTTGAGGTGAAACATTTTTCTTCGTGCATAACACTTTCCTCTCTACTCCCACCCTGCAGCAAGTCTGTGGATAGTCTTATCCACACTTCTAGTACTTACTCAAGCCATTGATTGAAGCAAATCTCTAGAGGTTTCAAATTACGAAGATGGTTGATCAAAGTCTGAGAACGCCCCCACAGGCACATATTGTGGGCATTCCCAGACTTTCAAGACAAACCACGCCTTAGAATGCCCTCTTCCTACCCTTAGAGTGGGATTTCCTAATTTGTATTTCTCTGCACTCGTGACAGTAGTAAATGCATTGATGACCACCATGAATAACTGTGAATTCTTGACAGGAGAGAATTTTTGTTTATCTTTACTGTGAAGAACATATCTTTGTGTAAAGAGTGCTTTGTGATTTAGGACCTTAACATTTGCTAAGGCTTCTTAAGAAGGCTTATTAATCATGAAGCTTAACTGACACGGTGGTTGAGTATAAATCAATAAAGTAGATGCATTTTGAAAATCTCTGGGGCATATGTACATACAAGCCCCTATCGCCACGGAGACATCACTTTTTGTGACGTCCCTGTGTCGATAGGGGCCTTGCCATTTTCCCTCTGTGTTTGCCCCCACTTTCTTCACCTTGGCCTTCCCCTCTTTTCTGATTATTTGCTTGCTGACTTAATTGAAGTTCCTGTTGTTCTGCCATTTTAACTTGAGCCCACATTACCTTTTCTTCTAATTTTTTCGTTTATTATCAATTTCATCCTCACAGTCTGTTGCATACTTGAGAATTTCGTCGACAGGCTTTGCTTGCCAACACAGTTTATGCTCTTTAATCATTTGGGAGATTTCAGGTTTAATCCAGGCACAAAACAATAAATAAAATGTGTCATGTCTTTATTATCAATGTTTTCTAAACCATTGTACTGTTTAAATACCTGCAAGATGCCTTCATAATATGCAAGTACAGATTCATCTTTATTTTGGGTGGTCTATTTTAGTACAATCAGTTTCTTTTGGAGGAATCTTTCCCTTTAAGTAAGTTATTACTTGATTGTATTTTCTTCATCACATCGTCTGATGGTGCTCCTGTTTTTGGGTCTTTAGGGTATTCATCATTTGGCCAATCTACTGTAATTTTACACTCGGTCCATAAATCAGCTGGAAAAACAATGTCAAATAACCCATCTAAATCTTTCAATAGCACTTTCGACACCTTCACAAATCGTTCAACTTGTCGGTACCATTCTACATGTTTTTCTCTAATATTTGGGAAATCCTTAGTAAATGATCAAATATTCTGTCGGGACCATGGGACATGTACAAAACCTCCTCCTGGCACTTCTCTCATCGGACACAATCTCTCAACCTTTTCAGTTTCTTTTAGTAAATACTCAGAAGATGTTTTATTTGCCTGTGCATCTTCCTTTTTCTTTGTCCATCTAACTTTCCATTTGTCTAGATCTTCCCATTTTTGCAACAACGACAACAATTCTTTTATATGCAACTTTCGACCTGACACATTCATGTTTTCCAAAACTTTGTCAGAAAAATCAGCGCTATATGGTTTCTGCACTACCTTTGATTTTCAAATGTCGATTCCTATTTCCAAAGCCAAATTCATTAATTTTTCACGATATATTTTTGTATTCCGAGTGATACTTCTGCATATAAACAATAATTCATCTTCATCAAATGAGTTTAGTCTGTCCAGTCCCACATTTCCTGCTACCATTTCTTCTAATTCCACCCTCAATTTGAATATGTCCAATACATTTAACTGTGATTTAGGCTTCTCTATGTTTCAAGTCCATCTATCTAATTCTTCTGGACTTACTACAGTTGCATGCCTCATTCCTGAGGATGTCTAAATCTGTACCTCTTTTGAACATGGGGGTGTAATTTTCCTGATCAAGTCACTTACTGGTTCTCGTATAGGTAAATCCATTAAAGAAATTACCAACTCGCATTCACTTGCTTGATCATCAACTATTAGGGTTTCTTTTCTTGGCTGAACTATGGGTGTAGTCAGCCGGGAGCTTTAGCATTAGTTTGCTTATCTCCATACAAAGGAACTACGGGACCTATTGTTACAGGAATTGTCAGGGCTTCAGGACTTGTATTTAATTGGGAAATGTTCTGAAATAATTCACTATACTGTTTATTTAAAACGTCCTTGTCTCTTTCTTGAAGTACCTTTTCTAATGAGGTTTCATGTGTAACTTGCGGAACTAAAGGTGGTTGTAAAAACGGAGCACTAGGAGTAACTCTGAGTTTCTTCCTGGTAAGGTGGCGGATTTTTCATTAATAAATCATCTAAATAATCATCATCCGAATCACCACTCGTCATTAAATTTCTCGTTTTCCCTGAACTTTTACTTCCTGATCATTCTTCTGTGGTAAAAACAGGATATAATCCCTCCACTAGCATGGACTGTCTCCACTTTTTCATTTGCTTATCTCTTGTGTCTTTCGGATATCTGGGATAACACTTACTCCAATTTCTGTCACTTCTGGACCTGTCTCGCTCAAACGCCTCTGTCTCCCACTCTTCTAGAGCTTCATATTGGGTTAATCTTGTTCTGGGATCTAATTTATTCATACAATTTCTTAAATTATACAAAATTCTACCATTAAAGTTACCATGTTCTGGTAATGCCAAAACACCATCTTCCTTAGTGTACTCTATCCAGTTCTCCACCCACACACAGTGTGTGGTAGCCCCTTTCTACCATCATGTATGATGCAGGCATTTTAGGTGGTGGAATAATTATCCCCTCTCTAGTTTTAATAACTTTGTCCTTTTTGAAATAATTCTTTATTCTTTTGAAAAGCGACATTTTTCTCTTTTCTCCGTACATGATATAAGGTCTTCCTCTAATTTGTGGTTCTCTTGCAAATTCTAAATATTTTCTATCAGGACAGTTTCCTACAAATGCTGGATCTAAATGCCACATATACCACTATTTAAGTTTGTACAAAATGTCAATAAATTCAGTTAATTCTGTTTGTTTACTTTTCAGAAATATTTCTTCAATACCAGCGCGTCTCTTAATTTTAGTGATCAATGAGGTTTAGACTTAAAAGCAGCGTTAAACAATGATTGCGCGGCTTTTCTGTGACGTGAATCTCACTCTATGCACTCACCCCTCCTTTACAATTTTCTCATGGCTATACATCCACTGTTTCTACCAATCCCAGTGCAGCTCTCTATGACATCAGTGCCGCACCCGCAAATGACTCAATCTTTTGCAAGGTAATACAACAAATCAATTTATTTCAGAATTCAATTATACATTTCATTAATTGACAACATGAAAACATTCGCTACTGTGCCTGATTAACTAAATTCCATGAAAAGACAATTTCTTTCACAACGAGTAAACCTGTTTCCGTCTACTCATCATACACTATGAGTAAAACAACCTTCCGTTTACTCTTCACTTAAGCAAAAAGAACCTGCTACTCCTTCAGAATTACCCTTACTAGGTGATATAAGACCAAAGTTTCACCAGCAAACTTCTTTGCTACCAATCACTCTCACATTTATACTAGGAAAATAACCCTAACTAGTGCTTCAAGTTTTACCTAACTTTTACGCACCTATTCCTCAAGGCAAGTAACCTCACGGCAGTATGGCTTCTATTTGCCACCCGTTTTCTTTATCCCGGGATATTCCAGACAACATTTAACAACGAGCAGATATTGGTTAGTGCATACAAATCAATAATCAATACGCAACTAACTACCTATTTTTAACTAATCCCTAACCATCATACTGCTACCAGAAAAGTATACTGATAGAGCGCGCAGGGACCTCCTAGCTCAATTTTACCATACTCACCTGGGCCCATAAAACATTCACACTTTGAACTAGCAGTCCTGCCTAACTAATTACTAAATTAATCACCCTATCAGTGACAAGAGGTCCTTTAGGACTTAGACCTGTAAACCATGACTTACCATTCCTTGTCACCTTTACTAAAAGTCCTAGGGATTGAAAAGGGAGTTAGAATAAACAGGCACTATTTAAATACATTTACGTTTCTCTTATAATAACCACAGACTCAGGGTAAGTTTTAAAACCTTTATTTATGAAAGATGAGTCAAAATGAAAAATGAAAAAGGCCACAATCTTGTGACCATAAATTTTACAAGCAAGAATATAACCAGTAGGACATAAAGTTTGTAAGAAATCACAGTAACACCTTTAGACATTGGTACCTGGGAAGGGTGAGAAAGGGAAATAGCACAAGGACATACCACATGGATTATATTTACCTAGAATGGTGC
Source organism: Lissotriton helveticus (assembly GCF_964261635.1). Taxonomy (NCBI): domain Eukaryota; kingdom Metazoa; phylum Chordata; class Amphibia; order Caudata; family Salamandridae; genus Lissotriton; species Lissotriton helveticus. The sequence continues at coordinate 850,927,238 of NC_136072.1, read as the reverse complement.
AATGACCAATCCTGGCCATGGTCTGGGGCAAATATGGACCAGGCTCCCGACTAATCAGGTGCCCACGGGACAAGACAGGTGCAGATTAGGACAGGTGACCTCAGCTAAGTGCAACGCCAGCGTCACACCCCTCTCTCTCGGAAAGCCAATTAGTACCCCGACTGGGTAATCGATAATTTCCACCAACACCTCAATTCTTCTGACAGAGTGCCCCATCAGCACCTCTGCTCTCGATCTCCTATAGCAGTTGTTGGGTCAGTGACAGGTCAGCTACTTGGACAAGTCGGACAATTTCTCTATCTAAACCTACCTTAGTTATACCATTTTGGGGGCAATGTACCACTCCTAAATGTTGCAAATCCATGTGTTCCCCTTCAGTGATTGGTTGGAAAGATGAGGGGAGGTCACCACACCATAATAAAATGAGGTAATTTTCAATATTGGTTTCAATTGATTCTGGTTACCACCCATTATTTATTTTCCCATACATTTTTATTCCACCCAGCAATATTGGTACGCATTTGAATACATTGTATATTGTAGCTTCCTCTCAAGAGGTAAGATGAGCAGGTTCCCAGAACCATTGTGGGTAAGAAGAGTGTTGGCTCTTGTTCATTGCCAATGCTTCAGCAATTTCGGAGTTAGAGTGCACATGGGTAGCTTTGTCCAAAATGGAGTTGGTCTCAGTATTCAGGACCAAGTACAAGCTAGTAGCAAAGTCAAAAAGAAACATATTAGAATACAAAAATAAATGAATGCACTGTATACCACTTATCTCTACTCTAACCCCATTACTTTCTTTTATCTTTTGAAATTAATAGTTAAGCAAAACAAACAAGCTTAGTACAAGCGGCAGCATAAGCATTAGCATGTGAGGTTTAAAGCGGCAATTTTTGACACTAGTGCGCAGAAGCGAGTAATTCCCACCATAAGCGAAAGACATCACACCATGTAGATGTGGCAGAATCATGTGCAGTAAAGTGTCCGCGTTTTCGGCGGCCATATTAAGACACTTGGGTTACTGTTAGTATAAGCACATACGCAAGCTTTCCCAGCTTACTAATGATGTTGTGTAATGCAAATAATAATGGACAAAACATGTTGGTTAATTAATTATGTGTTATTTCGAGAGGGCTGAATCCAAGCAAGTCTCTGCATATATGAGACCTTGCTTGATCACCATGGACCCCCCAGACATCCCCTTGCAGGCAGGTGCAGTCAGTCACTCACTGCACCCACCCTAATGTGCAGGCAGGTTGCCACTTGCACAGTGAATCACGGAGCGGCTTTAAAGCAGCCACTCCATTTTTCACCTGAGGGTGCTGCCCAGGGGCAGCGCAAGTTCACAGCTGCCCTGGGGCAGCGCATTCACAGGAAAATGTGCCACATATGTAATATGGCCCCTGGTATTTACCTGCTTTCTATACTTTTCGCATAACTGACCCATTGTTATCGATTTTTATAATCACATGACCTATTGGTGACAAATGATAGTTTAAAACTATAGGGACTGTCGAAGTAACATCACATACTCACTGACCAACAATAGCATTGCAGGAAACAATATCACAGGACTTTAGACCCTCGAACTGGTGAGCCATTGCCCATTTTTCAAGAACACTTATTTTTAATTTGCCTATTGTACGTAGGATGGATGTTCAAAAGGCTTGAATGCAAGATATTCAGATGCAGTAATTGGAATGCCTATCTACTTCTAGATATGACTTAGGGTTGCAGAGACTCAGGTATTGTGTAAGTTAAATATTTCAAGCACCCTAGTTTTAAGTGGCCATCACATGCATCCAGAACATCTGCCGGTTATATGAAACAATTTACAGTATCTCCAATAACTCGGGAATAATCCCTTCAAACAGGTCTTCATCGAGCATCAGTCACAAGCTTCATCTTTGAACCAATGATCGTGGTTTCTGATGTATTTCTCTTACTGATCGGATCTTAGCCTATAGTAGACTCAAGTACAAATCAAACTTTTGATGTACTGTTTTCTCTACTCATTTCATGTGTTTGGCACCTTTCCAACGCTTTTTCAATTACAAAACAGTGTAAGATTACATGGTGAACAATGTAATCCTTGACCTATGATTAGATGTTGCTAGTACTCGCATACCTTCACGGTTTACTCAAAGGTATCATCACAGACAGACTTCCACACCTTGGTACCTCTCCATTAGCAGACATTGAGCCACAAGCCAATCTAAGCGTGGGAGATTCCAAACCAACATTACAAAGTCTTTTATCTATCACACAGCAGACAGTATATTCATGATAGCGTCATCTGGGGCACAGGAGAACGAAGCTATCAGGGTTAAACAGTCCCCTCACTCAGACTTGAGATAGAGACTCAGAGGAAGAACAGTGAAGGCAAAGCATAGACAAAGATGAGCAGTCATACATGCCTGGTCATAAAAGCAGGTAGGGTGTTCTACTACAATATTGAGTTGTTAATATTGTCCTCCTCAAATAGTGTCAACTATCACAATATTGTGGAAGCTAAATATTCACGTATAGATTTACTATTCTTAACTCCACATCTTCAAAGTACGCAGATGTGAAATTAATAATAGTAAATCTGTACTTACCCATATATACCTACCTTCATGATATAGTAGAAGACAACAATATTCTGGATACAATATTGTGACAAGATGATAATGTTTCACTCCATTCTGTGACGGCCATTGGCATGGGAAAGGGTTGTCTGGTTGAATTTGGCAATAGGTATCTGTAGACACTTTTTAAATCACTTTCATCATTGGGTTTGGCACTGGGCTCATGCAACACATGAAATTAGTCCCTTTATAGTATGTGCTTTTTCTCTGTATTTGGAAACGGTCTATGTGATGTCCAAAATCAAAATCTAGATTTTATTTCTGCCTTTATTCCAATGTGTAGAATGAAATAATTTTCTTTAGCTGTTATTGCTGTCACCTGATTTTAGGGATTTCAGAAATATATACTTATGTTTGAACTTATCTGTGGGCTTTTATCTGCAGCCCTGACTACGCTTCTGGACAGCAGTGCTGTTACGACTCCTCAGGGTTCCAAGTCCTGACAAAAGACTCTACTGGAGGCAGCACCCCTGACCGTGGCCATGATTGGGGCTCCCCACCATACAAGAAGCCCCCGAGAGTTCCAGTCTTCTCACATTGGATCTACGATGTCATCACCTTCTACTATTGTTGCCTGTGGTCAGACAACTGTCAGTACTACCTTGAGCTGAGACCATCCAGTGACTGCCGCACTTACACACCACCCAGAGCTGGTAAGAAAAAAATTATCTGTTGAGGGTGCTTGATAAACCACCAGGTAAGCACAAAAGAAGGGTAACAAGCAGTCTCCAGACAAAGGCTGTCTCAACGTTAGCAGGCAGCTGTCCTTGTTTTGGTGTCTTATGCCATTCAAAACTATATGTTGCACTGGGTGAAACTTGGTAAGTTCTAAAGATTGGAAAAAAATGTCATAGTGAGGAGCAGCTTGGGAAAAACGTTTCTCCTCGCAGCATTTAGGAAAATTCACCAAGGGATCTAATGTGTTTCAGTGCCAATTATTTCCTTCTGAAGGCAGAAGGTATTCCAAATTGTTGCTTGATTACTTATGGAACTAGCATATTACTTCTTTGCATCCTTATGTGGTCATTAATCCAACATTAAAATCACCTGCATGATCCTTAGAATTGTTTGTGTTGTAAAATAGATATTCCTGCTGTCTGAACTCGCCCATTTCAGCATGTTGATTCTGTTTCCAGAGGTCCTATTGTGGCAGGTACCACAGGGAAATGCACTTCTCGGTTGGTGAATAAATGATGATCCAATTGGTGCTCCATGCTGGAAGTCCATGACAAATGGGTTAATAGGAAGATAGGAAAGTGGTGTAAGTCAAAGTGTAGCGCAACTGGACACTTCTCATCACTATCTAAAGAGTAGTTTATGAAGAGTATATATTTAAAACGTATTCTTGAATTATAGTTATGGATATGTTTTTTGTATTTACTTTCATTGATACAAAATCATGTTGCATTCATTATATACCAGTTTTCCTATTTCATTCCAATACATTTTGAGAGTAATACCTCTTTAGGATAACGAAATGATTTTTCGATTTTAGCTAAGAAACTCTAAAATCAAGCAATGTTGATATATGCCAGGCCTCACAGAGATACTTCTACGCGTTTTAGAAAGCAAGATCATCATCATCACCATACTGTGGTTTTAATATCCCTATCAAGTACCTCTTAAGGGGCAGTCCATTTTAGCTAATAATAAGTTGTGGGAGTCTCCACAAATTAGTCCCAAGTCTCTACCTGTAATGCTGATTACTTTTCATCTACCTTCACATTATATATATTAGGATAAAATGGAAGAAAATTCCATTCCAGTCTAAGCGTATGAAAGGAAGTCAGTGCTTATTTAGTTTATTCTCATTATCTCTACGGATCCACCAGATATTTCCTTGTCTCTATTTTTAAAGTAGATTCTGTCTGTCCACCCCATTGAAAAGTATATATTAAACATCATTGATGGGCATACAAGATGGTACACCCTTTACCTATGTAATAATGTATCACTCAGGCTGCACGGATTACTCAATGCATAGCAAATCATTTCTTAAAAATATTGTTTTTTAAGTGAAATATGTTTATAAGCTGCAACTTACAAACTGTGCAAATTGCAAACTAAGAGGGTGTTTTTTTTTATGTACCAAAATCCTTTCAGAATTTTAAAAACCTTTTCACAAAATAGGTGTTGAGATTCATTCAGAACTGCAATTAGGAAGGGGCATGAAAAGGATGACTCCTCCTATTTGCAAAAGGAAACCAGATATATAAATGGTTTGTAACTGCAATTGCAGTCACAAACCATTGAAAAACTGCCACCTACTCAAAGGAAGTGGTAACTCTTTCCCATAAACACTTTTTTATTGGCTTAACTTTAAAGCACATGTCATCATACATTGGGTTATATTTCAGTTTGCAGTCCTATGCCAAATGTATCATTTTAGTAACGAAAACCATGGAATTGTATCTGTCATCTTCCACCACCAGCCCAGATTCATTACGTTTATCTAATTCACATTTTGAGGTTTTTTGCTCTATTTTTCATGGCTTAATTTTTTGCTGCGATTGTGTTTATCTTTTGCACACTTTTTTGAGCCGATTCTCAGTTTTATTATGTCTCATGCCCATGCTGCTTTACTCAGTCCATATACCTTGTCATTTATTTTTGTCCTATATGTATGAGATGGGTTTCTCTGCTCTGTTACTAGGAGCCATAATCCTGTGGAGAGTAGGGAAGCCTACAACAGTAAGTGACTGGTTTATTTTAAGGTATTGTACTACGTGGGCCAAGAATGTCTTCACCCCTCTCTCTTTGGCTATGTCTAGGCCAGTCATGGATCCCTAATTTTGATGATGTCTTCTGGTTCAACCTTTTATCAGTTTGCCCCAGTGCCCATTTAGGTGCATTGCAGTTTCACAGTCTATTCGCAACAGTCCTAGAAAGCCACATGGAAAGTAAAAGGGCAGGTTATTACGGTTATCCTTGGTGTGTTTTTACCATATATTAGTTTTGTTTGTTTATTGGAATATGCAAGTTTGGCAAGACGGGAGATGTATATGTATCTGTATTTAAATTTTATTTTAGCTGTTTATAATGTGCACCACCACTCAGACTAAACTAGTCTCTAGGTGTGTGCAGTGCTTGAAATGGAAAAATAGAAGTGCCGGTACTCTGTACCAGAGTACCTGCTTGTTTCTGAGATGTGCTGGTACTCTCCAATTAAAAGTATAGCATTTCTCTTGAGAAGTGCTGGCACTCTCCCTCTCAAAATAAAAAAAAAGTGCCGCTACTCCGTACCGGACCGTTCCGCTCATTTAAAGCACTGGGCGTCCGACAGTAGATTCTGCCATTCAGTCCTAATTAGCCCGCATATTGAAGGAACAGCTAAGGCCTGAATGTTTCCTGATATTCAGGAGAGTCGCTTCAGCCCTCAAGGCAAAAGGCATGGACGAACAGTTCCTGCCGTCTCATGTTTTAGGTTTCTACTTAGGGATGACAAATTCGAGTTTATTTTCAGATAAAAGTAGGTAGACCTGTGGCTTAGTAATGTAATGAGCAGACTTCTGTTTGGAAATCTTACTAATAGAGTTACGAATGAAGGGATGGAGCCCCGCATTGGGCATTACACCCCAGACCAGGCATTTGCTCTCGCAGAATGCTAACTTTTTTATTGCAGCCCCACGTCCCTAGAAGGGTCAAGGGCTGCAGTAAAAAAATACAATTGACATTATGCATAGTGCACTGGAAAAGCGTGCACCTGTGTTCTCCCTCTGTGCCAACAGCCTTAATTCACAGTAAGAGACCTGTTTCTGGTGGACAGCTTTCACTTTTCAAAAGCATACCACCCCTTTTCAGGTGTTGCATTTCAATCGATGGTTTGCAACTGCAGTTTAGGTTCCAAACCACTTATACATTTCATGGAATACCACAAGGAATAGGGGTCGCCCAGATCACGCACTTTTCCTATTGATGTGTAAAGAGTCAAAAAAGCATGCATTGTGGGTAAAAATGGCATTTACGACTGAAGTTAAATCTTTGATGCGTTGCTACTTTGGGTTTTTAGAAGCTTTAGTCTTTGTGGCTGCAGAACCCTTTCATTTATGTAGTGTGTAAGTACTACATTTAGTGAAAATACTCTTTAGGGTCAATAAACAGGATGTGCAATGAATTTCTTTAAACATGTTGAATAAAAATGCATCATGTTCTGTCAGAAAAACATTGTCAGGGGGAAAGGGACAACTCTCCAACCCCCTTCTTGGCCCTCTCCAGCTCTCACAACCAATCTTTTAACAATAAATCCTCTCTAAAATCATGCCTTTGCCGCTGCAGAGAGCAACGAAGATTGTGTGACCTGAAAGGCAGTGCTAAAAAAGTGACCAAAAGCAGCTGCTTGCAGAGTGATTTCCCGGTGGACTTTAAAGCAGGAGATATGCACGTGTGCCTGTTAAACACTATATTTGTTTCCATTACAAAAAATAATCTTTCCGTTGTCATTGGCAGGTGCTTGATTGCTGCTGTAAACATTTGGGATTCATAGGGTACAAATTGACTAGCTCGGAAAGCAAACACAGAGCACAAGATTGATAAAAATAACTCAGCTCTAAAAACACCTTTAAAAATCAGACTCAGGTAAACACAAAAAGTCCGTTTTAATGAAACGATCTCTTTGATCAAGAGCGGAACTGAACACAGTGTTTAATGGACTTCAAAGCCAGGAAACAAAGACAGACGATTTATACAGAACAACCATACTAACATAAATGGAAAGGAGTAGCTTAGGTATTTATTTTCCCACTGATTCAAAGAGCCACCGTAAAAACATCCTAAATGCAATTAATACCTTTCAATATATGCAGAGCATGTTTTTCCTGTCCTTCTGGCTGCTGTTTATTTCCTCTTACAGATCCTGCCCATATTGTATGTCTTTTCATTTTTTTTTTGTTTGTCTTTTCATAGAGGCCATTTCTTCCGCCAGTCTCTTTCTCTCTCTTTCTCTCTCTCTCTCTCTCTCTCTCTCTCTCTCTCTCTCTCTCTCTCTCTCTCAATCTATCTATTGTTCTTGTGCAGGGCGTTTCATGCTACCCAGGCAAAACAGCATGTTTGCCTCTTGGAGCCATTTCATTGCAAGAAAATTAATAATTTTCGGCCATTTGCAGTCATTGGCAATCCAAAATGTAACTCTTTCATGTTCTCAATTTTTCTCTCTGTCTATCCTTTCTCTTGCGCTCGCTCTTTCTCTTGCCGGCAGTTTCGGACTGTGGTGTAAAATAAAAATGATGCACCCCTCTTCAGAATCGGACGAGAGGTCCCTGAGAACCTCACATCTCATAGATAGTCACAGGCCTTAAACTGAATGGTAGTCCCCTGAAGGATGGGCTCTTTGCACCACAGGGGACCGCTGGGCGCAGAGTGAAGCCCCTGGTTTGAGCATTCCAGGCAAAACAGAATGTTTGCTTCTTTGAGCACTCCCACTGCTTACGTATGTTTTTCAGCCATTTGCTGTCATTGGGGCCACCATTAAGTGGTGAACCTAACATGTCTCTCGCTCTCTCTCTCTCGTTCTTTTTCTCTCCTTTTCTTTTTCTCTTCCTCTCTCTCACAGTTTGGCTTTCACCCACTCTCTCACTTTCACTCCTGCATAGGGCATTAAGCGGGCCGGGTCCTACTGGTGCTGAGCACCAGCAGTTCTACAAACCAGGTGCTGAGAAAGGTCCCTCTCAGCCTCTCCATTTTTTACCTCACAGCAGACTGGAAACCACCCTTCACTGCCTTTGATGTAACTTCAAAGAGACTCTTTATAGTTCTTTTACTGTCATAATTTCAGAACTGAAGCATTTTCAATATTTTATATAACGAAGCCATAGTTGCTGCTTATGTATCTTAGTCAAATAACAGCCATTGACAAAGCCAAAAGTCCTGGCTTGTTGAAAGTGTAATGCTACTTGTTGTATTATCTGGATGCAATGACAGAAGCCGCAAAATACCAGTCGGGAGACACATTATGCCAAGCATAGAATTTTAGTAAATGTGTTTTTAAGCCACTCCCTTAATTACATCACCAGCGCCCCTTTGAGAGCCCCCCCCCCAGTATTTTCATCCCTCTTAAACCCCTGCCTCCTGCCTCTCTATTCTTCCTTTTTTTTTTTTTTTTTTTTAAGTTTGAAGTTTATTAAGGTATAAAGAGGAAATAACAGGGCATGAAGAGACAATCAGAAGTTATAAAAAGCAATAAAACTCTCTTACATCAGAAAAATATTTGATCAAAAAAGGATGTGAAACAAAACCAATGGAATTCAAAATTGCAGAAATATTGAGGGTGGGGAAAAAACATGAGAGGCATACATCATAGAAGTGATAACAAAGAAAAAGAAATTAAGATGCATTAATAAATTTACAAATATTGAGATAAAACAATTCACGGTGGTTTTTGAACTTCAACAGAACGCGGTGGAGAAAGGGGGGAGGGCCTGGTAATTCTAGATAAATATTCGGTGAGGGGAAGCCATAAAAGGTCACGTTTAATTGCTAAAGAAATAGGGGAGACAAAATTAGTGTCTAGGCGGTGATTGAAACAAACTGCGTTCCACCATGCAGAAAAAGAAACATCCTTAGCTTGTTTCCAATGTGTTGTAATATGATGGAAAGCGATGGCTATCAGGAGATCAAGTAATTTGTGTTTATGGTGGGATCCAGAAAGGTCAGGGGAAAGGGAGCCTAGGAAAATCTGAAGGACAGAATAGGGGATAGTGAGTTGAAAAAGTTTTTGTATTTGAGACCAAACTAGATGCCAGAAATGGAGAATGGGAGGGCATTCAAAGAGCATGTGTTTCAAATCAGCCAAAGGGCAGGGACAGGACCAACAAGTGGGAGAAGTGTCTGGAGAAAAGGATGACAAAATTGCGGGAGTGTATAATGTACGATTATAGATAAAAAATAAGGTTTGGGTAGTATTGGCAGCTCTAGATGTACTTAGAATTTTAGACCAAACTTTATCCCAGAGACTAGAGGGCCATGTTTGAGACAAATCATCCTCCCACGCCAACTCAACCTTGGATTTAGTGCGATCTATAGGTGTGTGAAGGGATTTATAAAGAAAAGATGCAGAAGGGGATTGGTCGAGAGCATTTGAAATGGAAAAATGGAGTTTAGGAATAGTGTTGGTGGCGGGGAGAGAGGAGAGATATTGGGTAAGGGAGGGAAGAAGAGATAGATATTGTTTGCGAGACGAGGAAGGTAATGAAAATTGGGTTTGAAGTAAGTGGAAGGAGAGAGGGGAGGAGTCAGAGATGAGTTGAGATATCCATTTTAAACCACGAGAGTGCCAAGATTTCCAGTAAATTGAACGATTTTTAATTTTAAGAAGTTTATTATGCCAAATAGGTTGGGAAGAAGTAGAAGAAGCGGAGGGGTAGGTGGATATTAAATACGGTTGAAGAAGAGAACGAGTATGAGAAATGATGGGAGATCGAAGAGAGGTGACGCCAGAGGAAAAGGAAAGAACTTCATTAAAGTCATAAGGGTGAAGGAAAGATGATTCCAATGTCAGCCAAAGCGGAGGATAATATGGAGTATCCGAAGAAATCCAACGTAAGGCTTGTTTCAAGGAGAAAGCAGTATGATATGATTTAAAATTGGGGAATTTGACTCCGCCGAAAGATTTGTCTTTCTTTAAAGCAGAGAGGGCTATTCTGGATTTTTTGTCTTTCCATAAAAACTTCAATAAGATAGAGTCTATTGATTTAAAATGATGATTGGGGATGCGAATGGGAATCATAGAAATAGTGTATAGGACCAAAGGGGCTAGCATCATTTTTATGGAATCCAGACGACCCCACCAGGAAAGAAAGAGAGGGTTCCAACGATTGATGGAAGAAGTGAGCTTAGTAGAAAGGGATTCAAAATTAAATTTGAGGGTGTCAGAGAGACGAGGGGCGAACCAAACACCTAGGTATTTAATCTTAGAGGGTTGCCAGGAAAACCCGGAAGAATCAAATAGATGTTTAAGACATAAGGGATTCAGGGGTAATATTTCACATTTGTCCGTGTTAAGCTTATAGCCAGATACATTAGAAAAAGCGGAGACTTGGTTTAGGAAGGAAGGTAGGGTTGTTTGAGGGTCGGAGCAGTAAAATAAAATATCGTCAGCGTACACCGATAGTTTAATTTGTTGTTGTTGGGGGCCATATTGGAAACCGGAAATGTTCTCGTCACGTCTAATTTTGGTTAAAAAGGGTTCTAAAGCTAGAATAAACAAAAGAGGAGATAGAGGGCATCCTTGACGAACTCCCCTTTGGAGGGGAAAATAATCAGAAGTGAAGCCGTTGGCAAAGATGGAGGCATGGGGACTAGAGTAAAGTAAAGAGATAAGGGAAATGAATTTAGGTGGGAAACCGAACCAACGAAGAGCTTGGAACATAAAATCCCAGTTGATTCTGTCGAAAGCCTTCTCGGCATCAAGAGAAATGGCAGCCAATGGGGAAGTAAGGGAAGAGGCTCTACTTAAAATGTTAAAGAAAACACGAGAATTGTCTGTTGACAGACGACCTTTAACGAACCCAGATTGTTCCGGACCTATAAGTTCTGGCAATAGAGGATCTAATCTAAGAGCTATGATTTTGGCAAAAATTTTATAATCTGTGTTGACCAGGGAGATAGGGCGATAATTTTTGCATAAAGTATGATCTTTGTCTGGTTTGGGTATTAAACAGATTAAGGCTTCTTGGAAAGTTCCTCGAGAGGAACCAGAATCAGCAAATGACTGAAATAACAGGAAAAGTTTAGGGAGGAGGAGGGAAGAGAAATGATTATAGAATTCAATGGTGAAACCGTCAGGGCCCGGGGCTTTACCTTTACGTAGGATTGAAACGGCATGAGAGATTTCAGAGGGGGAGATGTCTAGATTTAGTGGTTGAAAGTCAACATGTGCAGATTGTGGGGAAGGAATATCTCGAAAATAAGCAAGGAGGTCATCAGGAGCAGGGATAGATTCAGGAGTGTATAGGGTTTGGTAGAAGGAGACAAATTGAGCTAATATGTCCTTATCTTTGAAGAAGGAAGTACCGGTTGGACCCTGTAATGATTCAATCTTTGTTCTTTCTTTGCGTATTTTAAGGTAATTAGCTAACAGTTTACCCATTTTGTTCTGTCCCCCGTAATAACGGGAATTACATTTAAGGAGAGTGTTTGATGCCGCATTAGTGGTAAATTTATTGAATTCAATTTTGGCAGAGATAAGTTCATTAAGTGAGGAGTCAGAGGAAGAGTTATAGTAGGAGTATTCAAGTTTTTTAATTTTATCTAAAAGTTGAGTTGATTTGGTGATTGATTGTTTTTTCTTTTGAGAGACAAAATCAATGATAAAACCTCTAGCAGCTGCTTTGAAGGAATCCCACACCGTAACAAAGGAAGACCCAGGGAGATGATTGAGAGTAAAAAATTCAGAGGTAAAAGCTGTAAATTTAGTGGAGAAAATGGGGTCTAGGAGTAAGGAGTTATTAAATCTCCAACGTCCTGAGTGAGGAGAGAAGGGAATAAGGTCAATATCAACAAAAACGGGAGCATGGTCTGAGATTAGAATGGAACCGATGTCCGAATGTGTGACCAGTTGTGCTAGGGGTTTGCTAAGGAAAAGGTAATCAATACGGGATTGAGAATGATGGGTGGGGGAATAGAACGTGTACTCTTTAAGGTCAGGGTTACATAGTCTCCAAATGTCTACTAAAGCATAATTCTGAAGAGAGGCAATAAACTGAGAGTGCATCTTAGAGGGAATAAACTTAACTTTGAATTCCTGTCAAGAAAGGGGTCCATAACTTGATTGCAATCACCACCAAAAATAACATATTTCTCATTAATTGTTACTAATTTGTCAGAAATAGCAGGCCAAAATAATTTATCAATACCTGTAGGAGCATATACATTGAAGATAACAATAGGAATTTTATCAATAAGAAGGTTAGTAACAACCCAACGGCCATTGTCATCATTTTCATGGGAGACAACTGAAACATTTAACTTTTTATGACATAAAATAACAGTGCCATTTTTCTTACCTAAAGCAGGAGAATGAAAGACATGTCCTACCCAGCAACGCTTAAGTTTATTAGCCTCCTTATCAGAAAGGTGAGATTCTTGGAGGAGAGCTATATCAGCTTTGAGGCGTGTCAAGTGGGTTAGGACACGCTGACGTTTAATGGGGTTATTTAACCCCTTAACATTCCAAGTAACTACTCGGAATTTGTAACTTCAGTAGAATGGTGTGAAAGAAGATATAATGAAAAGTGAATATGAAAAGAAAGAGAATAGTAATATTCATGTAAGAAATATGAGGTGGAAGAGAAAGAGAGCAAAAGAGAGGAAAGAGAATGGAGGAAAGAGACAGAAGAGAAAGAGGTGAAAAAGGGGAAAGAGAAAGAGAGCAGTAAAGAATAGAGAACAAAGCGTGTAGAAAGAGTAATAGCATAACAGATAAAAAGAGAGCAAAAAAGGACTGAGGGATGACGACGCCAGAAGAGGACGACATCAACAACGGAGACTCACATCGTCGAACACCTGAGGAACCAGCGAAGGAACGAAGTGGAGGGAAATACGAATACACCGGGATGAGGAAACACGGGAAAAGGATCTGTAAAAGGTAAAAAAGAGGAAGAAAATATTAAAATACACATGGTAAAAGTAATAAAAGTAACATAAGAATATGGATGAGATAGACAGGGGTGGAGAGCACTTAGTCAGACACGGGGATCAGAAACAATGAGAAAACATGGCAAAAAACAGACAAAACAGATCAAAATGGTCAGACGGGTCTTGCAGTGTCCATGCTTTCGGCTTCATAGCGACGCAGGAACTCTTCAAGGACGTGTGGATCTTCAAATGTAGTAGTTCGTTCTTTGTAGGTGACCTTGAAGAGGCATGGATGTAATAGCCCATATCTGGCGCCAAGGGCTCTCAAACGAGGTCTCAAATCCAGGAACTGCTTCCGACGGTCGGCTGTGATCTTGGCAACATCTTGAGAAAGGTATAATCTGCGGCCTTCCCACATAACTTGTTTTTTAGCCTTTACTGCAGAAAGTACTTGGAGGAGATCAGTGTATTGAAGGAACAGCATGATGACACCTCGAGGTTTATCAGAAACTTTCGGGCCAAGTCTGTGCGCACGTTGAATATTTAGAGAGGTGGAAGGAGGAAGGTCTAAGATTTTTGGTAGAAAAGTTTGAAAGAAGACTGTTGGATTAGACCCCTCTGTAAGTTCCGGAAGATTATAAAGGCGTAGGTTGTTCCTCCGGTTGCGATTTTCCAACTCCTCCGACTGTCGTTTTAGGAGGGAGACATCTTTTTCCAAGAGCGAAATTTTTGCATGTGAGGAATGAAGAGTCTCAGTCGATTGTTCCACCAAAAGAACCCTAGATTCCAACGTGGACCACTTGTCATGGAGAAATTGTAAGGTTTTAGTAGTTTCGGCCATGAAGGGTTTAAGTGCTCGAAGTTCCTCCAGAATAAGATCCATTGAAGCAGAATTTGATGATGAACCTGGAGATGGAGGATCTTTTTTTAAACGCTTCGTTGAACCAGGTTGTAAAAGCTTACTAGTTGAAGTATTTTTAGGAATAGCGCCGTGAGTAGCGTTAGGTTTGAGAGAAGTGGGATCATCCATATTAGGAGTTGTGGAATCAGAGTCTGAGGAAAGTTGTGGCTTGTTTTTTGATGCTGTGAGCTTGAGAGTACGGAGTTTCCCCATAGAAGGCAGGAGAAGTAAATACAATGTCACCACAGTGTGTTGATGAGAAAAATGTTGTAAATAGGAAGCAAAAGGTGATTTTTATAGTGGAAGGCACCAAAAAACGTGTATTTGCTGCACGAAAAATGAGGAAATGCAAGAAAAACAGTTAATTAGAGCAGTCAATAAAATATAGAACCTTTCCTCAGGTATAGCCAATAGATTTCGTGGATATAAACTATCACCTCATGTCATGTCAGAGATTTTGACAAGGAGGCGCTGAATGCAGCTGGAAAGTTCAATGAGCGTTATGCAAAGCAGCGCTCCTCCTTATTATGAGGAGATTATCATCTTCAGTCATGAGGAAACATCGATGAAAAATGAGGAGTGAAAACTGATATTAAAGCCAAGAACCAGCATGAAAATTAGAGACTGTATGTATCAGAGCAGGAAAGGGCGTTTTAAAGGTAAGTGGCCGGTGTAAATAGCAACCGCATTGCACATGCTGAGGTAGAGAGGCGGCGCTCGTTGTAAAGGAAGCGCGCGGCAAGTGCAGAAAATGGCGGCCGCCGGGGAGCTGAAGAGCGTCACTTACGGAAGATATGCATTCCGTCGGAGTAGAGAAATGCTGCTCGGTTCTCCTTGTTCAGCTCACGTTCCGACGCACAAAAATACCATTTGCGCTCACCAAGGACCGATGGGAGCGGAGAAAGTCGCCGGCTCCGGTGCTCGACTTGCGGAGCTCCGGTGCTAAGCCGCCATCTTGTGCGGCGTTCAAGCCACGCCCCCTCTATTCTTCCTTTTTCATCTTCACATTTTACCTAGTTGCCTACGCGGGTTTGCTGCTGTCTGGCTTTTCCACCATCTTTGCAAATTATCAGTAACAGAGGTGAGAAGGGAGATGCATCCCAATAGTTAGGGCACTGGGTACTGTAACAGAAGGTTGGCCTCGCTAGCCTTCTTGACTCTCCAGGTATCTTTACTTGATCAGTCAAGTCCTAGCCCAAGAAGGTGACATGAGGGGGAGTCAGGTAGAAGGCAGCACCGGTATACCAGTGGTAATGCAGATTTCAATATACAAGCAGTGTTGTGAGCTTTTGAAAAATATACAACCCTCTAGTAAGACCTAAAAAACATGAATAGATTGACATTAAAAATGGTATGCAAGCAGTGTAAAAGTTGCACAAATGAAATATACAATGAAAATATATCACCTTCTTCAAACATAGGTATTTCATTATCACTAGCTTTCTGTGGACACCAAGCTGATCACAAAATAGAGGATTACAAAACAATCCTGCAAAACCCTGATTAGTTCGTAACTTTTGTTGATGCAAAATGATCTCAATCCCTGACAAACTGATAACTGGTAGGATTTTTTACAATCCAGTTTGTTCAGAATGTCAGTGTGTCGTTCATAACACTACTTATCTTTAAATTCACTGCATTGAATGCTTGACTTTGAATCAACCATTCAACAAATTACTTCAGGACTGGTTCCTGTTCTTTGCCACCTATTGGTAAATAAGACTTTCTTTTCATATTCTTCTCAGAGAAAATGTGTTTCCAGAAAGATCTGGACTCCCAACAGGGTTGAGATCTTTTTCTCTAGTTCCTGTTTTCTGTCACAGTGGATACCATCGGTTTAATCTCTCCTTAAATATACAGAATGTTCCAGTTCATGACTCACTGGAAAAACTAGAGCTAATCTGCTTTTAACTACCTCCTCATGAGTGCTAGATGAACATAAAGTGGTCTTGAGTGTCAGTTTTAAATATCTCTTTCTTGCACTCGCTCCAGTTCTTACACATACAAGGTTGTTTATCCACAACGAACGAACATAGAACAAGAAAAAAACAAGAAAAAGCTAATAAAAATTAAAATTGCCTTACCATTGGAACTATAAGGTTGATACCTGGGCATAAGAAAGGCAATTGAAGGGGTTCCAGTGAGGTGTCAACATCCATTTGCTCAGTGACATGCAACCACCTGGACAACATATGTTCTACTTATCATAGTAAAAGAATGTGAACATGTTTAGCAGTACTATAATTTGAAGCTAGGATGTTTATAAGGATGAATCTGCAGATGTGACCATTAGATAGGCACGATCTGTTGGCAGATTGACAACAGCCAGGACCGATTTGCAAGAAAAGACCCCAATAAAGAACTGGAAAACAAAAAGTGAGCACCTGAATGAAGCTGCAAGAATTGCCAAGAAGATCACAAAAATGTATTTGACACAAGTTTGTTGCTAACTACATTCAGTTCCTGCATAGTAATGCATCGTTTTAGGATCATTTCTGCAACACACGGTTCTCTGTATAAAATTGCAGATGGCAACCTAAAATTGAATCCATCAGCAAGACATCGAACTGTGCTCTCTTGTCAATATCCACTTATTGGTCTCTAAGCTTAGACGGGTATGTGTCAAGGTTATTTGCACAGCTTCTGAGGAAGTGGACTAGTTTTCAAGATAATCTTGTTTTAACTCATTTACAATCCTTTGCCTTTTTACTCAGTGCCTGGATGCCCTCACAGGTATATAGTACTCTACTTTTGAATTGGATTTGAATATTGAATTTTAGTTGAGTCACTTGTCAGCTTTGTTGTTGTGACCGCTTTGCTGATATAAGTACTAAGTAATGAAAAAAGACCATTAGGCAGGTTATGTAGATAGTAATGAAGCAAAGGGTTAAGCTGTTATACTAATTAAAATAGTTGATATATATTTTGGGTATGACCTTGACTACACTAGAATTGCTGTTCTATAGAATTGTGAATAATAGACGATTGATTCTTATTTACAAACTTCCGAATGACCGAAGAATAAGTCACCCCTTCCAGAATTATGAAGATTTTTGTTTTACTACAGAACCCACTACATTGGGATCCTTCGTCCGCTGATGCTAGTTTTGATCAATAAGATATTATTGTGGTAAATAATTTTTATTTAGTCAACATGCCTGTGATAGAATTATACATGATAAACTAATGTGCTGGCTCTAAAATTCCAAAGCTGTTTGTGCAATGTCGTGACATTTGCTGGTGCAATATTTGTTTTCACCAAAATTATTAGAAAATATGATGACAAATAGCAAGTCAATGCATGTCTCCTGAGTTCAAGCACTGAGATGCAGCATTTAGCCTGACAAAGAGCATCTCTCAAAACCGGCTCAGATGCGTTTCCAGCTTCTACTCACAGATTGCATTCTGGTATGTTAAGCTTTACCTGTTTATGGCAGGAGTAAAGTGAAGATTTGATGGATCTTGTTTACCAGTTGAGATGCAGATGATCAAGTGTAACTCAAAGAAAGATGGATGCCAGCTCCAGAGTTTGAGATGGACAATAGTTATGCTATCTCTGGTGGTTAGTATACCTCCATAATTTGTGAACTAGCAACATCGATACATGCTTGGCACACTTGCAATGCTTGCTTGAGATACACTGCAATTGATGAAGACGTAATACGGTCTTCTACAGCACATAGCTAGTGTCTGTTTTTTGGGGCATCATGGATATTCCCTTTCTCTTTGGTCAGATGGCCTTTCTATTCAGTGACAGTTTCCTTTCTTTCCACAACAGCCTCTGCCTTCGGAGATCCTCATTTCCTTACTGCTGATGGGTCAAACTACACCTTCAATGGGAGAGGAGAATACACTCTAGTGCATGCCCCCATCCAGAATCTGACCATCCAAGGGAGGACTCATCCTGCCATGTTCAAGAACGGTAAGTGATCAGGGAATACAGGGAACAAGTATTGTGTTATACAGTATGTTATGTTGTTCTGTCTTGTGATGACTGCCTTCTGCTATGTTGAGTTATGTTAGTCGTTGTTATGCTAATGGGTGCGGATACTATACCACAAGCAGAACAAGCCTTCAACCTTGTGATTGTTGAAAAACACCAAGGTCATGGTTGTACTGGGCAGAGGCTTATCGCCTCAAGAGGCTTAGGATGCCAACATCAAGGGAAATTTTTGCCCCAAACTATAAAATATGGCCCCATTGCCAAAGAAGAAAGAGGATAAATGTGGAAAGTATCATTTTGACTTCAGCTCTCAAATCCATTATTCTGGTTTTAGCTGAAAATTTGAAGTGCTTAAAAAACAGTACCTTTTAACATGCTCTGAGGTTCACTGTTCTACAATTTTCCACTGAAATAATATATTTGATAGTTCCCAGCACTCAGTTGATTAAATGCATTTCCATTTCAGTGCCCTGATAGTGAATAAAATTAACTGGACTGACCAGAGTTAGCAACTCTTTCTCCAGCTTCAGTGCAATGGATGGTATAGAAGAGACAACAGCTTAAGCTGTTTTTCAATGAGCAGAAAGCACCACAAGAATTCAATTCAAGTTACGGACACTGAGTGAGGAGTGAAGTGCTCCTACTGCAATCAAGGACTGGCACAACAGTCTATTTCCCACTACCTCAAGCCTCCAAGTAGATCCTTCTCTTCATGAAAGTGTTATAGACACTGTCTAGCTCCTACATCCTCAGATTTTGGGTGGGTGGTCTTTATGAACATCTATTTCCCCTGGGTTTCACTAGAGGTGAGTTGAGCAGTTCTTACAGTTTATGGCCCATACAGATGATCGCTTAGTTCTAATTTCTAGTGTTATAGTAACACAAGGGTCTGAATATTTCTTAGATGCTTTACTTGCAATTAAGAGATGCCTTTCATACCAAAGAAAAGTGACATGTGTAAAATATAAGTCTAGAGGGTGCTTTTATTCTCCATAATAAAAGTGAGCTCAGCTTAGCAAGTTCATAACTCTTACTTCGTTCAGTACAGTTTTGTTGTCTTCATACTTATATGCAAGTCTCTAGACCGGGAGAGGAGAGAGTTGTTAAAACCGCATATAAATGAAATGCAGATCCGGTCTTGCAGACAGGCAGTGAAGGCGTGCTTTGATGGGGCCAACGTTAGGCTAATTTGCAGTTTTGTCAGTTTTATGAAAGAAGCACAAACAAAACTATTTGCAGCGACCTGAGTATAATCTCCCGCGCCCAATGCCATCTGGACCGGTGACCCCCATCGCGCATCGACACTAAGACCACGATCCAACAATTGACCATTAGATCTATGGCCACAGGCGATGCCCTAAGCCTGGGACTCACACATAGTGTTAGCCTGAATTATGAAGTTTTACTATAATTTTTTCGAATGTATTTTAAACCAGCTAAATTCTTGATTTTAGAACATAGTAACTCTGTTTTTAAGGAAACATGAAATTATGTTCATATGTGTTTTTATAGCTGTATGGACTGCTAAGATTTTAATTAATCAAGCAATAAAGATTTACTTACTACATACTTTTAACAGAATAGTCCATTTGGTTTTCTCAGAATATATTGCAAAATGTGTGTTATTCCCTGGCCAAGCATTGATGGTGTTAATATCCATATTTACTGAAAGTGAGAAAATTGTTCTAGATAGCCCCCAATCATGAAGCAATTAATGGCATGAGATTGTTAGTGAATACCTCCCAAGCATTCCTGGCTCTCTTGGGTGGATTGATTCCCAGGTGCACTATCTTGCAGCTGACGGCGATTTCTGTGTTAGGAGCTACCTCGTCATTCTCAAGTACCAAATCTCCCAAAAACTCCAAATACTGAATTGTCATGCTGGACATGGGCAGAAAAAGATTTGGATATGGCACTTGGAAGCATTCTGCATATCACGGATATATATATATACTGAATATATAAGCAAAGATAAACTAAGCAGGGACTCCTAATCACAAGGGTGTCAATTGACAGCATGTATGAGTGAATCCATAGGTAAGTGATTAGATGTGTGTATACATCTATGAATCACTGAGTGGATTTTTAGATACTTGTATTGCTGTGACAATGGATTTAAATATGATACTCTGTATTTTACAAAGAGTGATGAAAAATTGTAATAGTGTATGAAAAGGTGTATGTGATTGTCACGTGGATGATGTCATCAGTGATGTCATCAGTGATGTCATTTGAGATGTCATCAGTGATGTCACTGACCATGTCATGAATGATCTAATATGTGACATCATCAGCAGTGGATTGCGGGTGCGCGAAACATAGTTAGTACAACTAACTATATAGGAGCAATTTCAATGGTTTTGTATGAGTAAAATGTCCAGCTAACTATAACACCACTAAAACTTATAGTTTTTTGAGTGAATTTCAAAGGTTTTTTAAAAGCTAATTCCTAACTATATAACTCCTGAAACCTATGGTTTTTTCAGTGATATATATATATATATACATACTGAAAAAACAAAGGTTACAGGTACATTATAGTTAAGCTCCGATTTCACTCATACAAAACCAGTGAAATTCAGCAGTTATAGTTACCTGAGCTCGCTATAACTTAGGCTCTGCAAAGCACTCCTTATGACCTCACATATTACATCACTCATGACATGGTCAGTAACATCACTAATGACATCACTGATGATATCATCTAGTGCATGTAAGTATTTTCAAAGAGTTTATGATTGTTAAACATATATACTAACCTACTCCAAAAGTTAAATTAGTATACTAGGTGCGCTACTATTGAGTGATACTACATCTAACATATATTATGTGAGTGGCTGTACGACTGCATGTATCCTTGTGTGTATGGGTGTGTGAATTGCTGTATGGGTGTATAACTGGGTGTGTCAGTAGTTGTGTGGGTGAATGAGTTGCTGTGTGAGTGGCTGTATTGGTGACTGAGTGGGTGCCAGTGTTTGTATTGGTGAATTAGTGGCTGTGTGAGAGGCTCTATGGGTGAATAAGTAGGTATGTAGTGACTGTGTGGGTAACTGAGTGGGTGCCTATGCCTACATAGGTAAATAAGTGAGTGACTGGGCATATAAGTGTATGTATGTGTGAGGGAATGACTGTTTAAGTTGATGTTTAGTTAAGTGAGTTGGTGTGTGAATGGTTGTATTAGGTTTGAGTGTCTGAGAATGTATGGATGAGTGAATGGATGTGGGAGTGCTTGTATGAATGTGTGAATGGGTATGTAAGTGGTTGTGTGGGTGTGTGAGTGAGTGTGGGAGCGCTTGTATGGGTGAGTGTGTTACCTGTGTTTTCAGAGGTTGTATGCGTGTGAGAGTAGGTGTGTGAGTAGCTGTGAAGGACAATAACGGTGTTTGTGACTAGCTGTGTGGGTGAGGGTGTGGA
Source organism: Lissotriton helveticus (assembly GCF_964261635.1). Taxonomy (NCBI): domain Eukaryota; kingdom Metazoa; phylum Chordata; class Amphibia; order Caudata; family Salamandridae; genus Lissotriton; species Lissotriton helveticus. Next base: position 850,905,781 of record NC_136072.1, on the reverse strand, counting down.
TGTGACAGTGGTTGGATACCTGAGTGATTGGTTATATTTGTGGCAGCATGGGTGAGTGAATGGTTTTTGTAAGAGTCAGTGAATGGCTAAATGAAAAAATTCATCGCTTCCTTGCTTAAAGAGTCCCTGAATTTGGAGGAATCTGTTGAAGACTTGGAAAAGGACATTCAACGCGCCCATAGGGATCCATTTCGGTTAAAGCAGGGGAGATCAAAACCGAGAAAGATTTTAGTCAACTTTCTAACCTATTCCACTAAGGAGAAGATACTGAACTTAGCGCTTAAAACTACAGCCTTAAAAACCTCAGACTTCTCATATGTTATCAGGTCTGACTTGTCAAAAACAACTCTTGATCGACAATGGGAATTAGGTCAAAGAATGGAGAAGTTCAGGGCCTTGGGAGCTACAGTTCAGTTGAGGTTTCCTGCCTTCCTGAGGGTTATGTATAACAACAAAATGCACAACATCCATTCCCCTCTGGAGGCAGATGAGCTCCTGGCCTCCATTAGTCACCATCAACAGAAAGCCGGTTAGATAGTGGAATAGTGGAACCCCACAGACAGAAGATAAGGAGATAAGGAGATATAGAGATATAGAGATAGAGATAGAGATAGATATTTCAGGTCCCTATAACACCCTAACACTCTATATCCCCCTCTATATCCCCCTCCTCTTGGGGACAACCGCCTCCATTGACTCTACCTGAAAGACTTGCATGGTAGAAACATATTAAAGATATGGAAAAAAATAAATAATAATAAAAAAAAATATATATATATATAGGTGAAATGAGAACGTCCACGGAGGGTGTTTCAAAAATAAATAAATATATATATATATATATATATTGCATTTCAAAGTGCCCTGAAGCTTTTAGGAGGTCACTCGACAGAGCCTCCCCATCCGGCTTTCAAATGCAACCTGCTTCATTGCTCCATTTCATTTTTAAATGCCGACGCGTTTCAGGATTACAATTCCCTTCTTCTAGGGCTGCCACAAACCAAACACCTGAGCCTCGGATTACGTTTAAATTTCAGCTTTATTTATTTCCATTACTACCCTCTGGTGGGCGTATACTTATTGCAGTTAGTTAGTGCATGCTGGGGAACAGAGTTCCTAATGCGAGCGTTAGTTCATCACTTCTGGTAAGTTCAAGTGTTTATTTGCAAAATTTAGGCTTACTTTCATTCCTTTAGTAGGTTCCGGATCATTAGGCAGGTTAAATCAGCATATGAGGCTCTGTGCTGAAAAACGTCTTGTTTAGTACATGACGACAGCCTCACTAGTTGGAAACTGTGTTCCTCCTTCAGTCAGTGATGGTGCCACTCCCCACGGCCGTGCTGCCGTGCTGATATTTTGCATTTCAAAGTGCCCTGAAGCTTTTAGGAGGTCACTCGACAGACCCTCCCCATCCGGCTTTCAAATGCAACCTGCTTCATTGCTCCATTTCATTTTTAAATGCCGACGCGTTTCAGGATTACAATTCCCTTCTTCTAGGGCTGCCACAAACCAAACACCTGAGCCTCGCATTACGTTTAAATTTCAGCTTTATTTATTTCCATTACTACCCTCTGGTGGGCGTATACTTATTGCAGTTGTTATTGCGTCTTGTTTAGTACATGACGTTTTTCAGCACAGAGCCTCATATGCTGATTTAACCTGCCTAATGATCCGGAACCTACTAAAGGAATGAAAGTAAGCCTAAATTTTGCAAATAAACACTTGAACTTACCAGAAGTGATGAACTAACGCTCGTATTAGGAACTCTGTTCCCCAGCATGCACTAACTAACTGCAATAAGTATACGCCCACCAGAGGGTAGTAATGGAAATAAATAAAGCTGAAATTTAAACGTAATGCGAGGCTCAGGTGTTTGGTTTGTGGCAGCCCTAGAAGAAGGGAATTGTAATCCTGAAACGCGTCGGCATTTAAAAATGAAATGGAGCAATGAAGCAGGTTGCATTTGAAAGCCGGATGGGGAGGCTCTGTCGAGTGACCTCCTAAAAGCTTCAGGGCACTTTGAAATGCAAAATATCAGCACGGCAGCCCGGCCGTGGGGAGTGGCACCATCACTGACTGAAGGAGGAACACAGTTTCCAACTAGTGAGGCTGTCGTCATGTACTAAACAAGACGTTTTTCAGCACAGAGCCTCATATGCTGATTTAACCTGCCTAATGATCCGGAACCTACTAAAGGAATGAAAGTAAGCCTAAATTTTGCAAATAAACACTTGAACTTACCAGAAGTGATGAACTAACGCTCGCATTAGGAACTCTGTTCCCCAGCATGCACTAACTAACTGCAATAGGTATACGCCCACCAGAGGGTAGTAATGGAAATAAATAAAGCTGAAATTTAAACGTAATGCGAGGCTCAGGTGTTTGGTTTGTGGCAGCCCTAGAAGAAGGGAATTGTAATCCTGAAACGCGTCGGCATTTAAAAATGAAATGGAGCAATGAAGCAGGTTGCATTTGAAAGCCGGATGGGGAGGCTCTGTCGAGTGACCTCCTAAAAGCTTCAGGGCACTTTGAAATGCAAAATATCAGCACGGCAGCACGGCCGTGGGGAGTGGCACCATCACTGACTGAAGGAGGAACACAGTTTCCAACTAGTGAGGCTGTCGTCATGTACTAAACAAGACGTTTTTCAGCACAGAGCCTCATATGCTGATTTAACCTGCCTAATGATCCGGAACCTACTAAAGGAATGAAAGTAAGCCTAAATTTTGCAAATAAACACTTGAACTTACCAGAAGTGATGAACTAACGCTCGCATTAGGAACTCTGTTCCCCAGCATGCACTAACTAACTGCAATAAGTATACGCCCACCAGAGGGTAGTAATGGAAATAAATAAAGCTGAAATTTAAACGTAATGCGAGGCTCAGGTGTTTGGTTTGTGGCAGCCCTAGAAGAAGGGAATTGTAATCCTGAAACGCGTCGGCATTTAAAAATGAAATGGAGCAATGAAGCAGGTTGCATTTGAAAGCCGGATGGGGAGGCTCTGTCGAGTGACCTCCTAAAAGCTTCAGGGCACTTTGAAATGCAATATATATATATATATATATATATATATAAATATATATATATATATATATATATATAAATAAATAAAAATAATAATAATAAAAAAAAGGAGGGGAAAGGGGAAAGGGGAATGGATAATTAAAAAAGGTAATTCGGATTGGAATTGGGGAATGGGTAAGGGAATAAAAATACGGAAGAAGGGAAAAAGGAAAAAAAAAAGAGAAAAAGGAAAAAGGAAAAAAAAGGTAAAAAAAGAAAAAGGGGGTGAACCTTGAGAAAACCTCTAAGGGGTTTATCTAACTATACTATTACATCTCTCTGAATCTTCACACCCATGTTGTTTTCACCCTAACAGATATCATTCTTTATACTGCCGGAATACATCTTATACCAACGACACTTAACATGGCTGGGCGAGGGGGGGCTCCTCAGAGAGACAAATCTGGCATTAATGGCCAGGTTAAGTAAGAGGGGGTTTTCCAGGGAGGGGAGAGGGGGGGGAAGGGGCAAAAATTGCAAAAATCCTCATTTGTCAGACACCGATTTATATTTACAAACCCTATTAATCACATTTCAGTTTTGTTTAATCTGCCTTGGGAGATGCTTTCACCACACTGACTTACTGAGCCGGCGTAGGAGTGAGGATATTAGGCATTAGATGGAGGGAATCAAATTTCTGTCCTGGAATGTCAATGGCCTGCGTGTCAAGAGCAGGAGGTATAGAATACTACAATATTTGAGGGACTCTCCAGCCCAGGTCATCGTCATTCAGGAAACGCATCTTCTCCAACAAGAAGTGGAGGATATGCTGAAGAAAATTAGATGGGTAGATTGTTTCATTTGTACTAACCATAATGCCAATATCCGGGGTATCCTCATCATCTTCAAAAGGCAAGTTAGAGCCCAGATTCTTGCTCAGGAGGAAGACTTTAGTGGTAGGTGGCTATATGTTAAAGTAAGTCTAGAGGGTAGACCGTACAATCAGGTAGGTTATTATGGACCTAATCAGGATGACCCATCTTATTTGAATAAAATCCAGACCCACCTTTTAACAACTTATGATCCAATAATTTGGATGGGAGATTTTAATTTAGTACTTAATCCAAAATTGGACAAATCCCCTAATTCAAGGGCGTTAATTTATAAGAAATCTAGGCGGGAGCTGGGGGTCGTCATGTCAACGCTTGGATTGGTGGATCCATGGAGGGAGAGAGCAGGCGACGCACTCGGCATATCATACCACAATTATAAATACAATCATAAGTCGAGAATCGACTACGCTCTTTTTAGTTATTCATTAAGAGAATCCCTGACAGATTTGGTGTATTTGCCCTCGCACCTATCAGACCATTCTGCCATATCTTTTTCTCTACAACTAGCTCAGCAATCCTCTCACACTTTTTGGTCATTTGATCGTACGATTCTTTTAGAGGAAGAGGAAGTTGATCTCCTCATTCAAGAAACAAATTTTTTTTATGGACATCAACATAAATTCTACTCAGTTAGGTATAGTATGGGAGGCCTATAAAGCGAATTTGCGAGGCCATATATCTAACAGGGCCTCCTATCGAGGGAAATTATACAGGGCAAAGATCGCCGACATTGAAAAGGAAATCACCCTTTTGGACCAACGAATTGGCCCTGGAATCGGGACTAATGAAGAGAAGCAACAACGGAGGGAACTAAAGGAAAAGCTATATAATATTCTTCAAGAGAGGGTCGCACTGAGATGGGCAGTTAGTAAGCTCTCAAACTTTGAATATGGTGAATCCGCAGGTAAGGTTCTCGCATGGAAAATCAAATCTGATCAGGCCAAAAAACACATAAAGCATATCAGTGTAGACGGGGAGACTCACGTAAGATCTTCTATCGGAGATATCGGAGAAGCATTCCTGGAATTTTTTCAGCTAATCTACAAGGAGGAGAACTTGAATGACTCGAGGTCTAAGCTTCGATGGTTAGAGAAGATTACTCTTTCAACTCTCACCTCGGAACAAAGAGATGGGCTTGACAGACCTACTTCAGAGGAAGAAGTGAGTGAAGCTATTAAAAAGGTGAAGCGGGGCAAGGCAGCGGGCCCTGATGGTCTTCCCGGCGAATTACTTCGCGTTTTGGCACCCGAAATCATCTCAGTGCTTACAAAGCTCTTTAATGACATCTTACTCAATGGTGCTACCCCACCTAAATCCTGGGGGGAAGCAAATATTGTTTTGATTCCAAAACCCGGGAAAGACCCGGCCAAATGTGGTTCTTATAGACCAATTTCTCTTTTAAACAGCGATTATAAACTTTTTGCAGCAGTGTTGGCAAATCGACTGGGACGAGAGGTAGCCTCAATAATACACACTGATCAGAAGGGCTTCATACGGGGTAGACAGCTCTCAGACCTCACATATGATCTAATTGGGGCAGTGGATATCGCCTCAATGTTTTCCCTGCCTTTGGCTATTATGACCCTCGACGCTACCAAAGCGTTTGACCGAGTAAATTGGGTGTACTTAGCTGAGGTCATGAAGAAATTTGGAATTGGGCAAAATTTTCGGAGATCAATTGGTCTGCTATACACTAATCCTAGCGCAAGCATTTTGGTTAACGGTTCATGTACCCGACCCTTTCAGATCAGCAGGGGAACAAGACAAGGGTGTCCACTGTCTCCTCTACTTTTTAACATGTACATCGAACCACTTGCACAATCCTTTAGGGAAGATCCAAGAATTTCACCATTCGAATTCGGCGGTTGGGAAAGAAAGGTAGGGCTTTACGCCGATGATATAGTAATCTACACCAGTGACCCAGCAAATGCCTTCCCCGTCGTGGTAGAAAGGGCCAAAGAATTTGGAAATATATCGGGCTACGACATCAACACTGAGAAGACCGAGCTAATGACGTGGAATATGGCCACCTGGGCGTTGGAGTGGCACCTTCAATCCGCTACCTAGGAGTTAAAATCACACAAAATATCGACACACTAGCAAAAGTTAATTTAGATTTGGTCTTCTGGGAATGTAGGGCCCTTTTGAAATCCTGGGCGGGTCTTGGATTATCAATCTTTGGGAAAGTTAGCATAGTTAAAATGTCTATCCTTCCAAAATTGACTTTTATTTTCAATTCTATTCCTTTGGCCTTTGACTCCAAGCAACTTCTTAAATGCCAACAAGAAATTAATTCTTTCATATGGGGTAATAAAGCCACTAGGCTGGCCTGGAAAAAATTAAGGAGGAGGAGGGAAAATGGTGGGTTGGCCCTCCCAGACCTGCAGTATTACTCTTGGGCATTCCTACTCTCCCACTCTAGAATGCTCCTGAAGACACCTGATCTCTCTTCAAATGGGAGACTGTTTAAGGCAATGCTGGTAGGGGCAAACCTTCCACTAGATGGGTTTTTATTTAAGTTTGGAGATCGAAAGTTCTTTAAAAAGGTGAGGCTCAAGATTCTGTCAACACTATTAAAGTCATGGGTGCAAATTAAACGTAGAGTGGGGCTGGCATAGTTTTCTAATTATGCTCAGATATGGGACTCTCCTGGGCTCCCTTTGTGCATGCAAGACTCTCTGGCTACCCCTCTAATTATAGCTGGGTTCTCAAGATGGGGTGAATTGACATCTGGAGGCGTCTTGATAGAGTGGGAGGAACTTAGGGAGAAAGTAGGGCCGACTTTGTCAAAATTTAAATACATACAAATTAGTAGTTGGGCTAGAGAATTAATTAGGAAAAATCCTAATATTGGGAGACTGAGCCCCCTAGAACAACATCTAGTAGAAAAACAGGCAGGTGGTAAGGAGGTTGCTCTTTGGTATTGGTCTATATTGGAAGAGATAGACGGGGATTTCAAGCTCCCAATGGAATTGTAGGGAAGAGAAATTGGGTTATTAGACGAGGATTTGTGGACAAAATCTTTTTCCCTTCTATACAAATTAGTTAAACCCGCCTGGCTTAGACGAAATCATTTGTTTACATTACACCAGGCGTATCTCTCCCCTCTACGTCTATCTAAATATCAGGACGGGAAATGTTGTAATAAATGCCAACTACCAACAGCCTCAGATAAACATATGTTTTGGGAATGTCCTCACATATCTGTCTTTTGGAAGGAGATCAAAATTACACTAGATTCAATTCTCAAATTCAATATTTCCTTAACTCTATCACTTGTCATTTTTGGGTTTGATCAAAACATCTCTGGGGCAGCGCGGTCCTTCCTATTCTATGCCATTTTGCTGGCTAGACGTCAGATATGTATGCACTGGGCAGATACTGTTCCTCCAACTCACTCTGCTTGGCTAACCTCACTCTATGAAACATCTAAGGTAGACTTGAAAAGAACCTGTAACGCCCAGAGCCTCACATTTTGGAAACCTTTGATGGACTGGAAGTAAAGATTTCTTGCTTTTTGTCTTCTCTGGGTTTTTTTTCCCCCCCAGAGATCCGATGATTATGCCTATGTACTCCATGGCTTAGTATTGTGGTCTGCTCCGACTTCGCTATTTATATACTGGCCCTAAAGGCATGAAGTTGCCTAGAGGAGCGTTAATAAGGTGCATTGAATCTCCTACCAACTCGTAATAATTTCTGCCTGGTTTGTGTAGCGGCTCAATTTCCAGGGCCTTGCTCCCAATGGCAGTGAGGTGGTTGGGTTGCCTCTTTTGCATCTAAAGAACGTGTGTTGGGCAGATGAGGATCAAAAAAAAAAAAAGAGTCAGTGAATGGGTATATGAGTGTATGTATTGTGTGTAAGTAGGTATGTTAGTAGCAGTGTGAGTTAGTAATTGAGTCTGTGAGTGATTTTGTTGTTGGTGAGTGAGTGGGTGTGTCATTGGATATATGGGTAGGTGAATGGATGTGTGACTGAGTCTATGGGTGAGTGAATGGATGTCTGAATGAGAGTATGAGGGAGTGAATGTTATTGTAAGTAGCTGTATTGGTGAGTGAGTTGTTGTTTAAGTGAGTGATTAGTTAAGTGAGTTGGTGTATGATTTGTTGTATTGAAGTGTGAGTGTGTTTGTAAATGACTATGTAGGTGAATGAGCAGATGTAAGAGTTGTTATATGAATGGGTGAATGGGTTTATAAGTAGTTGTGTGGATGTGTGATAAGGTGGGTAAGTAATTGTGTAGATGAGTATTTGGCTGTGTTGACAGGCACTATAGACAAGTGAGTGTGTGTTTCAGTGGCTGTATAGATTTAATAGTGAGTGCATGATTAGCTGTATGGGTGAGTGTGTGGCTGTGTAAGTGGGTGCATGAGTGAGTGACTGGGCGTATGAGTAGCTCATTTTGTAGTGCATGGTTGTGTAAGTGCCTGTATAAGTGATTGGGTCAGTTAGTGCTTGTATGCTTAAATGACTGTGTGTGTGACTATCTATATGGGTGAGTGAGTGCAAGTGTTACTGATTATATGGTCATCATTGGATGTATCAGTCACCATATGGATGAGTGACTAGGTTCAATAGAGTGAGTTAAGATGAATGAGTGGGAGTATAAGAAACTGCACGGTGAATGAGTGGTTGTGTGAGTAGTTATATGAGTAAGTGAGTGAGTGGGTGTGTCTTTGGATATATGGGTAGGTGAATGGATGTGTGACTGAGTCTATGGGTGAGTGAATCGATGTCTGAATGAGAGTATGAGTGAGTGAATGTTATTATAAGTAGCTGTATTGGTGAGTGAGTTGTTGTTTAAGTGAGTGATTAGTTAAGTGAGTTGGTGTATGATTTGTTGTATTGAAGTGTGAGTGTGTTTGTAAATGACTATGTAGGTGAATGAGCAGATGTAAGAGTTGTTATATGAATGTGTGAATGGGTTTATAAGTAGTTGTGTGGATGTGTGATAAGGTGGGTAAGTAATTGTGTAGATGAGTATTTGGCTGTGTTGACAGGCACTATAGACAAGTGAGTGTGTGTTTCAGTGGCTGTATAGATTTAATAGTGAGTGCATGATTAGCTGTATGGGTGAATGTGTGGCTGTGTAAGTGGGTGCATGAGTGAGTGACTGGGCGTATGAGTAGCTCATTTTGTAGTGCATGGTTGTGTAAGTGCCTGTATAAGTGATTGGGTCAGTTAGTGCTTGTATGCTTAAATGACTGTGTGTGTGACTATCTATATGGGTGAGTGAGTGCAAGTGTTACTGATTATATGGTCATCATTGGATGTATTAGTGACCATATGGATGAGTGACTAAGTTCAATAGAGTGAGTTAAGATGAATGAGTGGGAGTATAAGAAACTGCACGGTGAATGAGTGGTTGTGTGAGTAGTTATATGAGTAAGTGAGTGAGTGTGTGACTGGCTGTATGGATCAGTGAGTGGTTGTATGAGTACTCATATGGGTGTGTAATGGTGTGTGTATGTGTGAGTGTTGGGTGTGTGTATGAGGGATTGCATATTTGTGTGATTGGTTCTGTGGATTATGTCAGCAGTGATATCACTGACCTTGTCATGAGTGGTGTAATATGTGAGGTTATAAGCAGTGCATTACTTATAGTCAGCTCAGGTAAGTTTAACTGCTGAATTTCACCAGTTTTATATGAGTGAAATCTGAGCCTAACTATAATGCCCCTGTAACCTTTGTTTTTCACAGAATTTTTAAGTGAATTTCTAAGGTTTTTCAAATTCTACTTCCTAGCTATAACGTCCCTCTAACCTTTTGCTTTTTAAGTGAATTTCTATGTTTTTTTTACGAGTGGTCACGTTTGCAGTGTGCTGGATAAAGGGGGTGTGGCCTCTGGAGACCTCTCAACAATTCTTCTGTGTGGGACTTACTGCAGGTAACAGGAGGGCTTGTTGGTCCCCAAGGACACTCTAGAACCAAGGAGACTTCTTATCCCAGCCAGCAGTGCGCCAGGAGGTGTGTGTGCACAGTGGTGGAGAAAGGGGTGCTTGGCCTCCAAAATCCTCTCAGCAATTACGCTCTATGGGACTTACATGAGGCAACAGGAGGGCTCGCTGGACTCCAAGGAACTGCTGGAGCAAAGGGGACTTCATCCCCCAGACAGAAGTGCACCGGGAGGCACGTTTGCAGAGTGGTGGAGAAAGGAGGCATGGCCTACAAAGTCTTCTAAGCAATTGCGCTCTGTGGGACTTACTGGAGATGACAGGATGGCTTGTTGGTCCCCTAGGATCCTCTGGAACCAATGAGACTTTATCCCCCAACCAGCAGTGCTCCAGGAGGCACGTTTACAGAGTGGTGCAGAAAGGGGCCAAACCTCCGGCGTCTTGCCAGTCTTTTTTTGTAAAAATGTATTCAGGCAGGGGGGCTCCATGGCCCCCCTTCGACCCCATCCCTTAGGCCAGACCTTTTTTGAATAGGTGTGAGGGCCATGCGCTACCCCCCCCCCCCCCCCCCCGCTGGCCGATTTCAGCCTCAGGAACCCAAATTCCTAGGGCCCAGCCCTTTTTTCTTTTTATTTTTTTACTAAAAGGGAAGGGGGATGAGTGAAAGGAGCGAGGGCAGAGTGGATGGATGGATGGATGATAGAGTGGATGGATAGAAGGATGGCTGGCATGGTGGAAGAATGGATGGATGGCAGAGTGGCTGGATGGAACAGGAAAAGATTGAATGAAGGATGAAGGAATGAATGGATGACGAAATATAATAGTAAAATAGTGGAGGGAAAGGTGAAACGATACAACGGGTGGATGGAAGGGTGAAAGGATGAATGGATAGCTGCTTGGATGGAAGAGAAAAGGGAGCTCCTGTAGGGATGGTAGGGCTCACTTGCTTTGTTTGCTTGCGCCACCAGAGATTTAGTTCAAAGTGGAGGGCATTTTAATTTTCTGGCTACTCCCTTGAAATGAAATGAAAAAGAAACTTAATAAAGCGCACTGCGGCCAAGCGGCTTCCTGGCGCTGAGAACTCGAGCCAAACTCACAGAGGGGACCCAAGGGGACTAACTGGGGAATGCCTGAGAAAACAGAAAAGTTTTGAGGGCCCTACGAAAGTGGGTATAGATAGGGATGGAGCGTAGAGAAAGAGGGAGACTGTTCCAAAACCGGGGGGCTAAGACCGAGAAGCGGGTGCCCCCGGTGCGTGATTTACGGAAGCGGGGGACGTGGAGGAGGGAAAGAGATGAAGAGCGAAGGGTGCGGCTGGGGGCATGGGAAGTGATGAGAGAATTAATGAAAAGAGGGGCGGAACGAGCGTGCGCTCGAAACGCCAGACAAGCAAGTTTAAAGAAGGATCTGAAATGAACAGGGAGCCAATGTAAGGATTTCAGTGCAGGAGTAATGTGAGAGGATTTGGGTAGGCGGAGGATAAGGCGGGCCGCTTGGTTTTGAATGGCCTGGAGGCGACGGGTTTCATAGGCGGGAATGCCTACATACAGGCCATTCCCGTAATCCAGGCGGGAAATGATGAGAGCCATGACGATGGTCTTGAGGGCATCTACAGAAAAAAACCGGGAAATCTTACGAATTAAACGAAGAGACAAAAAACAAGATGACACAACAGAGCTAATTTGGGCATGCATGGACAGGTCATGGCTGATCTTGATACCCAAAGTACGAACAGAAGAAAGCGGTAAAGGAGGGGGACCAAAGGAAAGGGGCCAGTGTGCCGGGGACCAGGGGTTAGAAGGACCACCAGTGAGGACAAGCTCTGTCTTGTCCGGGTTGAGCTTCAAATGATTGAAGCTCATCCACTGAGAAATAAAGACTAGTGTGGAGCAAAACTTAGGAAGGGAATCAGAAGGGGACGAAAGATCAAAGACGAGCTGGAGGTCATCTGCGTAGTTATACACAGAGACCCCCAGCTCGAGAAGAGAAAAGATAAGAGGACGGATATAAAGATTAAAAAGAAGAGGGGAGAGGGAGGATCCTTGAGGGACCCCACAGGTGACCGAGCGAGGGGGAGCGGAGAAACCAGAGAGGTGGACCGCTTGCGACCTGCCTTGGAGAAAGGACGTGATCCAAGAATAGGCAGCGCCCTGGATGCCCGCTGCGCTGACACGATCGAGAAGGATGGCATGGTCGACCGTGTCAAATGCAGCGGACAAGTCGAGGAGGACCAGAGCTTGGGGGAGATTGCTGTCAGCTCTCCCCTTGAGTTCGTCCAGGACCGCAAGAACCACTCCCTCAGTGGAGTGGCCTGGGCAAAAACCCGCCTGATGGGAGGCCAGAAGATGGTTCTCCTCGATATAGGTAGACAGGCAGGATGTGGCATGGCTTTCAAGGATCTTCCCCAAGTAAGGGAGCAAGGAAATGGGCCTGAAATTAGATAAAAGGGAGGGATCTAAACCAGGTTTTTTGAGAATAGGGAAAACTATAGCGGATTTGAATGAGGAAGGAACAGAACCCAGAGCCAAGGAAGCATTAAGAAAAGTAAGAGGAGGGGCAGGGCAGCAAGTAAAGAGTGTTCTAAGAATCCGTGCAGGAGCACAGTCTGCCGGGGAACCAGACTTAACCTTGGCAAGCAAGTCAAGGAAAAGCTCAGAAGAAATGGGTCGAAAATGAGTCAAAGAAGAAGAGGGCAAAGGAAAGGGAGCAGGGAGTTCAGAAGAAGGTACAATGGGAATATTGACCTTAATATTGATGATCTTATTGATGAAGTAGTCATTCAAAGAAGAGCAGAGGGTTTGGGAAGGAACAGGAGACGTGCAGGTGCGATCGGAAGTAGCGAGATTGTGGACTAATGAGAAGATTTCTCGAGATTTGTTAGCCAAGAGGGCCACTCTCTCAGTGAAGTATTTTGTTTTGGCCGCTAGGATAGCTCTTTTATAATCATTGAGAAGAGCTTTATATTTGAGGCGAAAAGTGGGACAATAATTCCGTCTCCAGTGGCGTTCCGAGCGCCTAAGGTCAAGTTTAAGAGCTTTAAGCTCGGTGGTAAACCATTTATGCGCATCGTATGGGCGAAGTGATTTGACCCTCTTGAGCGGGGCAGCCTGGTCGCATAAGGAGGTGAGCCAGGTGCTGATGGCATCTGCCTGACTTTCCAAGGATAGGTCAGTCAGGTCAGGAGCAGAAGAAGCCAAAGAAGACAAAAGGGGGTTGAGATCGGTTTGTTTCCAACTACGAGCCAGGATATTTTTAGGTAGGGGGGCTTTCTCGGCTGGACCCAAGTAGATGGAGAATGAAATCATAGAGTGGTCCGACCAAACACAAGGGAGAATGGAGGTAAGTGAAACGTTACAGTGTAAAGTCCAGATTTGGTCCAAAATATGACCCTGGATATGAGTAGGGGCCAGAACGTGCGATGTAAGATTGAGACACTGAAGTGTGGCAGAGAAGTCTTTGGATGATGAGTCCTCCCTGGGGTCACCTGGCCAGAAATTAAAATCACCAAGCAGTAGCAGCGAAGAGTTGTTAACCACCAGTGTGGCCAGGAGATCCAACAGGGCTTCGGGAGTTCTGTGGAAGATCCCTTGTCCAGTTACATGTGCCCATCCCATCAATCAATCAATCAATCAAAGCATTTGTAAAGCGCACTACTTACCCGTGAGGGTCTCAAGGCTCTGGGGGTAGGAGGTGCTGCTAATGCTCGAAAATCCAGGTCTTGAGGAGTCTTCTAAAGGACAGCAGTTCTTGGGTCTGCCATAGGTGGATGGGGAGGGTGTCCCAGGTCTTGGCCGTGAGGTGGGAGAATGATCTGCAGCCGTATGTCGCTTTTCGGAAGCGGGGACTGTGGTGAGGGCGAGGTTGGCGGAGGGGAGCTGGCGAGCGGGGGTGTAGAAGCTGAGTCGTCTGTTGAGGTACACTGGTCCGGTGTTGTGGAGTGTCTTGTGTGCGTGGGTGAGGAGCTTGAAGGTGATCCTCTTGTTGACAGGGAGCCAGTGCAGGTCTCTCAGGTGGGGTGTGATGTGGCTGCGGTGAGGGATGTCGAGGATCAGGCACGCAGAGGTGTTCTGGATGCGTTGAAGCCTTTGCAGGAGTTTGGCCAAGGCTCCTGCATAGAGAGCGTTTCCGTAGTCCAACCTGCTGCTGATGAGGGCCTGGGTGGTCGTTCTTCTTATTTCAGTGGGGATCCCCTTGTAGATCTTGCGGAGCATGCGGAGGGTGTTGAAGCAGGAGGAAGAGACAACGTTGACCTGCTTAGTCATGGATAGGGTGGAGTCAAGGATGAACCCTAGGTTGCATGCGTGTTCCGTGGATGTTGGAGCTGTTCTCAGTGCGGTTGACCACCAGGAGTCTTCCTAGGCTGAAGGGGTGGGTCCGAGAATGAGGACCTCCTTCTCGTCTGAGTTCTGTTTCAGTCGGCTGTTCCTCATCCATTCAGCGACGGCCTTCATTCCTTAGTGGAGGTTGGTTTTGGCGGTGTGGGGTTCCTTGGTGAGGGAGAGGATCAGCTGGGTGTCATCGGCGTAGGAGATGATGTTGAGGTCGTGCAGTCGGGCGAAGTGGGCGAGCGGTGCCATGTAGATGTGGAAAAGCGTTGCGCTGAGGGATGTGCCCTGGGGTACGCCGCAGATGATCTCGGTGGCTTCGGAGCGGAAGGGGGAGGCGGATGCTCTGTGTTCTGCCAGAGAGGAAGGAGGTGGTCCAGGGCCTTCTCTTGGATACTGGCGTCGTGGAGGCGTGTGCATAGTGTGCGGCGGCAGACTGTGTTGAAGGCAGCTAATAGGTCCAGGAGGATGAGGGCCGCGGTTTCTCCATTGTCTAGCAGGGTCCTGATGTCATCGGTGGCTGCGATTTGGGCAGTTTCATTGCTGTGGTTGCTGCGGAACCCGGACCGGGACAGGTCCAGGATGTTGTTCTCCTCAAGGTAGCGGGTCAGTTGTTTGTTGACCGTCTTCTCGATGACCTTCGCCGGCAACGGGAGCAGTGAGATGGGCCGGAAGTTCTGAAGGTCCTTGGGATCCAACTTGGGTTTCTTGAGTAAGGCGTTGATCTCGGCGTGCTTCCAGCTCTCCGGGAATGTAGCTGTCTCAAAGGAAATGTTGATGGCTTTCCGGAGATGGGGTGCAATGGTGGTGCTGGCTTTGTTGAAGACGTGGTGAGGGCATGGGTCCGACGGAGATCCGGAGTGGATGGTGTTGATGATCTTGATGGTGTAGTCGTCATTAATGTTGGTCCGGGAGAGCAGGCGGTTGGTGCGGATGGTGGTCGTGGGGTGGAGGGCTCAGTGGTTGTCGGGGCAGTCGTGTTGTGGATGTCTGCAATCTTGCGATGGAAGAAGGTGGCCAGTGAGTTGCACAGGTCCTGCGAAGGTGGGATGTTGGTGTTGGAGCTGAGGTTGGAAAGTTCCTTCACGATGTTGAAGAGTTCTTTGCTGTTCTGTGCGTTGTTGTCTAGGCGGTCTTTGAAGGATGCTCTTTTAGCGGCTCTGATGAGGTGATGGTGTCTGCGGGTGGCGTTCTTGTGGGCTGCGTAGCTGTCCGATGTTCGTTCCCGGAGCCAGTTCTTCTCTAGCTTCCGGCAGGTTAGCTTGGAGGCCTGAAGGTCTTCAGTGAACCAGCTTGCTTTCTTGCTGGTGTGGCTGTTGGAGGGTTTCTTGACCGGGGCGAGGGTGTTGGCACAGTCCTCGATCCACTGCCTGAGGTTGCTGGCGGCGGTGTCGGGGTCGGTGGGGTCGGCGGGTGGGCTCTGGGCGAGGGTGTTGGTTAGCTGTTCTTTGGTGACTTTGCTCCAGCAGCGGTGAGGAATCTGTTGGGTGGGGTGGTGCGAGGTGGGCTTCCGGAAGGTGAAGTGGATACAGCGATCGTCGGTCCAGTGCAGTTCGGTGCTGTGGTTGAAGAAGACATGGGGACTTGCGGAGAAGATGGGGTCGAGCGTGTGGCCGGCGGAGTGGGTGGGTGTTGTGACAAGTTGCCTGAGTCCGACGATGGCAGGGTTGTCGCTCAGGATGATGGAGTTGGTGTGGTTGTTGTTCTCGAGGTGGAAGTTCAGGTCCTCGAGAAGGATGTAGTCTGTGGAGGCGAGGGCGTGTGTGCTGACGAAGTCAGCGATGGAGTCGCTGATTTGTGGTCAGGGTCCAGCGGGTCTGTAGAGGAGGGTCCCTCTGAGGGTGGTGTTGGTGTGGATCTGGAAGTGCAGGTGTTCGGCAGTGCTGAGGGTGTTGTCGGTGTTGGTCGAGACTCTGAGGGTGTTCCTGTGGACGATGGCGATTCCTCCTCCTACTCCGTTTGTGTGGTCCCTGCGGGTGTTCTTGTAGCCTTCCGGGATGGCTATGGCGATGTCAGGTGCCGAGGAGGGGTCCAGCCAGGTCTCTGTCAGCAAGGCGACATCTGAGGTGGTTGAGCCGAGTAGGTCCCATAGTTCAACTGCGTGTTTGCGGGCGAAGCGGGTGTTGAGAAGAATGCATCTGTGGTAGTTTGGTTCAACTTAACTGCTCGTGGGTTGGCGGGCCGGATTCTGGTGAAGCTGCAGTTCCGGCAGGAGAAGGGTCCTTGGGTGTGCTTCGGGGCGGCCAGGAATGAGATGTGTGATTGAACGGTGTTGAGTGCGTGGAGGGTGCTGGCATCGTAGCGGGGGTGGGTGTTGTGGCATTCACGGGGGCCAGGGGGTCTGGCACTGGGCGCGGTCCTGGTTCGGACAGGTGTAGACGGGCTTTCCTTAGGCACGCCTTCGGCACATCAGTGGCGCACCTGCTGCACGCGTCCACTGCGCGCCTGCTGCGCGGCCTCCATACGAGGGGAGGTGGGAGGGAGGAGCAGCAGGGAGGTGGGAGCAGGGTGGTGAATGGGAGAGCAGGGGGCGGGGCCGCAGCGACGCAGCGGCCGGAAAAAAACAGGTGAGGGATGGCGGGGGTGCTAAGGGAAAACCGGGCACAGGAAATGCAGAAGGAAAACAAAAATTAGGCAAACAAAGCAAAGTCTGGCAAAAAGCAATTTAGCAGCGTGGGGAGGGACCTGCCTGTGAGCAGGGTCAGAGGTTGCTCCTTTCACCACTGCACGGCCTCCATATGAGGTGGGAGGGAGGAGCTGCTCGGAGGCGGGAGCAGGTTGGCGAATGGGAGAGCAGGGGGGCGAAGCCGCAGGGACACAGCGGCGGGAAAGAAACGGGTGAGGGACGGCAGGGGGAGCTAAGGGAAAACCGGGCACAAGAAACGCAGAAGGAAAACAAAAATTAGGCAAGCAAAGCAAAGTCTGGCATAAAGCAATGCAGCAGCCTGGGGAGCGACCTGCCTGTGAGCAGGGTCAGAGGTCCCTCACTTCACATTCTGGTTACTGGAATCTGGTCTGAACAGTCACCTACCCACAACACTTTCTGTGTCCATCACCTGCTGCTTGAGATGCTCCTGCTCTAATAAACATGTTCTTTGTGAAGTGCCCAAGAGCTGAATCAGTACCATAAATAATAATCATATTTACAGCATGCAGTCTTTGCTCCACAAAAAGAAATATAAAAAATTATTTAGTGTTATTCATGTGAAAAATTATAATGATGTTTGGCAAGCCAATTACTGATAATTATTGGCAAACACGCTGGAACAAGTAAATTAACACTTATTGCTGGGTGTGATGTTTCGTTCTTCGTTTTACTGGCACCATGATACTAAACGGCTTGTATGAAAGGGAAGCGCTTTTTTATGTGATTTGCATTCGCTTACTCATATAATTTAGATATATGATGCCGAATTGATACTTTTTTTTACATGTCGGACATTGGTTTATGTGTGGTCTGTGCCAAGAGGTGAGGGCTGAAAGGAAGTGTTACAGGTAGACCTTTTCTGTGTGTAACACTACCGCTTGGACTTTCCCTGCAGGACATTATGCTGGCTGTGCAGAGAACTCCTACTCCACAAACCATGTGTAACCTACGGGCATTGCGTACATAGCTGTATTAATTCTGCCATTCTCCGACTTGGGGTTGCAAGTCACTAGAGTCCGATACCCTCCACAAACTTTATGGCACCAACTGGTTTTCTTTCCAGCCCCTTTCATTCATTCTCCCACTGCATAAGCAGTTGACACCTGCGTCCCCCATTTACAGTAGGGTTGCTCTTGATAACAAGTGGTGTGGCTGGCGTGGGGAGTTGAGGGGGTGAGATTAAATAACAACAAAAAAAGCACTTACCTGTGCTGCTAGCCACCATCGAGGGTTCTTCTGCTCTGGTCCTGACTTCGATTTCCCGTGGGCTAGTGCAGAGTGCGCAAGCTCCTAGGCGCAAATCAAGACGTTGCTCTCATGCTGGTAATACGATTTACCAGCATGAGAGCAGCGCTGTGATTGGTCTGAGCGGGCTAGTTCACTCAGGTCCTAGGAGCCTGTGCCTCTTCTTCATCGGCTGTGCAGCACAGCTCGGGTGAAGAGAGATCATAGTGCGCATGCCAGTTTGGCAGTCTTAGGCAGCCAGCCAACCCATGAAGCGCACTTACAGTGTGCACTATTCCTCCCCTGTTGTCATCATTGCCCCGCCCCACCCAGACTAGGCTGACTTTAGTGGGGAAAGAAAAATAAAATAATAAAATAGTTTTATCATGATTTTATTTTTCCTGTTTCCCTCAGCTGGCTCTCATCATTTGCAACGCCCCCCTCCCATAGCAAAGGAGGCGCTGCTTCCCCTTTATAGAAATGTGTCAATTCATCTAAGTCAATTAAACAGTGCCTTGTCAAGCACAGCATATTGATGGAAACTAAGCCTTGCAGTTGTTTGCTTTACGCTATTAGCAATATACTCAGAATCAAATCGTCACTGGTGTGAGCATACATTTTCACTATATCTGTATATGTATACTCAGCTGTCTGTAATAACATTTGCAGATTCGTTTTCCTACCTATTTGCAGAACTGCCAGTGCACTAGCATTATTGTACATAAAAATGAATGTTAAATGTACTGCTATTTTTTTATCCCATATTGTACACTGTACATTTCGTATGTCTGTTCGAGCAAGTATAGCTTTGTTCTGAAGTTGGCGTAACCAAGTGAGACCTTCAGATTTAGTGAAGTCAGCGCTTTTACCATACCTTGTTTCTTTTGTTCAAGGCCTTCTGGAGAAGTGTGGCTCACCGATTAGAGCGGCAGACCCTGAGGCAGAGGTCTGGCCCGGGACCAGGGTTCAATTCCCGTTGCGGCAGGGTCTTGGGCTCAATGTCCTCGGAACCGATAATTCTCTCGCCTCGGTGCCTACTCTAATCATGGGGTTCCACTCTGCAACTCTGGGCAATAGCTTGCTTAATCTCCATACCAGCCCTAACAATGCTAGGATGCCTGGCTTCACCTTGGGGGTGCCCAGGAGTAGACACCTCACAGGAACAGGCCAGGAAGGGTTCCACAGCGGTATTTGTACAGCGCTTAGAGACCCCTGGGTGATAGGCGCTATACAAGTGCAAATTACATTTACATTTACATTCTCAGGAAAAGATCCAGGAACTTGCTCATTAGTATCAATCTGAAGTTTCTGTTAGGCCATGTGCTCCGTCCTCCCTTATTGCACTGAGAACATTTCCATAAAGGTTGGATGGAAATGTATAGATTTTTGCATGGTCCATTGAAATTAATTAATTGAACTTACAATATTTTCGATGCTTGCCTGCTATTTTTCCAATTCCAAGGGGGTCTAAATGAGGAGCAGAGGGGAAATTGTAACACAGACATTACATACACTTTCCAGGGCTCCACTCTTCTTCAGCAACATTTATTTATGGATTTTTAATCTGCAAACAAATCTATTCTCTTCATTAATATTTAGGCAGCCTGTGCGCTACTAGATGGCGCCAGATGCCATGTTTTTTCTTTCTGCAAACTACATTTTTAAGTTGTGCTTACCAGACAGCGTTTATTTTATTTATAAAGTTTTGTATAACGCAAACATGACCCCGGCGGGTTTCAGAGCACTCCATTGTGCCCATGTTTTAGATACTCCTGCTTAGAACCAACATCATCACTGCCTACTGTGAGAGCTGTCATCTTGCACAAAGTTGGTGTCTACATTACAGAGAGAAATTGGCATTTGAAAGAGAGCCATCCCAAACTGGTTCCAGACCCATAGACAGTGGATCTACATACCCTATCTGGGAAATTAGTATAATGCTGGGACACAACAACTCCACTTTATTTCCAGTTTCAAGTTCTACTGGACCAAGGAAAGAAGAGGTCCACAGAGTACTCAAAGAATGTTGTGAGACCAAGGCTGATGCCTGCATCACAGCCTGTGATGAGGCGGCATCACCTAAAGTCTGCACAACTTGCTGGATAGCTGTAGGCTTGCCTAGCACTTTAAACCTTGGCTGCATGCTGAGAGAGGGAAGGAGAGTGCCTGACCCTGCAGCAGAAGAGACATTCCAGAAGGAGACATCCATCAATATTCCCAGTGTGAGGAGCACCCAGAAGAGTCCATCTGATAAGAGGGAGTATCACTGGGATTGGTCTGAGTCGTGAGAGACCATCTGCTCTCCCAGATGTGAATCTATTGGTTGTCTGCATAAAGAAACTTCGAATAAAATAACAATGTGCTATTTAGCTACCCTGCATCATGCCAGAAGGACTTGTGTGGCTGCTGCTGACAGATGGTTTAATTCCTGAGTGCCGCCTCTCCAAAGTGGAAGATTTGTCCAAGCCCGAAGGCCACAATTACCAAAGATGAGCACCAATCAGTCCAGCCTGCCATGCCGAAACATGCAGTGATCTGCAAAAGAAACATTCAAGATCTTTCCGATCGTTTAGGATGCCAAAGAAGATGCTAATGGTGTAAGCCAACATACACCGTCCAGTGTCAGCTAAGCATGTTTCTGATGATCAGGCTCTGCATTCAGAGACTAAATGACCCTGATCATTATGCATGACCTAGGTGGCTTAAAACTTACTCAAAGAGTAGAAGACCCCAACCATGACAAAGGACATATTTTAGCCCTCAACATAAAAATTGGAAAGGTACGTTCCATGTCAAGGACAGACCACTCTTTGATCTAGTTCACGATGGTGGGCACCACACCTGCGCCTGACAGTAAGACCGCACCAAGGCTTGGCCAAAGATGGTTTAAATTGAACAAGGAAGCATGGATTTCCTTTGCAGCATGAACCAAACCGTCTCTAAGAGAGGACCCTGTGGGGTGCCAACTCCATAGTAGAGGAGTGGATCTGAAAATCATTAGATGAAACAGTCCTTATCACCACTATACATAATGGAAAATAAAGAAAACTCAGCACCCTGGTTCACTGCCCACCTGGTCTCCCTTAAAAAAGGGTGTGAAAGTCTAGTAAAGGCAAAGAGAAAAAATTATGAGGAGCAACAGAAACTGATTTTCCAAAAAAGGGACACTGTTCCTAATGCAGGGTGCAAAAAGTCACCAATGCATGAGGGTGCAAAAGTCACCCATATGTGAGAAAAGGAAAATAAAAAGGAAGGAAGAAACAGAATCCCTAGGTAAGGGGACCCACAGAAAACGGAGAAACCATTTTGTGTCCTCTGTTGCCCTCACACACCTCGAAAGGTGTCATGCTTCATCATCGGCAACAGAAACACTAATACCAGCAGGCTACCAGACATTACCACCAGGAAATAAAAAAACACCAGCATCATATTATGAAGCCCCAATGGTTAAAGGAGCCAATGCAGCTTGGGAACTATTCTGAATAGGTAAATCACTTACCACACAGAAAGCAGAAAAATGCCCTGCCCACCCCTACATTAAAATAGGCAAACAGGATGTCTGGGGGGCGGGGGGTATTTTGATTAGATTTGTGATGAACCTTAGACCATAATTCCAAAGTTTTTAAGCTTTATTCTGTTTATTTTCAATATTTCAACACAGACATTCATAAATCAATAGAGCATGTTTTTTCAAAGAAACACCACATTAGTAAATCGCACAATTCAAAAACGTTTGAAATAGAACTATATACAACATTTACATAGTGCAAAAAAATGTTTTGTGAGAAAAAATAATAATATATGGAACATTTTTGCAAACAAATAATAACAACAAATCAGTAATCACAAGAAAAACATCAATAACTCATGTGTGCCAGCCTGAAATTGAACCAGTCCTACATTCATATTAACACCAGACGGACAGTTACTCATTTTCGAAAAACACATGTTTCCTGTCCTGCCTGTGAGAGGATGGGATACTTAACCTACTGGTGAGTGTTGTCAGAAGCTGCTGAGGGAAATATTATTTAACATTCCTCATGACACACACCATCAACAGTCCCCCATACTGAAAGCCAACATGTTTCGAATCCCTAACAAATCTGGGATTCTCTTCAGGACTTGGACTTGGTATTTTGGCTCTTAATTGTGGTGTGGAGTTGTTCCACAGGATCTGATGTCCAGAAATGTTGCTTCAAATCTTATATTGTGATTAAAGCTTCAATGTATGTGACGTGTGGGACAACTCAGTGGTGTCAGTCCATTATCTTAAAATTGAAAAAAGCCATAATTGATGCGGACGCTTTTAAACAACAGCTGCTCCCAAATCGTATCTGTTTCCTGTAATTCTTTCTCTGTACTGCGGGAAATATCAATCCAATATGCAGCTCTGCTTCCAAACCGGCAGCAATGGCCCACCCCTACAGTAGACTGCTGCAATGAACTCACATCCTACTTTCAAGATAAAGTCTTTGTTATTTACAGCAACCTACAACATACGAAAAAAGCCTTGTCCACCACACACCTGACATATCTGTCCAGCACGAGCAGATGATAAACCTGCCAAACTCCCTCCCCATTACCAGAGTGGGCACTCCCTATATTACTTAATAAAGTCAAACTGGGCTCCTCCCTGTACTCGGCACCATCTTACATTCGCCTAAAAGGAGCAGGAGAGAGATCCCCCAGAGTAAGTATATCACTGACCACTGGTGTAGTCCCACGAGCCTGGAAACATGCAGTGGTCAAAACCCTCATTAAAAAAGCGGATCTAGACCCCTCGTGTCCCAGGAATGACAGACCAATCTCCCTGCTGCTTGTCGTGGGAAAGTTATTACAAAAACATGTTAACTAAAGCCTCTCCATCTTCTTGGAGGAAAGCAACCTTCTCAACACCTCACTGCAGCCATCATCCTCCTTGACCTGAGTGTGGCGTTCGATACGGTCAACCACAATACCCTGGTACTCAGGATGCCAATAATAGGAATAAAACTAGTGCACTGAACTGGCTTATCTCATTCCTAAAAAAGATTTTTTCAAATTTGCAAACGCCCAGCTACTCAAATGCCATTGTCTTAAAGTGTGGGGTCCCACGGGGATCTGCACTGAGCCCCATACTTTTCAACATTTGTATGCGCACCCTAGCAGGCATAGTCGAGGAATTTGGAGTATTGATTGTCTCATATGCAGACAATACTCGACTGGTCGTCTCCCTCTCCACAGGGACAGGTGCACAACTACTGGCCCCTCCTCTAGAGAAAGTGGCCTGTTGGATGGCCAACTGTTTGCTTATGCTGACCAGAAACAAAACTCACAAACACATCGCAGTCAGAGGTTC
This sequence comes from Lissotriton helveticus, assembly GCF_964261635.1. Taxonomy (NCBI): domain Eukaryota; kingdom Metazoa; phylum Chordata; class Amphibia; order Caudata; family Salamandridae; genus Lissotriton; species Lissotriton helveticus. The sequence goes on along the minus strand of NC_136072.1, from coordinate 850,882,458 downwards.
CCTGGCTGCCCAGTACTGGCTTCCAGTGGAGGAAAGAATACAATTCAAGGTACTCTTTCTCACACACAGGGGAATCAACCACAAAGGACCCCTTCTGATTAGATCTCTGTTATCACTTACACTTCCAGCAGAGCCCTAAGATCCTCCAACAGTCGACTCAAGTAGGATGCTTGAATTCAAGGGATGGGATGGGGTGGAAGATCTTTCTCATCTAAGGTTCATGAGATGTGGGACTCTTTGCCCATTGAGATAAGACAAGAAGTGAACGAGACCCAATTTATGAAACACTGGAAAACATGGCTATTCCCCCAGCAGCCCCTTTCTCATTTACTAAAAGAAACACTCGTTGGTACACACCATGTCTCATGCAGTGCTGGGAAGCCTTCGGAGAGCTACGTGCATACATAACACAACACACAAGCACAAAGGTAATCCTGAGGAAAAAATGTGTTTTTACCGGTGGGACTCTTTGCGCTTAACAACTGTTCAAACTGACCTATAAATTGTTTACTCAGGGACTGGTCATTTAGTTTGCATGTGTGCCTAATCTTACCTATTATAGGCACAGATTTGGGGAAGTTGCCACAGACATTGTAGGATGTCCTAGATTCGGGTGGAGGGCACCCCATATGATATAGTGCTTCATCAAGAGAATGTGGGTGAGATAATTTAACCATTTAGTCGTACCTATATCTAATTATGCAGTGTTGCCTCTAGTATTCTGTACAATGGTGAAATTAAAGTCCTTTCTTTTTACTAAAAGACAAGCCGGTGATTTATTGAGTCTGTTGTTTGATTGTTTGAGTTCTGGGATGCAACCTCCCACACTACCTCCCTGAGAGGTGCAGAAAGGGTTTACTTGGGCCAATTTACACAGCTACTATATGTACGGGCCCAAGGACAACAGTGTCAAGTGTTCCTAACCACCACGGTTGTGGACCAGTATCCCTTGTCTGCCCTGTAGCTAGGGTTGGGCATAACTGGCATAATTCTCTCTAGCGTATTTACTCATAATTACTGCAAAATTACTCCTGATTGTGCCTAAATGTGTGAGAAGTGTAATCCAGCATTTAGCACTATTTTCTTAGAGCAAAATACACCCTTGCATCCAAAATGAGCCAAAGGTTGCATTTCACATTAAGAAAATAGCACTAAATGCTACAGGACACAAGCAGCAGTAGCCAGCAGTAGCTTGCTCTCTCTTACGTCATTGTTCCGATGCCCCTACGGTAGGCTTTTAACCCCAAATTTCTCTTAATTACTCATGCTGGCGTAATTGCATAATTCTGTAATTTCCCATTACAAGAGTAATGTATAATTGCTAAAATTACTCCGATTACTTCGGCATTATTACAATTTTGCTCAGGCCTACCTCTGACCCCACCGAACAGGGCCTGACACAGGGTAAATTTACAAAACCTGGGCTGTAATGTTATAGTTGCACAAACTGGCTGTAACCACACAGTGTTCTGCTATTCCCCACAGAAACCTTTTTACCGTGGTACCACTTCTCCTTCTCTCTTTTTACAGAGGATCAACACTTTCATGGCAGTAAATGAGAAAATCATTTTCCACTTTTTCTCCACAATCCATGTCTTTGACTTTGAAAAGAGGCTGTGAGCTGGAGATTAGGTTGTGCTGACGGATGTGCCATAGAGAAAAGAAGTAGCAGTGGCCAAATATGCATAGACTATGGTAGAGAGCTGAGAAAGCTAGGCAAATACAGAGATGCATGCTGATCTACAAGAAAGGGGCAAGCAGTGACTCCCACTGGCAGTGCAAAAGCACTATAAAGACGGAGCCATTGAAAAGGAAAGAATCATTGCACCCCTGGTTTGGAAAAATGTTGGTCTCCTTTAGTGTGATGTAAAACATAGCTGTTTAAAGGCTTGGCAAAGTGGACCTGCCTAGTGATCCTGCCTTCCAAGGAACTCCCTAGTAAAATAATCTCTTGTCTCTCGCTCTATTTAACCTCCATCTCAAACCTCTCTCCAATTATCTACCTATCGCTACCTCTCTCTACTTATCTCCACCTCTAATTCTTTATGTATCTTTCTTGTCTCCTTACCTAACTACTGATCTGCCATCTCTCACTCCCTACCTGACCTCAACACTCTTTATCTCTTTCTCTTATTCGTTGTCTCCCTCTCTATACCCTTGTCTTGACAATACTTTCCTCTTCTGTTATGCCTCTCTCTACGTCTCCTCTCACCACCTCAACCTTCCTTACTTCACCTCGTTTTCTGTGTATCTCTATACCGGCCTGTCTGGTATCTCAGTTGGTCCTATCTAACCTATCACTGCCATTCTCACTACCTGTCTGTCTCTATTTGACTACCTCTGTAATGTCTCACTACCACCATTTACCTTTTTTTTTTTACTGTGTCTCCTATCTTTCATTTCATTCATATTTTATTAATCAGATCGAATATGAAATTCATTGGCACGCAGACGTAGATAATAAAGCAAAATACAGTATAAGATCGAGAAAATATTATTAATATAAATAATAATAATAATAATAATAATAATAATAATAATAATAAAGGGCACGTTTAAAGTGCACAGCTACCTCAGGTGAGGTGTCCCAGCGTTAGCGCCGAAGACAGCAGAGTAGAAGAACCGGGCAGCTAATCGCTTTGCTTAAAACATGAAGTACACTAAATTGCAGTCAGAAGGGACAGTAGTCAATAAATATATAGATAATTGATGTGTACAAAATATAAGGTCAAGAATAAACCAATAACAACTTAAAATCAAGTTTAAAACAATGGGCCCTCAGAGAGGGTACTAGATGGAGAATGAGGCCAGTGGGCGCAATCGAGTCAACCACCCGAAGTACAAAAATTTGAAACATCAGGTCCCACAAGCAGGCTAGAGTCGATTTTGCAGATTTGTAACAAATTTACCTGATTTGTGACCCCCCAGCAGTCGACATATAGGTATTATCCAGCTCCATCTAGGTTTAGAACGCGCTGGGCAAAAAACACAAAGGGTCATTACACAGCGGACACAACTTGGAATTGATCATAGGTAATGATCAAGATGAAGTAAAGGCAACATTTACTTCATCTCACCTATCTTTATATCTAATGTCTCCCCTTCCTCCACCTCATCCCTGTCACTCTCTTACCTTGTCGTACCGCACCAGTTTCTATATCTTTATGCGCTTACATCCTCTCTGTCGGAACCCCACTTCAATATTATCTATATAACCTCTAACTAAAATTAGCTTCTTTCTATCTCACTTCTCTCTCACACCTTGACCTGTCTTTGTAACATTCTCTGTGCCTGCATTTACATCTCTACCTCTATCCACTTATGTGTGCCTTACTACTCTCTCTACATTACCCTTCTCTCTGTACCCTATACTCTGTTTCCATCTCATCTTCCTAAACCCCTCCTCCATCTTCTTCACCTTTCTTTCTTCCTCTTCTATCTCTTTACCTTACTTTGCTTTCGCTCTCTTCAGGTGTCTGTACCTCTCCTTATTCTATCAGTCTCTGACCCCTATCTCTGCCTCACAGCTCTTTTTTCCATCTCTTTCTCTGTACATCACGTTGCTCTCTACCTCAGATATCACACAATACTCTGCCACGTCCCCATCTCTCTCCCAAACTAACTAGCTTCTTATTTCTCCTCACCTCTCCACATCACATGTGCTTCTACCTCTGTTCCTCTACCTCACCTCTCTCACTACCTCTAACCTTTCTCACTACCTCTCCTGCTACCTCCTGCTACCTCTACATTGATTATTTCTATAACTATCTTTTCCCCATTTCAGCTCTTTATCTCGCTCTGTTCTTCTATATTTCAACTGATCTTCTCAACCTTGCAGCCACGGCCCGTGGAGGGAGTTGTGGTGGGGCAGGGAGGCGGGGCGGGGGAGGGGCAGGGTGGGGGTGATAAAAACTGCCATTTGGATGTTTGGAGGTAAGTAAACAATGTAATTTATAAAACGAATTTCGTATCGTGCCTTGCATTGCAAAATGCGATGCAGCGCGCGCTACGAAATTCGTTTTATTAATTACATTGTTTACTTACCTCCAAATATCCATATGCCGGTTTTCATCACCCCCCACCCTGCCCCTCCCCCGCCCCGCCTCCCTGCCCCACCGCAACTCCCTCCACGGGCCACGGCTGCATTCTTAGGGGCAGATTTATGAAGGCCTTGCGCCGCCGGTGCGTCACTTTTTCCCATGTTAAAAATGACTGCACCAACGGTGCAAGGCCTTCATAAATCTGCCCCTTAGTGTTCTCTCTATCACTGTCTCTCTACATGTATATAACCCTCTGCTTTACCTGTATTTACCTCACCAGTCTATCTCATGCTCTCTTTCGACCTCTGTGTCATCTATTAATTAGAACTGGGAGACCCCTTCTTGTAAATAATTTGAGGCCAGGGAGTAAAGGGGAAGAAACACTACAAGAAACCAGAATGCTCCCTCATGACCTATAAATGCTTTTAACACGGCTAATACCTCAAAAAAACAGGGCATATACAAAGTGCAATTGTATGTAAATTTTGAGTTATTTTATTTCATTTTTTTCATATCAAAACTTTTTTATCTCTTTTTTTGTGTATAAAAACAGTGATTGTAAAATTCATCATTATTCACAAAAGGATTTCTTTCAATATAATCAATCCGTAGTTTGTTTGTCATTAATTGTACAATTCACACAATATACAGAAATTCAAAAGACCAGGTAGAGAACCAAACACACAACCACTTACGTACACACTCAACATGCATTCCTTTTCACAACAACCATAGACATCCTATAGTACTGTAACTGTTGTCCAAACTCATTAGTTCTAAACAATGAAGGGTATTGATCACAAATTGGTCGACGCGTTTCGGTGGGAAACCGTTGTAGGGACCACCTTCCTCAGGACCACACAGAGACAATTCAATAGAGGATCTCTACACCTGGAGTTCAAATCTTATTAGTGATCTTTGTTTATAAAAATCTTCATGGTATCCCTAAGTTGAGACCTCAGCGTTGTCTACTGAAGGTTTCTACTCAGTATGGCATACATCTACTATTTTTCTCTATACTTCTTCAAAGTGCTACGTGGAATTTTTTCTCCTGTCATAATTTATACAGCACGTAGAGCGGGAACACGTGAACGACTCATCTAGAAGCTCTTTGCTTGGTCTGATTTTCCAAAAAACATGTGGAGGGGACACCACAATTTAAAAATGATCTTTTCTTAGTACGTAAGGAATGTACATCACATCATATTATTCCTGGATCGCATTAGAAATGTCGGAATGTGTCTCTTAAAAATGATTTTCCTCGTCCCCTTCTCGAGTCGCCTACGCCTACGCCCGCAGTCGAAATTATGACAGGAGAAAAAATTCCACGTAGCACTTTGAAGAAGTATAGAGAAAAATAGTAGATGTATGCCATACTGAGTAGAAACCTTCAGTAGACAACGCTGAGGTCTCAACTTAGGGATACCATGAAGATTTTTATAAACAAAGATCACTAATAAGATTTGAACTCCAGGTGTAGAGATCCTCTATTGAATTGTCTCTGTGTGGTCCTGAGGAAGGTGGTCCCTACAACGGTTTCCCACCGAAACGCGTCGACCAATTTGTGATCAATACCCTTCATTGTTTAGAACTAATGAGTTTGGACAACAGTTACAGTACTATAGGATGTCTATGGTTGTTGTGAAAAGGAATGCATGTTGAGTGTGTACGTAAGTGGTTGTGTGTTTGGTTCTCTACCTGGTCTTTTGAATTTCTGTATATTGTGTGAATTGTACAATTAATGACAAACAAACTACGGATTGATTATATTGAAAGAAATCCTTTTGTGAATAATGATGAATTTTACAATCACTGTTTTTATACACAAAAAAGAGATAAAAAAGTTTTGATATGAAAAAAATGAAATAAAATAACTCAAAATTTACATACAATTGCACTTTGTATATGCCCTGTTTTTTTGAGGTATTAGCCGTGTTAAAAGCATTTATAGACCTCTGTGTCATCCTCACGTCTTCATCAACCTCACATCTGTCATTCTGCTTCTCCTCTTTTTTCTCTACACATCACGTTTCTTTCCATCCTACACCCCTCAAACATTATCTCTGCCTGACTACACTTTTGATATGACAAGTTGGGGAGAGGAGTTGGCCTAATGGCTAGGGCAGTCGACCTGGAATCTGGGAACCGGGTTCGAGTCTCGGCAGTGATGCCGAACATCCTGTGATTCTGGGCAAATCACTTAATCTCTCTGTGCCTAACAAAAATGAATGTGTGTCGTCATGTAACGCAACGGGTGCTATGAAAAGTTACCTGATACCGGGTCAACTTTGCGCTATATAAAACTCTGTAAGAAAAAAAAGTGTTTAAATATCTTTATTCCCATTTTGCACCTTTCTGTAACTCACCACTCTGTCTTTCTGTACCTCACACTTCTTAGGGATTCTGTCGTTACCCATACTTACTACCAGTCTAACTCTACCCCTCGCTCTGCTTCATCTCCACCTTACCTGTTGCTCTACCTCACCCATTTTGGTACCTTACCCTTCTCTGTACATTTACTATTCCCTGTTTCTATACCTTTCTCTCTCTATCAACCTCTACAACATATCTTGCCACCTCTCTTCTTCTATCTACCTATTTCTCTACTACTCTTTCAAGTAAAGTAAAAGTTTCTTAAAAGTGTTGTAGCTTTCTGGCTACAACACTTTTTTCTCTTTACATTACATTCTTCCCTTCCTCATCTCTGTCTCTACCTCCCTTCTTCCCCTACTCCACCTCCATCATTATGCTATTCTCATTACCTCCCTCATTACCTTTCTCTCCTTCTCCTGTCTCCAACCCCATGCCATTAGTCCTTCTCAGCAGAGCTGGAGTAAACTACCTAGCCAGAGAGTCATATGCAAAAAACAGAATAAAGTAGGGTCATAGGAGTAGAAATGAATTTAAGAGAAATTGATCAGATTTCACTCAGTTAAATGATGAACGTCCTCTGAGCAGTGTATTGATACAGGTAGAAATTATGGCATGGGCATTTTGGTCAATCATCAGGCATTGTTCTCTGATCGGTCCTGATTCTATAGTGTCATATTATGGTCCAATGTGTCTTAGGATTCAGCTTCACTAATGGACTTTGCTTTACAGCTGGGATTCTTTCCCATCAGATGTAATCTTGCATGCGTATTTAATGTTGTCTTAATGATAAAGTATTAGGTCCCTAAATGAAGCATTAGGAAATGCAGTGAACGCCAGATATGAGAGAGGGTCAATGTACATATTTTCATTTATAAGAAGTGTGGAGATGTTAAAAATGAAGAAATAGACTTCATTCAGTAAAATGTAAGCCAATGCATACAGAATTGATTTATTTCTAATATCGGACCATCGCCGTTAACTGATTCCGTATCATTGGCCAAAGATAAGATTTAGCCACCAAGTTGACTTTGACACATGGATAAGTCACTGCTTTCGTTTTACAGTTTTAATACCTATGTAAGTCAATAGTTCATATATTATGTTACTACAATTTTATACTGTGCACATATGTTGATGATTTGCAATTGTTCTAACACAATCATTATGAGGGTATTATTTGTGCATGTCGCACAAATAAAGTTGAAAATGCAAATATGAAAAATCTGAAGATTAATCTCAGTGTTAAGTGTGCTAATACTACGGGAAAAACCTCAAAGGAAACCTAAGCTACACATTTAAAAAAGTTTATTCTTCCACAGACATAAGAGCAACCTTAAAGAGTATTAAAAAGACTTAATTTTCTTAGGTTGATAAATTAAGGTCTGTGAACTGAGAAGTTAGAGGCATTAATTATGATATGAAGAAATAAGTAGTTTGTTATTGCAAAAGAGAGAATGCTTAGATTTTTACAAATTTCAGTTGTATGATGGCGGCACGCATGGTTGAACCACACGTGCCTCTACCACGTAGCCCAAACCACAAATATTTCTCAATAGCGCATGCCTTTACCACGCATGCCTTTACCACGTAATTTTGTGGTAAAGGCATGTTTGGTAAAGGGATGTGTGGTAAAGTTCACACCTCTTTCCCTCCCCCCTGAGCCCTAAAATCCTGGCCCCTGCTCTGTAACCCAACACCCCAGCCCTAATAACGACCCCACCCCTTAAACCTTAAACTAACCTGACTCCCCATGCCCTATAAATTGCCCCCTTGCCCTGAAAACTGTCCTTTCATCCCCTGCCCTGAGCCCTAAAACTCGGCCCCTGCCTTCAAACCTACTCTGACCCCAGCCCCCTGCCCTGCTTACCCCTGCCCTGAGCCCTAAAACCAGCCCCCTCCCTTAAAACCTACCCCCCCATGCCCCAGCCCAACTTGCCTTGCCACGTCCGTGTTCTTCGGGCAGGTCCTCCTTTCCGGTCCCTCTCCATGCCAGCCAGCAGCTGTAACTCCGACTGCCTTAACCACGCATATGCGTGGTTCAGCCATATGTGTGGTTAAGGCAAGTGGTGTACAGCTTGCGATGAAACAGAGCGCATGCTTTACACCGCATTGTAAAGTCTGTTTCCCCTAATGTATCCATGAGATTTAGAAGCCACAATCTAGTGTCTGTCCAGACAGGATTCAAAGCTGTGTGAAAGTAGCTGAAACAGAGTCACCTTCAGCAGCAATAACAGATGAGGAAATTAAAAAGTGGTAGCAGATGTACCTAAGGGAAGATGGAGGGTCAAAATCAATTCATTATTGAGAACACAAAGGTAATCTTGATATCCTTGTCTCCATCCTAAATTGATCATTTAATTCTACTTCTGTTAATTGGCAGAATAACCCACAAAACGTTTTAAATGAAGACCTCCATATTTTTTCTGAACCAATCGTAGGAGAAGACATCACCCAATTAAATGATGATCACATCATGCAATAAATTTCCAAAAGCAAATATTTATGGCAGTTCTGGCCTATCAACTACAGCAGATGTATTTATCAGCAATACACTGCTACCTGGTTGGTCAATAAAAAAGTATCTTCTGTTCAACGTACTTGAAGATGTAGAGGTCCAGAAACGTCTGACAATGATTATGTTCTGGTAGTTTGGGGATAGATGTGGGAGACATTAGCAACAGCTGAAACACTCTCACATTCGTGAGGTCTTTTTAAAAAACATGTAAGAGACCCATATTAGAAGTGGTGATCGGTTATATGATGTTACAACGCATTCCGTTGCAACGCATGCCTTTTCCACGCATGCGTTACAACGGAATGCCATTACCACGCATATGGTTTACCACGAAAATGCCTTTACCACGCATAGTTTAACAACGTTTTTCGTTGTTTAACTATGCATGATATCGGCATTTTCATGTTAAACCGACTGCATGATTGATTATTTAGTTCAAATCTATATATGTATATGTTTTTTTAATTAAACCTAACCAAATAAATTATTACAATTAAAAAATATACTTACATTTTCTTTCGACGGTATTCTCCTTCTTCTAACTCTTTTAAGTGGTCCTTTCTCTTTTTTTGATGCAGTACGTAGACGCACGTACGTAATCACGTCTGTTAGGGAGGCTCTTTCCATGAAGGACAGAGGCACAGAAGAGCGTGTTTTAGGTAAAAAAAAAAAAAATGAAACCCTCTCGTTTGTTTGTTTTTTGGGGGGCAGACCCCTCCATCCCCGCCTTTTGTTTTTCGACCTTTAACTCACATTCCTTTACTACGTATTTCGTAGTAAAGGAATGCGTGGTAAAGGTTATAGTGGTAACCACGCATGCGTTGTAAAGCATGCGTGGTTAGTGCATTCGTGGAAACGGCTTCGTTGTAGAGGCTGTTTCCCGTGGTGATCAGTGTCTCAAATATCAGGACTATTATTAATCAACATGGTAGCTGTCAGGGATGCGTTATCTCAATTCTTCTGGAATTCTATTAGCAAGAAGATATCCCCAAACAGTTTTGGACGTAGATATTAATATTTTTTCCGACACACATTTTGAAATATTGTGCTGGGTTCTCTTCAGAAAATATTGTTTTATGATAGTTATATTCTGTTGTACTTGGATGTGTGGATGCCCGATATCACTAATGAACTTGAAGTGGGTGAAAAATTAGTATATATTTCATAATATAACAGGATGCAGCTACTTATACTTTATTAGAGCTCCTCCTTTTGGTGGTTGTGCCACGCACAGTGCTCTTCTACCATGGTACATCTACATTGTTGGTGGCAATTCTGACCAGGCAGAAATGTCTGCACTAGTCATGACAGGTGAGTACTCGATAGACAACTCCTGGGTAGACTATATTAACATCTTATACCTAGATTGAGTGAACAATAAATCAGAAAGCTACAGTTTGCTCACATCTCAAGGTTTCAGATGGTAGTTGGGCACCAACATTCGGCGATTCTTTTATCCAGCTTGTCTTCTTGTACAACAGAGCTAGCACAATTACTACTGCTGGCTGGCCAATGGAGTGGTCAACACACCAAGAAAAACTCTGGTATGCCTCTTCCATCCTTTACTGTATTGACGAGCCTGATTGGACCTGGTATGAATGGAATCTCAATGGCTCACTATGATTTTTGTACTTATCCCCGCAGAGCAAACACTGATGCACTCTCAACACCTTACAGCGATTATTTTTTTTTTTGGTCTTGTTTTTTGTGGGTGCCCCCTGCAGCCCTGCACCCCTCTTCGTTGTACCCGAAAGCAATTTGCCACCTCCACCTGCAGTACTATTTAATTAGGCACTGCAGTGCAGGAGGGAAAATGTCAGTCGGCAAAAAAATCCAGAATAAGGTTTGCACACCTCTCAGCAACAAAGTGTGCTTTCAGTTCAATTGAGCTAGGTAAAAACACTTAAAGTATAATAAGAAATCTCTTTCACTTCATCAGTGGATACACAAAAACCTGCTACCACCCTGCCCCCATCCAGAGATCACAAGGTAGTCCAATATGCACTAATATGATGGTAATAGTGAGGGAGGTTCCCACTGATGAAGCATTTGACTAGTTGAAAGAAGGAGGTTAACTGTCCTTTTTAGACAAATGCCATTCAACGAGGCAAGGAGAGTTCATTCAGAGCTATTTTGTCACTGGCTACCCTTTATTTTAGAGTGGCACTTAAGTTCTCTGTCCATGGGTTGCGCTTTTACTTTGTTAGTCCTGGACGTAGTTCGTGGAGATTTACTTCGCAGAATTCAGCTAGTTGCTGGAAAACTCCGCCGAATTCCGCAGAGTGCCGTGAATGGGCAGAGTAACTTTTGAAACCCATTTGCCACCAGTGTATACTAGTAAAATGTTGTGTAGCACCGCCATTCTAGACCACAAGATGGCAGCAACACTTCAAGTTTTCTGTGACGCTAGGATTCTATCAATAGAGGATATGCCTGCAGTGCACTATGATATGTTGGAGGAGTATACTTGTGAAAAAATCTGCTTCACCTACACACTAACAATAGTGTAAAGCATTTAGCTCACTCACCTTCTTTTCCAGTAGTCAGCTCGGCAATAGCATCTGGTGATGTCTGCAGAGGGCAAGCCCTCGGAGGCCTGCACAGAGCATCCCTCCACTCTGAGGCCCAGTAGGGAAGGCAGGGTGTGCCTCGCAGCTAGCTCGCCTTCTCCGCCAGTGCTCGGCTCTAGCTGATGAGGCCTGCACAGAGCATTACTCGACTCTAAGGCCCAGGGGTGTGAGAGTCCACTCTGGTGAGTGCAGCTCACATCCAGTCTCAGCTATCCCTTGCCCACCTCACCCCACTTTCTGAAGTTGGGTGTGCTCACTCGTGCATCAGTTCCACTCGTCCTTAGACGCACTGCCTGCCTCCGGCTCTTGTCGAGTGTCTCTACTCTTCAGGACGCCGACTCTCAGTGTGATGCTAGTCTCAGTGGTACCTGTTGAGGTTTGTGGTGCCCCCTACGGGCACACACACGTCCTGACCCACACTGTGTCAGACCCACAAGACAGCACAATGAATGAACTCACACAGCACTCATGAGGCTGTGCTGAGCTCTAGTAGGCACTAGGCACCACCACTCACTCCGCTGGCAGCCGAGGACTCAGACCGACTCAAGCAGCTTGAGAGAGAGGACTCAGTCAGAAGGAGGCTTAACCTGCCAGACGCAGTTCTGGCGCTGCTTCACACAACATTGGCAGTGTGAATGGGACTTTGCAACTCCCAAACTAAATAAAACAACCTTCCACCTGATGTTCTGGAGCATTTTGGAGTGGCGCCTGTAGAAGAGGGCCTAAATCTTCCCCCTCTGCAAATAATGAAATGGATGGTTTTAGTAAACATAAATTGAGCTGCACAGGTAAACCCTTACTAAACTCCACTTCGCCGGTGGGTGTCAGAGCTTTGACATACTTCCCGCTCAAAGTGGAGCGCGGGGTTGCAAAAACGCGTCACACTCCGCTGGCGGATCGGAGTTTGCCGCCCACCCTTGGTCGATTATGTGCTGGGCTCAAACATCAGGAGTTAATAGACGTAATCCTTGTTCACCGGAGGAAGATACAATTAAATCTATAGATGTCTGCTTGATTCACAATTGTAGGACAAATTTGCCCTTATGCATAAGGGACAAAATTCACCCATACAGACGTTCTGGGTATTGAGCTCCTGAGGCGATCATTCCAAAATCTGGTATCTTTACATCTTTTTATGCAAAAAATGTCCACTCTTGTCTCAAAACCCCAAATAGTCATCCACTGCCTGTGCCTTAACAGTCTAGATTCAGGTCCCTTTTAACACCTTTCTATTCCAGGCGTAGCCAATCCCTTTATTGTTGATTTTGCCTTGCCCTTTAAGCAGCTTAAGTCTAGCACCAGAGACCATTTTCCACTAAACGTGCAAGACAAGGTATTCCACTAACCTGGTCAAAACTGCAGTGGTGTCTAACAAAGGCTCAGTAGAAACAGATGCAAGCTAGCTTTTCAGTATGACAGAACTCAACGAGTCAGACTCTCCCTTTCCACCTCGAAAAACAAGAAGTTCATCTGTGAAGTCCCCCAGGGCTCCTCCCTCTGCCCAACCCTGTTTAACAAGTACATGACACTTTCTACCCAGTTGGTGAGGTGACTGGTTTTTGCAATCTTACGGCACATTTGAAGGGCTATCAAACCTGTGGCCCTACTATGGGGGCCATGTTTCTCTGCATGTTGCCTGCTCTGGGCGTGAAGGAACACTGGATTGGGAATAAACACATGCCATATTTTCCATATTAAGCATCTTGGGACCAACTGGACAATCCAGTCAATTAATATTGAAAAGCCCTGATGAAGTTCACGTTTTAAGTGAACGAAACTTGTTGGCTGGATGTTGTGCGTACATGTAAATAACCTGAATTGAATAAATAAAGAAGAAAAAGAAATACCTGTCCTCACATATATTCAAACTGGTTGTGGACAAAAAGATTAATGGTGCACCATTCCAAAATACAAAAGTACATGACACCCCTCATGCACATCATAAGAACCCATGACATCAGCATTGTCTTCTACGCCGATGACACTCAGCTCTTCTTCTCCCTCACCAACATAAATAGCATCTCTAGGATAAGGTTCCCCTCTTGCATGTCCAATGTGGCCAACTGGAAGAGAGAGAACTGCCTTAAACTCAACACGGACAAAATGGAGATCTTTCAAGACATTATGAGACATTGTCAAAACGGCATGGCTCTGACGTAATCATCTTTTTACATTGCATCGAACCTACTACTCACCGCAGAGGCTTTAAAAATTTTCAAAAGACTCTCTAGTAAGCGGTGTGGAGTAATAGCTACATCGGACCTGCACATGTTTTTTGAATGTCCAATTTTATCTTCTTTTTGGGACGCTATAAGCAGTTCATTGTCCACTTCCCTTGATCGGCAAATCATAATAAATCCTGCATCTTTAATTTTTGGCCTGGCAGATGCAGTCACAGGCCAGCTAAACATCTTCTTTTCTACACAATACTTTTGGCCAGAAGAGAAATCTGCAAAAAGTGGAAGGATTCTACACCACCTTCTCTACATGAGTGCCAGGCATCAGTACTGCAGGTTTCTAGGCTTGACCTTGCTAGATCGGGTAATCAAAACAATAGAGCCTTCTGGCAATTGTTGAAATGGGGTGAATAGTGAGATTGTGGACGTTTTTTTTTTAATTCCCTCCCCTGTCCAATGATTATGCTGCCTTTGCTTCCTCTTTTTGGCTTATCGAGTTATATCAGGTTGTGTCCTGATTGATGGCCCTTACGTTTTGTAATGCAGCTTTCCTCTGGTCTCTGTATGAGGGTCTTTGTGGGTTTGACATTACTATTGACGTAGCCAAATGGTTTCATGGCTCTGTCACCCAGTTTACTGAGATGGTGTGTCACTCTCCTTAGACTTTAATGGTAAGACCAGGGTAGTAAATGAGGACAAATAAAAATGGAAATCATTATCTTTGGAAACAAGAGCTCCCCTTGGGGCACCTCCTGGTGGCCATTCATACTACGTCCCAAGCCTACCTCAACAGACCGCACTACAAACCTCGGCATCATCCTAGATGACAAACTCATGATGAATAAACAGGTCAAGGCTGCAAGCACATCCTGTTGCCTCAACCTCAGAATGCTTTGCAAGATGCTCAAATGGCTCCCCATGCATGCAAGATACACAGTCACCCAAGCTCTCTTAACCAGTAGACTCGACTACGGCAATGTGCACTACATCAACATCTCCAACAAGCTCATGCAAAGACTCCAGACTATCCAAAATACCACCGACAGACTTACTCTAGACACCCCCAGAAGCACTCATATCAATCCCTACCTCTACTGAACTACATTGACTACCCATCCAGAAACGTTACCAATTGAAGCTGTCCATCCACTCCTACAAAGCCGTACACAACAATGGACTAGCATACCTTAATGACAGACTGCAACTTTTCCTCTCGCACCCTTGTACAGGGCTCATGCATTCACAGAAGTCAGGAGGGCTCGCCTTCTACTTCATTGCCGTCAAGTACTGTAATGAACTGCCTCAACACATCAGGATAGCTCCTTCACTTCTCAACTTCTCAACTTCTGTAAGACACTGAAGACCTGCTGTTCATCTAGGAGCATTGCCCAGCCTACGTTCCTGTTCCAACGTTTGGGTACCGTCATGGGCGATAAGTTGCACCATACTAATTAACATGATATGACATGATATATTTTCAGGATAATTAATAACAAGCTGAGTTTCCTTTAGATTTATGGCATATGCATTTTTCTCTTGTATGTATCCTGAGAATTGTGCATGAATACAACCTCCTTCTGCACCATTCTTGGACAGCGTTGTTCGAGAGGAAACAATCCATTTAGATTTGAAAGATTTAATGTTCTTTACCCATAATAAATAAAATAAAACAATTTTGTACTACATTAAACCAGTCAATTCTATTTTTTTCTCTTTTTAATTAATGAAGAAATATCGAAATGACCTCTGCCATGCATCTCCTCTAGCAAAATATGTATGCCTACGATGTAACCACTTACCACAGTGGAATGTGAAGCAAGCTGTAAGTTTGAGGGTGTGCAAATTAGCAGTAGTAGTCATGAATGAACATTCCAACAGAGGTCTGTCTGATCCAACTTTAACTCGTAAAGAATATGCTTCGATTGCAGTCCTCACGGTTGAAGTAGATTGTCGTAAATACCAAAATATTCAAGACTTTGGGGATGTTGCAGGATGAATCAGGAAACATGCTGCCACTTTTTATTAATTTGCCATACTCGCATTGCTTTTAGGCGTATATAATGAGAGATTCTAATAGTAATAAAGACATAGTCCAATAATAATGAACATATTGCAGCTGCTCGATGTTTTGGTAGTTTTTACATATTTTTCTAATGATATTTTGTGTATCAAACTTATTATCTTGGTCCGGTTGTGGTGACATTACATGTTTTTCAGAATTTATGTTGTCAATTCTGCATTCCGTTTATATCATGTTGAAATATGTTATGCAACTATTATTTGAAAACATAATAAACTGAAGCACCGTAAAGTGGCCGGACAGAGGGAATGCAGTTGGATTTAATTAGATGCAAGATTGTGGTGAGTGGTTGAGAGCAAAATAGCAAAGTACTACATTAGAATAACCAATAAAAATAAATAAGTAGTAATCCACAATCGCAACTCTAGCAATGACTTGAATTTATCACCATTGAGGCGTAAATGAAAATAATATTCTGTACTGAAATAGCATTTGCCTTCTTGAGTCATTATAAATTGTAAGGTTAAATTGCTTCATTCTTTGCACCTGGGGTTTAAATTTGACTCTTCTTTCTAACTACATAGGTTCCTATGCACAGGTAACTGGCTTCTCCTCTGTAGTCATGCGCGAAGGATCCTCTGACAAGATAGAGGTCCGCTGCTCTAATTCCTCAAATGAACTGGAGATTTTGCTGAATGAGGAGAGGATCACATTCAAAGAAATCAACTGGATGGACCTAAAAGGTAAGGGAAACAACTAGAGAACATAAAATCCATGCACACAGTTTAGAGTTTCTACTTTTGCGGCAAATTTGAGAAGAGTATAAACCTCATCTACTCTTTTAATTGTATGGGAAAAGTGGAACTCTGAGTTCTCCTTATTGATCAAGGACTCTGGTAATTACCATGAGTACTTAACTAGATCTCAGCATTTAGAGTTAACAAGAAGCAGTTGTGTTGTCTGAGCATCCTGTTACTTAATATTAAATAGGACAACCTTGTGTTTATTTTGTTTTTTGGACAAACTAGCAGGAGGACATTCATAACAGAAATGTCATACATCAGAGCAATTCCTGCACATAGCTTGGTAGGCAGATTGTGTAACAAACATTAGAGCGGATGTTTAGGTCATTGTAGAACAATACTGTGTGTGATAGATAGACAGTAAAACAAGACACTATTGCATCAGGTTCGATACAAGAGTTAATTTTTTTTATTTTTTATTTATTTGAGTTTTATATAGTGCTGGCTAGACCCGGAGGTATCACATCGCTTTACATAAGGTTCCACAAAAATTACAAAATTACATCAGTTACGAGTTACATCCGTTACTAGTAAAAACATTGCAGGAGCCAAGCAGAGGGGGTAAATGAAGCTTAAGAGGTTGAGGGGGTGGGGTAAAGGGGTAGGAGTGAGATAGGATGGAGAGACAAAGGAGAGTCTGTCCAAGGACTGCCTGGGTAGGTGGCGGCCGAGGGTGAAGTCCACAGCCCATCTCCTCTATAGCTATCAGGTAGCTCCACCGGGCATCAGCCAGATAGCAGGATCTCAACGGTAGAACAATAAAAGACCATGGAGGGCGTGATAGATGGAGCGTAGTGAAGAAAAGGGGGAGGAGTAAACGGATAGGGAGGAGAGTATGACAGATAGACGAAGTAAGGTCTGCACAAAGTCCGGCTGGGTAGGTGACGGCCGCGGGGGTAGGCCAAAGCCCATCTCCTCCATGGTAAACAACGTTTACCCCGAAACTTTTACAACGCAGGGAATCACAAAGTGGTTGTTACAACAAACGCGTTGTGATACCGCATACCACTACTCTGCAAGTCGAAACGACAACTTGTGGAGGGGGGGGAGGTGTTGGATTTCAAATCCAACACCTTCCCTAGTGTCCCCACAGACTGGAGTTGGAATAGTAAATTATACTATTCCAAAATCCAGCGCCCACCCTCCGCAATTCGGTGTTCCTTGCCTAGTAATGGTATGCGGAATCACAACGCGGGTGTTGTAACAACCGTGTTGTGATTCCCTGTGTTGTAAAGGCCAGCGGAATGACATCATAGATTCCTCCTCTATAGCTATCAGGCAGCTCCACCGGGCTTCGGTCAAAAGGCTAGGTCATTATGGTCAGAGGTCAAAGATTTCGTATCCTGATGGGTAGGCCGGATGGATTTGTGGTCTGGTCAATGTACGGTTTATTCTCAAGAGTAGTGGCACGAGATAGTAGGGACCACTGTGGCAGCCATCTTGGGGTCCGGCAAGGGTTTCTGTCCCAGGGTATAACATAGGCCGGTTCCCATTTTAATCTTTCGCTGGGGGGTGGGGCGTGTTTGTTGTGTCATGGGGCAGCTTGAGGCCAGAGCCAGTGTCCGCTTGCCTCCTGAGGAGGAGAGTATTTCAGCATTATAGCTGCACGGGGGGAGACACGGTGGCCATAATAGGATCAGGCGGGTCACCTCAATATCCCTCTCTGTTGCATGAGATGCTAAACGAGGTCTTTTATTGAGGCCTGTAGCTGCTATTTCAATCAGTAATGCGGCCTCAATGCTGAAGAAGCAAAAGGGGCCTCCCTTTGGGTGATTGCTTTTGACCCCTGGCGACGATCTTCTGCAGGCGCCATTTTGGGGTCAGGCACGTCGATGGATCACATACTCATAATTTCATGTAGTACACATGTTTAGATGTGTTTAGAGTCTGACTTCACAAGTATGCAACACTTCATGGTACTTTATTACTCACTGAGTGAGGAGCAATCTCAAATATCACAAGGCAGTGAATTCCAGCGATGGTACCTAAAAATAGTTAGAAATTGGCAACTTCACAGCGCGTGGTCGTTGAGACGTGACTAACAAGTTCTAATGGACAGATCCAGATTCCAAATCAATGTGTAGCTGTTGAGTGTGTTGGCAATTTGATATATGAAAACTGCATTGACCACTTTGAATACAATGCCAGAAACTTGTGGATTGATCCATTTTTTGCTAAGAAACATTCAGCTTTATATCGAAATGGAATGGTCAGTGGATGCCTAGGTAGATTGCATAGAGTTTTGTTCTCAAAGTTAGGAACGGTGACTAGTTGAAAGAAGGAGTACTGAGGGAGTCCTAAAAGTAAGTTGTTGCAATAGTCTAGTTTAATTAGTGAATTTTTCTTATGTTAAATGGCTGTGGTCATAATGTGTGATTCCATGGAAATCAGAGGGTTTAAAATTATGCCAAATTTCTGCCCAAAGATGATAAAGTCACAATGTGAATGAGAATATTGATGGAACTAAATGAGGGGCAGGCAGGAAAGGGGAGAAAACATAAATAACCTCCATTTTGGAGGAGCACAGCCTTAGAGACCTGAGGGACATCCACTGCTGAATGGTGCATTATTGTAGGTATAGGGAAAGGGTCAAAGCAGAAGAATATTTGTGTGTTATTAGCATAAATATGTAGAAGCTAAACAAGTAGACGGTCTCTCCGCAGCAGATGTTGTAAAGAAAACATAGCATGGACAACGTGGAAGAGCCTGACTTGGTTGTAGGAGGATGTGTGTAGTAAATAGGTTGAACCCTAGGTATTCCGGTATCTTAAAGAAGAAGTTAGCTGGAAAACTGAACAGGAGGTAGTGGGAGAAAATATGTCAGCAGCATTTTTTTAAGTAATGGTAGCACAATAGCAGATTTGAAGCACTGTGGGTAAGTTACAGATAGGAGGAGGTGACAGAAAAGAAAGGTTAGGCAGAGAAGCACATTAGAAGAAAGATCCATGGAGTTAATAGTTTGTGGGACGAGAGTACCATGTGGTACACATGATAATTGGTGGATTCTAGAATTGGACTAAGCTCATAGGTGAAGTAATAGGTAACCCAAAGAGATTAGGAGAGTGAGAATAAGGGATGTTAGAGATGTAGGCGGGATGTTATGTAGAGTGTTATGGTTTAAAATCCTTGCCTGAGAGTGAAGAGTACTTTTACGAGTGTGTGGTGGAGAGATTGTGGAAATTATGTTTTGAAAGTGTCTTCAAGGCTTGCTTGTGTGATTCCTGATCTTTTGTGTATTGTGTTTATGCCACTTGTGAAGTAGTAGCCTCATTCTAGTTTTTAGTTAATGAATGTCATGTGTGATCCACGTTTGAGGACAAGGAGTGCAGGAGAGAAAGTGTGCAGGAGATAAGTGTATCAAAAGCATGTTGAAGGGTTTCCGTACGTTGACTGGTGTGGTGGAGGTCATCGCCAATTTGGTGGCGGAAAGCAGGTACCGAAGGTGGAATATGTTCTCTTTTTTTAGATGGTAAAGACAGGGTCAGGTGATTCTGTGGAGTAATGCATTCACAGCAGGGTCCTGTGTTGGACCTCATGGTCATAGATTCAAATCCTTGTGGGTCCACTTAGCCTTTCACCCTTCCTAGGTCGTGAAAAGCAATTCAGTTGAATTGGGTCATAATAAAAATATGTTAATTCAGTGTCACAATGCGCCATATGTAGGTAGCCCCATTGCGATCGCAAATGCAGAAATTCGCAGAATTTCAGCATTTGCGATCGCAATTTGGGAAGGATGCTATGGAGCACACAAAAACCCTCATGCAAAATAAGGAATCACAAAATTTGCGATTCCTTATTTTGCCAATGCATTTAAGGACTCCCAAATTGCGATTCCTCAAATGCAATGTGGGTAGCACCCAAGTTGTACGATTTTGGCTTTAGGAATCGCAAATTACCACCAACTTCAGGTTGGTGGTAAATTGCGATTTCTTTGAAAAATGCACTTTTTTGCATTTTTCAAAGTGCCATGTGGCGCACATACATGCCCTTAGCGCATGTATGTGTGCCACATGTGCACACATGTTTATTTCAGGGGTGCAAAAGGGTGTCCTATTAACTCCCTTGCAACCTTGACATAGCATTCTCAATTTGCGATTCTCTAATTGAGAATCGCAAATTGAGAATGTCTTCCCATTCATTCCTATGTGCCTTCTAGCCCATGGGAATGAATGGGAAAGTATTGCTTATTTGCGAATCTCAATTTGTGATTCGCAAATAAGGTATAGGTGGGATTTGCAAAATATTTTGCTAATCCTACCTACATTGCGTTTTGCGATTCTCTAATTGTGATTCCCTGAAAATCGCAATTTGAGAATCGCAAAACACGTATTACCTACATATGGCCCAATATCCTTTTTGGTGAACATGTTCTTTACAAATGTATGTTATGTGTATGTATATAAAGAGTGTCTGGCTTGAGGGTCAGAGGAATATTAATGACCATATCTATCAGGTCATGGGTAATAAGATGAGAGAATGTTAGCTTTCTAGAAATATTTATATGCTCCAAAGGATTTGCCTCCTAATGTGTTATATATAGTGTGGAGTA
The DNA here is from genome assembly GCF_964261635.1 of Lissotriton helveticus. Taxonomy (NCBI): domain Eukaryota; kingdom Metazoa; phylum Chordata; class Amphibia; order Caudata; family Salamandridae; genus Lissotriton; species Lissotriton helveticus. Next base: position 850,861,411 of record NC_136072.1, on the reverse strand, counting down.
AGTGGTTCCCTGCCAATCTCCCAGCTGCTCCAGTCACCTGCTATCTAACTGCTGCAGAGACAGTTCTCATCTGGACTTAGGAAATCTTGCGTTCAACTTTCTACCTGGAAAGAACTAAGAGGTCAAGGGGTATGGGTTGATGCCTCACTAGTGGTGCCAGTGACCTCTGTCACAAGAATGGGGTGAGGCTTGATATTTGCTTGCTTTCAATTGCTGAAAGATTTAGAGGGTCTCAGAGATCAACCAACACTTCAGATAGGGTCTGTCAACATAGGTTTCATATGACCTTGTTTGGGGGGGGCTACTTAGCACCCACTATGGTAGTTGAAGTCTGTCCCACAATAGCTCTGAAAACTGGGTCACGTACAAACATTTTCACACTTGGCTCTCAGGGTAGCAAGGGCAAGCAGTCACAGGATTCTAAGGGCCGTAGTGGGCTGGCAAGCTCAGACCTAAAAATCAAAAAAGAGACACAACAATTTACTTTTGTGGCTATACACCTACTGATCCCCCATTGGGGTGTCTCCCACTTGGCTAACTGCAGCATTATAGTACCACACAAGTCAATTGCATGATCTTTTAAATTTATATGTTCTTAATCTGGTGGTCTAGAGAGTAGGAAGTTAGTATTTGAGACTCTCACGATTGACTAGCATAGTTCCAGTGGGTTAGTCTTCCCCCGACAGGCAAAGGCCCAAGTGAGTTGAGGTCAGTTCTCGAAAGCCAACAAGGGGACTTTCTCACAAGGCTGCTTGGGTTTTGTCCATCATTAAACAGTGTTTCTGGTGCTTCCACACATGTGTAGACCTGGCTGCTGTCATCTCATCCAGCCAGGAAGATGAATGCAGCCCAGCTTGGGCTGTTGGTTGAAGCAGTAATAGTCTTGACTGGACCAATACGATAACCATTGCAGTTTCAGTCACAACAGGAATGATGCCTTTCACAGTGACAATTTGTTTCCCAACTGGGCTGTTACAGTCATCAAGGCAATTGCAGCCACATTGGGACCCTTGGGTTCATGTATGCTTTTCACGGTTCCTGACAAACTTTGAGATAATGGAAGACCCTCTACAGAATAGGTTATGCTTAGCTATGTTTTCAGGCTGTCAACTTTCGCTGGAGGACCCTCCATCCAGGGCCATGGTGGGGTTTACCTCATGAACAGTTTCTCCTCCTGTAGAGTAAGATAGTTCCTTCCTTCTAAAACACAAGAAGTGGTGCAAAGAATACCTGCAAGTAGTCTTACCACTGACAATCGTTTGAGGTAGTGTTTTAGCCCATACTTCTTTTTCTGCCCACCTTGCCACCGCAGATTAGACCCTAGACCCAACCATATGCAAATCAGCTTTGGGTCTGCTCCAATTGGAACAGTCCAGCCCGAACTTCAAAACAAGGTCCTCTTTAAACCAGAACACAAGTAACTCAAGAATGGTTTTGGCCTCGTTGAGCCTCACTTAGGGCATTAAATCAATGATACAAGAGGTGATAGAAGGAATACTTTTAAATAGCCTAACCACTGGCAATCACTCATAGTAGCATTCAAGCCCATCTTTTTTTTTGCATACTATGCCACCTCACATTAGACCCAGATGTAGGTAAATCAACCATGGCCATGCTTCAATAGAAACAATCCCGCCGAAACGGCAAGTGAGTTCATCCGTGAACTGGAACACAAGCAACCCAGAACCAACTTCTGCATAGTTCTTCAGTTGGGTGCAGCTTGGTGACAGTGGCATAGTGGGCTTACTATCCTGCCCTCTCTCAGTAGGTAGCCAAACTTTTTGGCACTTGGCAGACCCTCAACTCCTCCAGTAGAAAGTACAGACTTTATTTGTCACCTCTGGGAGACTGGCTGTCGGGCAGACGCTTGCCCTGATCACACAGCAATTACTAGAGTACTCTAAGGAGCACTCCCTCTTTTAGTCATAAAGGACTTGGAACCAGAGCAAAGTGGGGTGGCTTGGGTCTCACTTTTATACGAATGTATGACATTACATCGCATACATTCACACGGCAGTAGTTTACATTGCGGTCATTACAACTCAAGTTGCTACAACGACTTGGGCTAGAGGCGCTGGACTTGGGAATAGTATGATTTACTATTCCAACTCCTGTGTGTGGAACAGTAGGGAAGGTGTTGGAATAGTAAATCATACTATTCCTTAGTGTAGAGCGCCATCCAGCGCAAGTCGTTGTAACGACTTGCATTGTAATGACCGCGTTGTTACGGTATCGCTCTGTAACGACCGCGTTGTAAAGGTCGTTCTCCCTTTTATATACATTAGACCTGGCATGTGAATTCACTCCATCACCGGTCTTCACCTTCCGAACCGGTGTGGGATAGCTCTGTTTTCAAGTTTCCTTCTCTAACTGATCTCCAGATACAGCCTATGTTTTGAGTGTTGTATCTCACAACAGGTAGCACTGGGGCTAATTCCAGATGGGACAACCCACAACATGGCCACAATGAAACGTGAGGTTTCTGCATCTGGCTGTCATTAGTTTCTCTGGAGAAGTAATTGTGGACAGACAAAAGTGCAGGCCTAACCTAGAAACTTCCCCATCTTGCATCACATAAACAGAAGTTCCACCAGAATGAATTATTAGTCCCTGGATAATACACACACTTTTGACATACAGGCAGGATATTAGAAAGGGTTCTGGGCATTCACATAGCTGCAGACATTTATACAGAGGAGTGGGTAGGCTAGACTTTCATTGAGAAAGATAAAAAAGGTCTGGTCACACCATTAATCTCAAAACAGGGTATACTGTCACTATAACTTTACGTGTTGTACAAAGAACAGGGACAGTAGTTCTCCCTCAAATATGAGGGCACACTCGATGCACCCCTTCAGGTCTCAGCACAGGACCAAATATAGAAGGTGAAGCAACAGCAACGTGTTTGCAATAACCTTTGCATTACCCTTCCCCCAAAGAACATAAACGGCTGGATGAAAAGGATTTGATTCTCAAAGGCCCACACCAACTCTCAGGTTTGGAAAATGCCCTTGAATGAATATAGAAACTAGATGCAAGGGTGCTGTTAATTCAGCTATATCATGTCACTGTTTCATTTTCTGCATCAATTTTTCCAGGATACTAATATCTTGTTGGTCTGGGATTCATGCACATTGTCTCATTTATTGCTTTAGTTATTGCTTTCACTATTATACTTTTAGTTTTCAACTCCTTTTTCTTTCAATATTTTCCTTGAGTCACTCTGCCTTGTTCTGCTTGCTCTCTCACTTTTATATGCTTTGCACTCCTAAACCTTTTTTGTTTCACTCGCACTAATGTTTTCTAGTATTCTACTAAAGTTTTTCAATTTTTCAATTTGTTTTCTTTTCATTTCATTCTTACATTGTCTTTCCATTCTTTAATCATATTTAGTTTCTTATTCCTTTTGTTCATTATTCTTTCTTTTTCTCTTCCATACTTTTCCAGCCTTCATGTTTTGTTCCCCAATTTTCTTCGCTTTTATTTCTTTTAGTCTTGCAGACCTGCTTTTCACTTTTCTCATATTGTTCTCTGTATAAAGTTTCATGATTGCGTTCCTACTTTCAGACTTTCTTTAAGTATTTTATGTTTTTAGGGTCCGTAAGCAATTTACCTATTCTTATATTTCTTTCACCTTTTGTTTGTTGATTTCTGTATCCTTTTTTTCTTTTTTTTCTTTTTTTTCTTTTATTCTCTCATTATCTACATTTTCACTTTTTCCTTTGTTTCTTTTTACCTTTATTTCATACATTTCTTGTTTATTTCTTGGTTTTCTTTTTATAGTTTTCTTTTTAACATCTAACTCATTGGAGTACATTTTCTCTTTGTTTCTCTAATGCTGCCTTTTGATTGACTTTAACATCATTTTGACTTTCTTTTGTATGCTTTGGCACAATTTAATGGCTTAACTCAAACAGTTGCCTTTTTAATTTGAGTTTTACACTTTAGTCTTTTTCATTTATTTCACTGTCATGCTCTTTGATTGTCTTTCTTACTTCTAGTATATTGCATCTTATTTCATTCACATACTCTTCCTTTAGTTAGCGCTTTTTTCTTTGTCCTTTCATTCTCTGTCTCTGCTTTTCATGTCTGTCTTTTTGCCTCTTTCTTGCTTTTTTCATTCCTTGCGTATTATTTGGCTTATTTTCTTTCTTTTATTTTCTGTTCTTTGTTTCTTTTTACAAATTCTTCTTTCTTAAACTCTCTCTACTCACCTCTCTTTCAATATTTTTTAATATTTTGCAGGAGTCTTTCTGTTCTCGCCCATTAAGCAGAACGTGACAGCTATGTTCCCCTCTGGTGCCGGTGTTGAAGTGAGGAGAACAGGAGAGTTCCTCAGCATTTCAGTTTTGCTTCCTGAGAATTTCAAGAATGGTACACAAGGGCTGCTGGGGGTTATGAATGACATCCCTGACGATGATTACACCTTTCGGAATGGCACGATCCTGGATAGCAGTGCCACCCCAGAGAAGCTCTTCGAATTCGGAGCAGACTGTAAGTAAAATTGGAATTGTACTACATTGCAGTTTGTTGTCTGTACACATGGCTGTCTGAGTATGCTGTTACAAAATGATGGATGTGAATTTTAGCGTCTGTTACCCTCAATCCCAGCTAGAAAGAGATCTTTGCGCAGATGCATGGTAGCTCATCTTTCTATTCAGTGGCCAAAAACACAGCACTTGTATATATGCTAATATGCAGCCAAATATGCATAAGGATGTGGTCACTTGTGATCTGCATACATCAGAAGTCAGTGAGTATACCAATGCCTTTTCTATGCTAATGATGTACTTTGGAAACTGACGTTTCATGTTCTCTTTATTAATTCCGAATACAAGCTGAAATTATACTGAATACTTTACCAAATTATTTTAATTCTTCATTGTATTGACTATACTTTCTGTCTCATCCTGTCACCAGTATAGACACACATTTCAAAGAATATTTCTAATGGCTCACTTCAAAAGGCGATGAAGTCCGCATTTATTGAAAATTAGGAAGGAATTAAAAGCACTGCTGTTCATGTTGAAACAATGTGCAGTTGCTTTGTATTTGTAGGTCTCAGCCTAGCGTACACTGCGCAGCAGTGTTCGCGACGCGAGAGTCCTTTTCTCTGGGTTTTGAAAATGGACCTAGAAAATAACAGCGCTCGTGCGTGTTCATTTTCTATGGTCCATTTTCATTGGGCTTTGAGTGCGTGTAGTTTTTTAACAGAACACGCAATAGGCCATGGGCGGTCGAGTAGCTCCACCCATGGCCTATTGGTGTCTGTTACGCGCACCAAAGGCCATATGTCTTCAATTATGGTGCTCGACACGGGCGCGATAATTGAAGACATATGCTTCGCAGTGGCGCACGCGCGTGCACCACTCCCGGGCTTTTTTTTTTTTTTACAATAGCGATCGCGAAGCGATCGCTTTCAGTGCTGCTTGTAGAAAAGTGCCGGCAGTCTATGTAGCAAAATTATAATTAATGGGCTGCAAACAACTGAATACCAAGTGATATAAAAAATGGTGAACTGGTTGAGTCCCATACCTGTCGAGAAAGTGTTGCCGTATGGCGCCGGCACACACACACTTCTAAGAAATATGTTTTCTTCACAGCTCATTGTTTTCATGTAGATAAGTACAATCCGTTCCTTGTAATTTGACCGAGACGACAAGTCCCAGAGTGCACTGCTTTGTTAGGGCAAGCCCCGGTCTGGAGTGGAAGTGTTCTAGTGAGACGGACGGGGTAATTTAATAACTCTGCTGCAAGTGAGAAGTCGTGAGAGCTGTCACTTTCTGTGACTGTGTGCTTGACATGTTAGGCACACACTTTAATGAGCAGCTCAAGGAGAGAACTTGTTAAACAAAATAAAACATCTTGTAAGTAATCTGTGCTTCAAGACAACCAGGACAGGAGGGTAATTGTCCCATGCTTAGAGCAAATATGTGACTGTACCTATTCCTGCTGCTGGCGCAGGTATGCTGCCACTTTCTATTGAGCGCTCCTGGGTAGAGCCCGCTCTACTCGGGGGCAAATTGGAAGCTTCGCAGCAGTAGATGCTTGCAATTGGCCCAAACGCCCGTCCGTCACTTGGGTGTTGCCAAAACAAGCCCCTTAGGACAGAGTCAGGTACCTCGCGGGGGGCTGGGGTAACTTGTGTTGGGTGTGTGGGGAGCGCATATGTGTGTGTGTGTGTCCCCAGGGGCTTGCGTGCCGCCTTCTGTGGAGCGTGCACTGAGGTTCACTCTCTAGTGCCGCTCCTCTTTAGTGCACAGATGCTGGGTCTCCGTTAACCCCGCCCCTCCGCCACCCACCTCCCTTTTACCTGTAGCTGCGATTTGACAGCCACGCTGAGCTCGGTGGGAGAAGAAACAACAACGGTTGCAGCCGGACCCAAGCTTTAGGGAGGTGCCAAGTTTACCCTCCTATGCACGAGTTACTTGCATAGAAAGACAGCGTTGTATATTTATATCTGGTACATATAGCCTAAAATGTTTAATCGCAAAAAACAGAACTTTGCTCACCATACTGCAAAGAATAAAACCGAAACGTGAAAGCTACTTACGCGTGCATGTGGGAATATTGAAACCCTGGATCAGGTTCGGTTGTTGTATGCTTTGATTTTATTATGGGAAAAATGTGTTTTTTATGCGAGTGAAGTGCTGGCATGTAACGCACTTTAACAGCTACAACATGTTATGTAACTCGCACCTTGCTGTGTTGCAGGATGTTATGACTTTGAATGTTAAGGTATACTATGTTCAGATATGCTGTGGTCTGCTATATAGAATGGTTTGCGTTGCTATGTCATATCATGGTATACTGGAGACTCTTGAGTGAAGATGCCACTGGCTGGAATGCCCGCACGGATCTGTGGTGCCAGGAGCGCCCTGGAAGATTCCAGTCTCCAATGCATCTGCACAATAGTTACTTTGGGTTTGCAGTACACACACAACACCACACGCAACACCATACACACATCCACACACACACACACAACCACACACACAACCACACACACACAGCCACACACAACCACACACACACAACCACACACAAACAACCACACACACACAACCACACACACAATCACACACACAACCAAACACACACAACCACACACACACAACCACACACACACAACCACACACACACAACCACAAACACACAACCATACACAACCACACACACAACCACATACACAACCACAACTACACACAAAACCACACATACAACCACACATACAACCACACACACAACCACACACACAACCACACCATCAGTGCACACTTTCACCAGCCACAGACACCATCAGTCGTCAGTGCATGCTTTCACCAGGCACAAACACCAGCAGCGTCAGTGCACGCTTTTACCGGGCCCAAACACCACCAGCCGTCAGTGCACGCTTTTACCAGGCCGAAACACCACCAGCCGTCATTGCAAGCTTCCACCAGGCACACACCACCAGACATCAGTGCATGCTTTCACCAGGCACACACACACCACCAGCTGTCAGCGCACGCTTTCATCAGACACACACCACCAGCAATCGCAGTATGGCGCACTTTACTTTTAAACATATTCATCTAAAGCGCAGCATACCGCCTTTGCTATAAAAATAAATACACATTGTTTTGGCCTACAATTTCTAGACTTTTGTTGCAGTTGGTGTTGCAATATTTAGCAATGCCAATAGCTCAAACTTAATTATCCCGAGACCTATTGCATTGTAAATGTTGTTTGTTTTCTTAATGCCTTGTGGTTTTGAGGCTTTATTAAGGATGCCTAGTGAGTGATAATATCGGGCTCATAGTTTTTAAAATATTTATCAGTGTTGTTTCCAGGCAAAAGACTGATGTTCTGCAATCTTAATTAGACTCTGATGCACTGCTGGACAGAGGATACTTCCCACTGTTGTAGGGCCAGACTTCTCCTTATAAGGAAGTGTGGCTTAGAAACAACTGTCATGTCTGTATCAGTCAGACCTAAACCCCTCTCCCAAAGGCAAGTCTCAACTGAACTGGCCTCAGCTGAGTAACAGTAAATGAATAAAGCATCAATTGTTCTTTTTTCTGGTGCCCGGTTCGAGAGCAGTGCTCTTTTCAGAAGAATGGAGAGGATGAGAATGTATTCATTACAATTATTCAATGTAGTTAAAATCAAATATCAGAAAAAGAAACATGTATGCATTTAATGATAATACCATAATAAGTGACAAATACCTATGAAAATAAAAAGATATCTTTCACAGTACATCACATGCATTCCCTGAAATAAGCCCTCCTAACAGGTGCATTGTAGCCAAATGATAAAAAAAATCTCTTAGAAAATGGTCAGGATGCAATGTGAAGAACTCTGTCTCTTAGGAGATGAACTAAATGTTGTGTGATAGAATAACTGTGACATTTGAATAATTTTTCCGCATATGTTTTTCCTAACATTCCAACACATCGGTATAACGTCTCCTACTCACGAACGTAAATTACATTTTGCAATACGTGTTTCAACATCGTATACCATCCAGAAAACTAGCCAATACCTGCCGTGTTAAAAAAAAAAGCAATATCAAATGCAATCCAAGGCCACTGAATAAACTTCTGTTGGGAGGGTTGCGGTGGGGGTGTAAAGCGAAAAGTGGTTTAAAACATATTATATTAGTTGCAACATGCACATATTATATTGAATACGTTATCATGCATGCACAAAGAGAAACCAAGGTAGGATAATGAAAGAGGGTAAAATAAATACCCCCCTCCATGCATTAATGAGCACATTTCCTTTTAAAACAGCTGGGGTAGCAACAAATGTCCGAAATTACAAGGATAATATAATACACTAGCTTACCCGTCACGCGTTGCTGCGATCTCAGAAGAAAGGAAATTCAAGGAAACTTGTTATGATAACATTCAATTTACATTGTGTCATTTTTATTGAAACGTATTCATTTTAATATGGAAAACATTTCAAAGTGTCGTTTTAATTCTATTTATTTATTCGAGTGCTTGTGGATACATAAATGGAAAAATTCAGTATTCGAAAAGTTATGAGGGCCCTGGTGGCCGATATTTAAAAATATTTTATGCCAGAAACCTTTGCGGGAGTATATTCAACAACTTCCAAAAGTTTCATGGCGATCGGATAAATGGTGTAGTAATGCATATGCCAGAAATCTTCGCGGAAGTGTACTCAACAACTTCCCAAAGTTTCATGGCGATCGGATGAATGGTGTAGTAATGCATATGCCAGAAACCTTCGCGGGAGTGTACTCAACAACTTCCCAAAGTTTCATGGCTTTCCCATCGCACGTTGCTGCGATCTCAGAAGAGAGGAAATTCAAGGAAACTTGTTATGATAACATTCAATTTACATTGAGTCATTTTTATTGAAACTTATTCATTTTAATATGGAAAACATTTCAAAGTGTCGTTTTAATTCTATTTATTTATTCAAGTGCTTGTGGATACATAAATGGAAAAATTAATTATTCGAAAGATTATGAGGGCCCTGGGGGCCGATATTTAAAAAATAATTATGCCAGAAACCTTCGCGGGAGTGTACTCAACAACTTCCCACAATTTCATGGCGATCGGATGAATGGTGCAGTAATGCATATGCCAGAAACCTTCGCGGGAGTGTACTTAACAACTTCTCAAAGTTTCATGGCGGTCGGATGAATGGTGTAGTAAAGCATATGCCAGAAACCTTCGCTGGAGTGTACTCAACAACTTCCCAAAGTTTCATGGCGATCGGATGAATGGTGTAGTAATGCATAAAGGACAAACAGACAGACAGACAGACAGACATTCATTTTTATATATATAGATCATATCATATATCATATAACCACCCGTTCAATGTTCTTGTGAGTTCCTTATTACAGCTCATCTATAGCATTATCAATTCAATCACATAGAAACGTTGCACATAAGAGAGGGTAAGAGAAATACCCCTCTATGTGCATAAAAGAGCAAACCTCTTTTTTAAACAGCCTATGTGGCAGAAATAAATGTCAGAAAGTATAGTATGATATAATATAATATGTATAACCATGCGTCCAAAGGTCCTTGTAAGTCCCTCATTACTAGCTCAGCTATAGCAGTATCAATTCAATTAAGACAAAAAGTTGCACCCAAGGAAGATAGAGGCAGGGGTGTTGTGAAACCTTCGCTTTACCAGCTACAGCAGGGTGGGGTTCTTTAAGGGGGGGGTGAAAAGATGGGTGAGTGAAAGTTTGAATGGATGAGTGGTTGAAAGGATGGGTGGGTGAAAGTATGGAAAGGTGGATGGGTGGATGAGTGGGTGACAGGTTGGGTAGATGGGTGGATGAGTGGGTGAGATGATAGCTAGATGGGTGGATGGAAAGATAGTGAGTGAATAGAATTCTAAGAGGGGTGAATGGATGAAAGGAGAGCAGAGTATATTGAAATATTGAAATCTGAGAGGGTATATGGATGGTGGATGGGTGGATGGATGGGTGAAAGGATGGCAGAGTAAATGGAAATCTGAGGGTGGATTGAAAGGACTGCAGAGTAAATGGGTATCTTAGAGGATGGATGGATGGATAGCAAACTAAATGGGAATCTGAGATGATGGATGTGTTGGTGAAATGATGGCAGAGAAAATGGAAAACTGAGAGAATCGGTGGATGAGTGGGTGAAAGAATGGCAGAGTAGATGGTAATTTGAGAGGATAGATGACAAAAGAATGAATGACGGATAGATGATTGAATGGATGGGCAAAGGATCAATTGAGGATGAAGCAGGGAATGTCTTTAAGTTCGTGGGCATAACCTCACATTGGAGAAGGTGGTTTGTTGTGGTTAGCAGTGACAAAGACACATATATTATGGAGATTAATGACCATATTACCACCCTTCAGATTAGAATGCATAAAAGAAATATTAATAATGGTGGACCACATTATACAATTTCTTATGTTAGAGCGCCATCTACTGCAAGTCGATTTAATGACTTGCGTAGTGAAGGCATCACGTTGTTATCAGGCGGTCGTTGTAATGACCGCGTTGTAAAGGCATCGCGGTCTAATGACCGCGATGTAAAGGTTGTTTCCTACTTATCTGTAACCACCCGGGTTGATGACTCTCGCACATGTCGGAATTGGACTTTCTATTTACATTCATGAGACAGGCCACTTTGTAAGAATTGTCTTTTTCAGCAGAAGAGAACCTCCCCTATGCATGGGAGTGTCTAGAATATGTAAATTCCATCCACTGTGAACTCAAGCTCTGATGGCTCCAAGCAAGCAACACATGAGAGCCTGGACCTGCCTACAAGTGCTCTCTTGTCTCTCCCAGCCAAGAACCAATCTATTCATCCATTCACCTGCCAATATCCACCATTTCACCTTTACATTCGCTCATCCATTCATTCTTTCACCCATCATTAAATATTTAACCATTTCATCCCTCAATTGGTCATTCCATCCATAAAGACAGCCATCATCTATGCTTTGCATCCATCTATACATCCATCCACCTACACATCCCTCATTTGAGTTACCCAGCCAAAAAGATGACAATGGTCCAATTATAGTCCCATAAAGTACAGACACCACTCCACTAAATCAACAGAATAAGGTACAAAAAGGCCTAGAGAGAATGAGATGGTGGGCCATATAGTGGGGGCCCCCGTGCCAATCACAGGCAGTGTGATAATTGGACATATTGCCATCTCTGAGAGAGGTTGGCGCATTCGAATTGCAGATCATCTAAGGATTTAAGTGGGGCCAAAGAAATTAAGTCTTGATTGATTTATGGATTTTAGATTTGTTTAGCTAGCAATTACCCAGGAAAGGGTGTCTTTGCAGTGGCAGGAGGCAGCCATAGTGAGAGTAGAGAATTAGGGTATTTGGTGAAGAGTTACGTTTTCAGTAGTTAAGGATACTAGTGGAGTGTAGTGGGAATGGTAGAGCATTCCAAGCTTTTGCAACCAGCACAAAGAAGGCACTGCCACCAAATCAAGTCTTGTGTTATCTGCAGATAGGAAATGGGCTAGCTAAAAGGAGCGACGGATGCTAGATGGAGAGAAACAATGGAAAAGGGAATAGAAGTAATAAGAAAAGATTTTGAATATAGCTATGTACACAGCCAAAGTGTTTTTTAAATGCATCTTTTGTGGGAGGGCAACAAATGGAGGAATTTCAGGTGTTTGAACATTCTGGTACGTCTGTTAATCTCAAGGATTAGGCATGCTGCTGCATTTTGAATCCATTGTAGTCTGGTAAGGGAAAAGGCTAGGATTCCAAGTTGCACTGCAATAATCCAGGTGTGATGGGATTGGAGTTTTGAGAATGGATTTGTCGTAGTTTCCAGGGTGGACTTGTAGGAGTTTGTAATAGTCTCTCAAAAGAACAAAACAGTTGTTTATCTGTCCATTATGGACAGAGAAATGCTGGGTGTAAAAAATGATTATGGTTTTGCGATAACATTGGTAGATATGGTAGAAGGACCAATATCTTATGGCCAACAAGTGGAAGACCAGAACAAGCTGTTGCTAAAGAAGAAAACGTACATTTTGTCGATATTGAGGTTTCGGCATTGGCTGTCATACAGTCCTAGAACTAGGATTGGTAAAGTTGGAAATTGTCATCAAAGCTAGAATCCTTTGGGTGCCCACCACTGACCAGGCTTAAAAAGTGTAGTGTTTATTTTGAAAAACACTGTCCTACATACTTGTAAAGTGGAGTACATCATGGGATTCGTAACAACCATTGTTAGAAATGGGGGTCTCTAGTTGGCAGAGGTAGGTACCTTTGTCCAAGTAGGGACCCTTCTTCTTAGTCAGGGTACGGTAGTAACACTCCTAAAATAACCCCTGCTCACCCCCTTGGTAGCTTGGCACAAGTAGTCAGGCTTATGTCAGAGGCAGTGTGTAAAGCATTTTGCCATAACCAACAGTAATGCAGTGAAAACACTACAAAAGGACACCACACCATTTTAGAAACATATCCAATATTTTTATATACCCCAAACAAGACCAAAACGACAACAATCCAACATAGAGTACTTTAAAAATATGCACTTTGCAAAACTACTTGAAAAACACAGTTCCTTGAAGTCAGTAGCTCAGTCCGGTGCTACAGTGGTGCTGTAAACAACAGAATTCAACAGTTCCTTCTGACCTCGTCGGTCAGGAGTGTCAACAGCCTCGCAAACAGTACCTTTTGTGTTCTGGTGTGAAGCGGAGCAGTGCAGCGTGTGGTGCCCTCAAGCAGCAGGCCGGCAGCGGCTCAGTGACAGTCGTCCAGCGGCGCCAGTGAGACCAGGGCTGTGGTGCGGAGTGAAGGCGGTGCTCGTTGCGGTGCTGACAGATCACAGTGCAGACGGCAGAGCCGGTTGCGGGAAGCTAGCATTGGTCTGGACTGTGGTGTGGGATGGGACGGTGCATTGTGTGACTTACGAACGGTGCCCCCAAGCCACGACGCGGTCATGGTCAGCGTGCAGCGACGGTGTCGTTGAGATCAGTGCAGCGAGGCGGTGTGGAGTGCGCTGCCCACAGGTCACGGTGCAAGCAGTGGCTTGGTAGCAGCGGCGGTGGTCGTCATCATCAGTGAGACCAGGGTTGCGGTGCGAGATGTGGTGGTGCCCTCTGCGATGACTTCAGGACACGGGGCAAGCGACGGGGTCGGTGACTGAGTCAGTTGCTTTTCCCTTCTCTGTGGCAACTGAAACAGCGGTCCTAGAAGTGGTACCCAGAGGTTGGTGAAGTCTTTGCAGTCCCTGAGACTTCAAAACAGGAGGCAAGCTCTACTTCAAGCCCCTGGAGATACTCAGCACAAGTAAAGAAAGTTCAGTCCAGTCCTTTCACTGCTCAAGGCAGAAGCACCAACTGCAGGCCAACCCAAGAAAGCAACAACATAGCATAGGGGCAGTACTCCTCCTGGCAGCTCTTCCAGCTCTTCTTCTTGGCAGATTCCTTGAGTCCAGTGAGTTCTAAAGTTCTGGGGTCTGGGCCCCAAAATGTGTCCACAAAATTCCTTTGTTTTCTCAGGCAGAGAGTGTATGTGCTTAGTCCAAACCATTTTAGTCCTCTCTGGCCCAGCTTCCTGGCAGGAGGTGGAGACAGCCTTGTTCACCGCAGACCAGACCCATTCATGTGCAAGGGAATCTCCTCCCACCACTCTAAATGCAGTCCAGGTCTATTCAGCCCAGCCCTGACTCATCCAGGAAAGGCAGTATACCTCGACACCCCAGTGGCTGTCTGAAGAGAATGCACATCCCCAGCCCCTGTCACTCCAAAGCCAGACAGTCAATCCAGAAACTTTCTAAAAGTAGTATTTTCAAACACAAAACATGAAATCATCTTTACTAAAAGATTCATTCCAGGCATACTAAATTCTACTTCCCTATCTTGTCCCAATGCGAAGTTATACTTATAAGATGTTATAAGTAAAGCTCCAATTCTCCCCTATGGGGCAGATAGCCTTTCCATAGTGAAAAACGATATGCACTGTAATTCGCTATCAGGACATGTTACACACACCAGTACATGTCCTACCGTTAATATACACAGCACCCTACCCACAGAGGTACCATGGGCCTACCTTAGGGGTGACTTATATGTAAAAAAAAGGGAATATTAGGGCCTGGCAAGTGGGTGCTGGTTGACATGGCTGTTACAAACTGCCTGCAGACCCTGCAGTGGCAGGTTTGAGTTACTTTTTCAGGGCTACTTATGTGGGTGGCACAATCAGTGCTGCAGGCCCACTAGTAGCATTTGATTTACAGGCCCTGACATTCACTGTGCACTGTATTAGGGACTTAATAGTAAATCAAATATACCAATCATGAAAACACCAATCAATAACACCGTTTACAACAGGGGCACTTGCACTTAAACCTTGAGCAGCAGTGAGAAAGTGCACAGAGACACTAAACCAGCAAAAACAGAGTCAAAACCAGGAGGTCGGAAAGCAGAAAGACAGGTGTAACATACCAAAAGATGCAAAGTCTAACGCACATCCCCTCCAGCTGAAAGTAGGGAGAACTACCCAACCTCCTGGGAGTTCTCTTCCGTAAGGCAGAAGAACCTGGACAGACCATCGGCGTTGGCATGTTTTGTGCCAGGACGGTGTTCCACTGTAAAATCCATTCCCTGTAGGGAGATGGACCTCATCAACAGTTTTTGGTTTTCACCCCTCATCTGCATCAACCATCAGAGGGGCCTGAGGACCTTCTGAACCCGGAAGTGAGTCCCAAACAGGTACGGTCTTAGCTTGTTCAGTGCCCAGACCACAGCAAAAACTTCTCATTCTATGGCACTCCACTTCTGTTCCCTGGGGAGTAGTCTCCTGCTAAGGAAGACTACAGGCTGGTCTAGGCCCCCTCCGTTCACTTGTCAGAGCACCTCCCCCACACCATGCTCTGAAGCAACAGTCTGAACTACAAATTCCTTGGAGAAGTCAGGTGCCCTAAGCACATGGCTGCCTTCAGGGCATCAAAAGCTTTCTGGCAAGCATCAGTCCAGATCACCTACTTGGGCTGCTTCCTGGAAGTCAGCTCTGTTAAGGGGGTAACAATGGTGCTGCAGCCCTTAACAAATCTCCTGTAGTACTGGTGAGATCTAACAAGGCTCTCACCTCTGTCTGGGTCTTGGGGGGCTCCCAAGCCAGAATGGGGTGGATCTGGGGCTGTATGGGAGCCACTTGGCTGCTTCTTACCTGGTGTCCCAAGTACGCCGCAGAGCCCCACTTCAAATGAAGCTTTTAACTGCTGATCTATCTCCCAAATGAGGGACCAGGGTATCACCAATGCCAGGATGCCAAAGATGCAATTATTATACAAAATGTATTTTTTCATTTGTACTCTCTCCCCCACAGTTACAGACCCAGAGGGGTCGACCTAAAAAATCTGCCATTGTTTTTTGCAATTGCGGCATTATATTATCTTGAACCATATCCTTCAGATCTTGATTAAATATCATGCCAAAATATTTCAAGCTATTGGGAACCCACTGGAATAGATATGGTTCAGTCAAGTCCTCCTTTTGCATACTTTTACCAAAGTAATGTTAAAGAAAAAATACTCAAATTTCACACACTCCTACAATTAACCTGATATCCTAAAATGGAGGAATGGCAGATGAGGATTATCTTTAGTGGGGCTGAATTGCCAGTAAGCAACCAGTTTTCTCACAGAGTTCATAGTGCATCCATTCAATTCAAGTGAATGCGTGCTCTAATTGTATTTTGGAAAACACATTAAGATCATATTTAGCCATGGACTGCTCTCTCAACAGAGGAGCCAATGGAGTAGAATAGTACCTCGATATAAGGTCCATTACTTTTATCACCAATAAAACGTATTTGTCTCTGCTCTCTTTTCAGTGTTGTGCAGAGTCACGCGTCAATTCCTCTTTCATTGAGTCCTTCTCTCTCACCCACAAGACTTGTATCAATTTAACCGAACCCTCATTGACCCAAAAAATATCTGCCAAATGCAATGAAATTTTTGCTGCTCTTCGGACTTTTTGGAAGTACAGTTTGCCCGATTCGTCCTCCACAACTTTATGCCTGGAGATACCAGGATCAAGGAAGCCAAAGAACAGCATGGGCATGGTCAGACACACCACACTAGGATCTCAGAAGAGATAAAATCTAAAGATACTATGTACAATGTCAGGAAGTAATCGATGTCTTTGCAGGTAACATACCTGTTCCTAGGTGCAGTAAACTCCATATGTCTACTTGTGCACTAGAGAATACCTCTAGACCTACTGTTAATAAAATCAGGCCTTCCTGACCTATCCAAGATGGGAGCCACTGTTATTTTCCAGTTCCTACCAACCACTAATTTAAATTGTTCCAGTCGAATTCCGTTCAATCTCTGAATAGGTGAGCCAAAAATCAATCAGCCTGGCAGATATGTGAAGCATGGATTACACCCACCATCTCTTTCTTCCCTTTGTCAACATTTTACCAATAACAGAACATTCTGATGGTCTTTCCAATTTTTTATAAGGTGGAAAGGAAGTGTCCTTTGGGAAAAAATAGATGCACTACCTCTCCAGTATGCCGATGCATTTGTCAAGAGAATGCCCTTTATAGCAAAAAAACATATTTTTCCCACTTAGTTTGTCAGACTCAGTAGGGAACAAGATGTGTGTCTCTTACAGCATTGCTATGACTGGGTGTTTCATTGTCATGTACATCAGGGTACTTTCGCATTTGATTTAAAGTATGAGGAAGTTCACATTAACCAACTTTACTATAAGATCTTTTGGATGTGTGCCATGCCCCATTTCTCACTTTCCACCTTCAAAGGCAAACTATCACAATCACAAAATCAATGTATATGAACATCAAACAGCAGAGGAAAGTGTCTGCAGGGTACTATGAAATTGGCAGATTGGTCTGTATACATGACACAAGGCATAAAAGGGGGAATATGAGTAAAAAGGCATACTTGGAAATTGATGTCTGTAGAATTGGGGAAATAGGATGGCTTTCGCAGATATTTAGATATCCATGACAAATATGTGTCTATTTAAGCCAAATCCTAGAAAGCATGATTAGAACCTATTGCAACCTTTATGAAGGCATGCTTAAATCACAGAAACCCCCCCCACCCGACAACGGCCACCCCGCAAGAAAACCGGGCTGAAAAAAGACCCAAAGTTCTTGTAATCACTATAAGACACTCAATAGATTGTGCAAGCACTATATTCATATTCAATAATTATCTGATATAAGTATGTCTCCAAAAGAGTTCCAGACAACCTATACTGTACTGCATAAACAACCATCTTCAAAGTGTCAGTTCCAACCCCTCGTAGACAGGTCAGTCTTCATGACAACATGTAGACCAGATGTTAATGGGCCATGCCCACTATAACTAGTCATTCTATGAATCGATTCAAGCGTGTAGAATATGTCTGCATGGGAGATTTATACTTGTCTCTGTCTTTATGCATCTGACTCTCCAATGGTTGCTTTGTCCGCCTAGCATATTGTGATGGATTCTAATTGCATTCTCCCATCACTCGGGTCTTCTCCTATCCCCACAAAGAGTTTTGCGGCAAACCGGAGCATTGGTTCCATTCCAAATCAATCATCAGGGCATGCTGTATCTATTGCAGAGTTAACAGGAGATCTAAGAAATTTCTATAAGTCTTATAAGTCATAGTTAGTCTTCATTCTGCCCTTCCATTATAATCAACCTCATATCTAGTTCCAATAGTTCTTATTTGATGACCCATTGTTCGAGCTGCAAACACAGCAGTAGGAATCTCCTGCATTTAGGTTAAGTCAAATATGCTGAGGTAACAATGTTGTATTTTTTTATATGAGTGATTCATTGTCTTTCTTCACCGGTGAGAACGCCAAACTCACCTGTTGGTGCTGAAACAAGGAGGCTATGATGAGTCACAAGTGCATTTTTGAGGACATTGAGAATGCTTTCTGTGGGCCATTTGTAATGCAGTGGCAGACAGAACCTAAAATTGCAACAATTCCAGAAGGACTGCTGCCATAAACTGCAGCATATCTGACTGCTCCAGTCCTTCAGACACTTTATCAAGCTCTAGAGTCTCCATGTTGTTGGTGCATCCGAGTGGGACTCAGCTTATTCACAGTGGCCAAACGGCAATCTCGCTTGCCTCTGGTCTACACCATTTCTCTCACATTCCTCAGCCATCTGCCGGGAAACATCACTTACAACGCAACTTTTACCACGCAATGCTTTTACATCGCAGCTTTAACAACGCAAACCATTACAACGCATTGCGCTGGGGGGCGCTCTAGGATAGGGAATACATTTAATTTACTATCCAACACCTTCCCTACTATCCACGGGGACTGGAGTTGGAATAGTAAATTAAATAATTCACTATCCAGCGCCCCAAAGCACTATGCGTTGTAATGGTATCCGTTGTAAAACTCGCGTTGTAAAAGCATGCGATGTAAAAGCATGCGTTGTAATGTCGTACACCCGCCATCTGCCACATCATAACGACTATCTGGTAGTCTTTCACCAAGGAAAGATACTCCAGCTTTGGAGGAGATCTACTCACAGGTACTAGGGCGGTTTCCACGCAGGGCAGCAGAAGCTCCTTCAACGCCCATTTAGAGTGCAGTTATCACAGGGAAAGCAAAGCCCCCATCTAGAATAATTGTTGCATGATGTGGGACTAAATAAATCTCCCAGGAGATTATTGGCTGCATCAAGAAAAATACAAAGGTCTCTTAGGTAATGACAAGATGTAGTACAAGGTATATATCTGATCAGGAGATTCACAATCCTAGGGTGCAGTGTGTATGATGGAATAAAGAAGCCAAGTTCATAATGAGGACCAAGTTGAAGGTCAGTGAGCGTTTAGATGCATCTGATGAAAAAGGCCTTTACAAGTGGTCATTGGTTCTTACCTGATGGAGATTTTAAAATTGGGTACAATGAGCAACCTCATTTTATGTTCTGGAGAAGATATGTTGATTTTTGGTGATCAAGGAGATCCCAGAGACGTGCACAGAATGTGATGTGATGTGAATGAAGGGTTCTCTCAATAATGCATCCATTTTAGCTTGGGGGTTATTGTAAGTGCATTTGGTAATTTGGGCACTGCAGATGACCAGACCATTTCTTTATATTCTGTGTATGTTACCTAACCCAACTGTAGTTTTTAATACAAGCCCACCATTGAGATACTGTTTTGCCTCCTCTTTCAGGGTCGGTCACCAATGAAAGTTCCCTCTTCACTTATGACTCGCAGCACCTGATTGAACTCTACCAATCCAAGCATGACACTCACTTTCTACCAGTATTTAACGTGGATGAGGATCCAAATGACCCGCTTACACCATCCATGCATGCGCTCTGCAAAAATGATGATTTCTGTAAGTTTGATGTCCTCGCCACCAGGAGCCTTGAAGTGGGAAATGCCACAAAGATCTCCCACCAACGTCATCAGAAGCTGGTTGGAAGCCTGGAACCAGGTAAAGCTGTGACGGTGATAATCCCCAATGACATCATACATTTCCACCGCTTCCCTTCTTGGTTTCAAATAAGGCTCAACCTGAGTTGGTGTCTATTTGTCAACCACAGGTTCCTTGAAAATTACGGTTTGAACCCTGTTTTTGCCAGAGCACTTTCTCTAAGGTTACTCGATGAGGCATATGTGAAGCCAAAGCATGCACAAAGGTGATTGACACGGTGTAATTCAGTCTCAAAGTCTATTACGCACCTGTTTCTTCCTTGACACCTAGATTGAGGGCTCTGGTGCTAAACCACTTCAATTCTGTTTACATCTAAACTGGAAGACTACTTTTTCATCCCCACTATCTCTGCACAGCCCCCTTCTTTAACTCTCTAACGTTTTAGAACAGTATACTGGACCACTGTTTACAATATCTCCCTATTGTAATGCAAATGCGAAGAAACTACAACCAATCAATCGTTTCCACAGCAGATGGTGTGTACTGTGACAGACCTTTTCCTTTTTGTCGAAACTAAACGAATGGACAGCCTTTTATTTTATACTTTTGCTGCTGTGTAACTTTCGTACGCTGGGCATCCTGTATTCATTTTACGCCATTTCCTGTTTCAAAGGTTGAAAATAATACTTACAATGAAAGACATCCAACCAAAGAAAATCCCTCACAAAAAACATTCTGTCAGAGTTAAATACTAAACAGTGTCATATTTAATGTTTGAGAAGAGTACATGCCTTCATTACCATTAATGCTCTGTAAACCTTAAGCTATGTTGACTGGAACCTATTCAATGAATTAAATCGAGATCATGTAGCACACCTCTCTGTACAGTTATAAAAAGTAAGAATATTTTAAAGATTTTGTTTGAAAAAAATAAGATAAAATTAAAACGGAATATTTCAAAGTTGTGATATAATATATGACTAATGTAATATTCCCCATCTGCAGCACTGCTCTTACAGCAGGACATTCAGACAGTGAAGTAAAGGAGGTGGTGGGAAAGTAGTGCAGGGCACCACATGTTTTTCATACACCAGTCACCATCCTGTGCTGTTGCCAACACGGCTCTCTTGTGTCCCCTTCCAGTGAAATCATGTGGCTGGCTGGCTCCTCCCAAAAACGGAAATAAGCGAGGGACGACCTATTTGGAAGGCAAGAGCATTACATTTTTCTGCAACAAAGGCTATATCCTAGTGGGGCCTTTAGAGAGAACATGTCAGGCCAATGGCATCTGGACAGAGGGAGAGCCTCAGTGTGTGTCAGGTAAGGGCATGTTCGCCTTTCTCACAATGTGGATGTCGTGCATCTGCTTTGCACACTATGTTGACGTTTCTCTGTTTAGCTGCATGGCACCGATCCTGCACTCCTGCTAAATAATGCATGGTTAGACCAAAGGCCCAGGCAGATCCTGGCGTGTGCCTGACTGAAACTGTCAGATTTCCATTAAAGCCAGTTTTCAGATCGCCCTTTCTGTGCTAAATAGGTAGGGCAGTGTGGTAATCCCAGTTTTCCATACAGTTTACGCTCAGCTTTCTGAGGTTTACAACAAAAACATACACTATCTAAAAGGCAACAGTTTTCTGGGTTCTACCTGAATGTACTTTTGCGTTTTTGTTTAATTCACAAGCATTCCTAGAAACTCAACTGCAAAGCAGCACCAGCCATAGGTTTCCAGGAATTCCACATAGATTGTCATGTGACACATCCCAGGGCCCTTGTCCCACTTACAGAAATGGGTATACTGTAGATTGCCAAAGGAAAAATGGAGCCGCTTTGCAAATGCAAATTTTTTTCTTTTTTGTCAGTGTGAAAATGTTTTTCTTCTTTAAGAAAAACATTTCTTTGTTAGGGAGTGTGGAGGTAATCCAGCCTTTGGTCGTAGGCTAGAGTTGCTTCCTGACCATTTCTAGATGGAAAGACGTCTGATCATAATTTGAAAATGTACACAAATGTACATATGTTTGGGTGTTCAGAATCTTTCGAAGCCAATCCTGCTTTGTTATGCTGTGTGGGGTTTACTAATGCAGCTTTATCTGTGCTCCTGGCACCGAAATCTGCCACAATAAATTCATTTAGGGCTACAAGCAATCCTTTTAGTGAATAGGGCACGGCATACTACATTTGATTGGGTATGGATTGTCATTTTGAGAACCGGGATGCTGTAAATACTCAAGGTAACTATATCTTGCAAGGAAGATAATTTTGCACTAAAATGGCGAGTTTCTTAACTTATGCAAAGAAAAACAAATATTTTTAAAGACAAGGAGGCACATACTCTACATATGTCCTCCTTTTGCCCTAAAATCAAAATGTAGCGATAAAGGGCCTGATCATGGTATCGGTCCGGACCGACACTGAATGCTCGCTATTCTAATTGGGCCAAAAGATAGAACCGGTCCGATTTTGGCATGACTGGCATGGTTTTATCAGACCTGCATCAAAGCTATTTAAGACAGCATTTTGAGAATTTTTTTAATATATTTTTTGAAAATTGCTGAAATTTAGAAGCAGATGTACTAATGTGCTTATCAACTTTGGTGCCCAAAGGCAATTTGCAGTAAACATGTTGACATGAGCACAGCACAAAGGGGCATATTACCAACAAATAGCGATATTTATCGCTAAGTAGGGATAGCGGCAATATTTTTATCGCCGCGCATCACCGGTTTTTAACGCTGAGATAACTTGCTACTAGCAAGGTTTATCTCAAAAGCGATAAAAATCAGGCGAAATGCGTGAATATCACTGAGAATACAGAGATATTCGCTCATTAGCGACGAAATGATCTTAGCCATGTTATCCACCTCCCATTGGATAACAGCTAAGAACTGGTCTGAGCAGGCGTTGGTTTTTGGCGATAGCGGGAATATTTCCATCGCAACGCCTGCCTTGCTAATAGGCGATAGCGACGTTAGCGACTGCCCACTTTGCATGTCATTAGTGATAAATATCGCTGACATGCAAAGCGGTCCCCAAACCGCTCGCTATCGCCTAAAATCTGTCGCTAACATCAGTTAGCGACAGCTTGCTAATAGAGCGATAGAATTATCGCCGCTTAGCGGCTGAAAACGGCCACTAAACCGGCGATAATTGCCTATCGCCACCTTTGGTAATATGCCCCAAAATCTTTTGCAGCACAAAGCACTAAAACCCTTCATGATTTTTGCACAAGGGTCATGTTGGAGGGGAAAGAGCACAAACACCCCTAGGATTCTATGAAACGCCACATCAATCAAGGTCAAGAACATGGGTGTAAGGCGGGTTTTCGGCAATAGCAAATTCTGTTTAGGGCCGCGTAAACACAGCATATAGCATCTCCATAGAAGATGACATCCTTGACATGTGCCACCATGAAAATACAGCAATACACCATTTTTAACCAATTTTGTTAAGCAAAGCTGCAGAAAGTTGCTTAGTGCTGCATTGTGTGATTCTTAGTAAAAGTAAACCCAAGTGTCTGTAAATTAAAAATAAAATGTTAGAACCCTCCGTGAGATCCAAAACCTTCCGCGACAACCTTTTGCTTCTGCCTTTCCTGCCCAGAGGAATTATTCCCTATGTCAAGTTTCAGGTTAGGGTAGATTACCAATGAGACCTTCACAATAGGATCATATTAACATTTTTGATGCCTCTAAGCAAAGATGTCTGAGGCACTCTCAATTCAGGGTACAGATGGGAAAACAGGTAGGAGGACTAAACTGGCACATGGGAAACTCCATTCAATCTGGCGGCTGCTACCTGATTACGTCGACTGGTCGCTAGCATACTTTAAAGGTATGTTCGGATGGTGCTGCTTCATAGCGCCTAGTGAACTTTGTATGTGGTGTGATGCGAAAACCCACATGATATTGCACACAGCATGTGTTATGAGCACACATTTATTTTTCTGGGGGAACTCAAAGAGGTTCACACTCTAGCAAAAATTTAAAAAAAATGGTTCACACACTTTTCATGTAGATTGTCTTTAAAGGTGTAGCTCCTGAATGGATACTATTCTAATGCTTTTATGGTGTGCTTTCAAGGTGTTTGTAGTCCACTTATTCTTCAAATAATAGTAGCAAAACGGTGTCACTTATAGCATTATTTCAATACATTGGATAAAAGCCTAGGCTTTACAGTAAGCGAAAAAACATCTGGGCATCGAATTTACCACGGCCCAAAGTCTTTCAAAATTTTATTTTCCCATCCTGCCCTTTCTATTTATATTCTCTTCTATAATAAGGGACTGGGACTCTGTTTAGCAGGTGCAGGTTGGGAAAATTAAATGACACACAGATCTCTCAATTTCAGACTAGTAACAATCAAGGGATCCTTTAAATAATGCAGACTTGGAAAGCTTATAAAGCAGAGTAACTGATCAGGTTACAGAGACTGTGGTACTGGTAAAGTCGTAAAAAATGTAAAAATTAAAATTATGAAATCCCTCAAAGTGAGTCATCGAATAACCTCTTTAGCAGCGAACGCTCAATAGCACCAATGGAATAACGTAAGCAGTAGGTTTTGACTAGTTTAGCATGATTTATCACTGAGATATCAATTTTAACTATATTTTGGAATTGTGGAAATGGTCCCCTATAGTCACAAACAACACACACACAATTACCTGTCCACAATCGCTCCGTTGGCCTTTAAAGTGTTTCTCAGTTGCATGGAATCACCACTGTGCGACTGTTGGTCAGGAAATGGGGATGGATTTTTCAAGACCCCACACCCGACACAATGATGCGACGAAGGCTTCCCCTGCATGGTCTGCAGTAAGTATTCACTGTTGCAACAAAAACAGCCATCTCCACTCCATTCCTCAACTTCCTCACTCAGCCTAGGATTGCCCCACACCTGCACTAAACAGTGGTTGAGAGTGCAGAGCCTGCAAATGGTAGCTAAGTACCATGTGGTTACAAATTGAAAAGAGCCATTTAAGCAATATATCCGTGAGCATCAGACCTCTGAAGATAGATACTGTTTTGATTAGAAGTGTATTCCCCAAACTAAGGGCACAATTGTTCCTTGGAGGTTACACTGCTAATGCCTGTTGGCCCAAACAGAAAGTCCATCTTATGGCCAACTGTGTTGCTTAGGACAACAGTAAGCAAGCCCAATATGTCAATTCAATCAAGTAGCTTAAACGTTGCTTTATTTTCCACCCAATGTTATTATAGAAACATTCTAACTAGTGTTGAAAGCCAACTGCTTAATTTGAGCTAGTGGTTGCCTGTGGGCTACTCATTTTTAGGGACTGGCACTTATTTTTCCTTATCTGATATTGACTGAAAGCAAGAGAGGGAAAAACACACAAATGGGAAAGAAGGAAGAAGAGAAAGACGGAAAAACCATTGCAAAGGTAGAAAGCATGAACAGGCAAGAGTGAGTGTAGTGAATTTAAGAAGCCTGGGGTCAATTCAGGACTATGCAGGATTGGTATTAGGTGCACCAACATTTAATATCGCCTGCCGCAGGCTTCTAATTAGAGCTTTGTGCAAAGACACTAATTCTTTTAAACAAATTAAGCACTGTGAAATCCGTCTCAGCACAGGACTTTTTCAGAGACGTCCCAGACAGGCCCTCCCCAATGTGACATTGCACTATTCCACCTGGCCTGCATCAGAGGGACAGTGACGCAACCTTTGTTCTACGGAGTCAGTATATTGTGCTGGAAAGGCCATCTTCAACCCATGTTTCACATCATCGCTATCATCAAGCAAGAGTCATACTTCTCAGTGCAATATGCTGTAACACTTCCCTTCTTTTCCCTCAGCTACCAACATGCACTAAGAACCCCAGGCACATACACTACTTCAGTATTAAACTACAGAACACATCTTGATAGTAGAGTGGTTACAGGTTCAAGAATTGTAGATGGCAAGGTAAGATTGCTTCCCTTTGGGACCATACAAAGAAATGAAAATGGAGAATGATTAAACTATTATTGGTAGTCTCTAGAATATGGAGTTTATTAGAATAAACTCGGTAAAATGTGTTAATTGATGCTGCACAATCTGAAAGTAAGACTGTTGCTGCACTTGGACCATGAAAGTACACTGCTTCACTCTAGGCTGTATGTGCTACAACCGAAACTACGGCCTCTTAATCAGATACATTAACTTCTGGTTGGATATATTGTTATGTTGCTATGAAACAATTGAATTGCTTCTATGGGTGGAGAAAAGTACATCTTTTCCAGCTTTATGGTGTACTGCTTGTTATCTGCTAAGACATTTTTTAATAAACTGCATTATGGTTAACCTTGTACCAAAACATAACCAAGACCAAACCGACAAATAATTGGAACGAACAGCAAAAACATTATAATGTCTGTATTAGAAGTATGAGATCATTATTTTGATTTAATTAATGTCTGGTCAATAAAGGTAAAGGGTGAAAGCCCATACCAAAAGGGAAATTAAATAAATAAATAGAAGTGGTGGTAGAGAAGATATTTGACTTACTGATACCATTTGGCAGGGAATAAAGGGATACAACCAATGTATTCGAAGTCATTTACCTCTGGAGTCCTGGGGTCCATCTTACTATGGCTTTGCAGTCTGGGCCAAGTACACACTGTCTGCACTTGAGCCTAAGGGAGTGAGGGCGAGCAGTCAGAGGCTTCTCACAGAGGTAGTTTGCTTGTCTTAAGAAAAAGAAGATACTTATCACAGCCAAACAAAATGCTACACACGTTAATGGGGTTCTCATACAAACCCGAGTGATGCCACACACTGTTTATAGTGGACTACCCAATTTTCTCTGGTGCTGCGAATATCTACAGCGTAGTGACACAGATAAAAGGTCCCAGGCAGTAGTAAGGCTTGTACAAACTCACTATCATATAGGGTACTACGTAGGCCCGTTTGTTCAGGTTATGAGTAAATAAGCAAAAGAGTTCACACTGAAAATCATTTTTATCGTAATGGCAGTCCTATTTTTACAAGTTCAAGATACAATATCCCAGACTTTTGATCTCAGGCCCTGTGTAACCTGTTCACTTGGATGTAACTCAGTGCAGATAGTGGTTGTGCACTCTTCCCAGTTTCACTTTGCACTCTCAGTGTCTTAGTCAGTGGGAGCTGGACCATGGACTACATTCCCGCTTCAAACTGGGCCTCTGGGAACAAGCAGCATCGCTGGCTTAGTCAGGGGATTCTCGTCTTCGGTACCGGGTCGTCAATCGCATCCTCCATTATTGTGACATCATTGATTCTTGATCAATTCACGAAATGTGGCAGCAAATGTCCCTCAGGTTACACTGCAGATGTGAAGGACAGCATACTGTTGCTCGGGTTTGCAGAAACTTCCCGCAGTTCTGCAGATGAACCAAGTAGAGGGGGCCAGGTAGTCCTTCACATCCTGAGTCAGTGATATTGACTCCTTGTACAAGTTGGCATCTTCTGAGTGCTCCACTCACAGAGAACATGTCTGGTCTTCTCCTACTGGACAATCCGTCCGCCTACAGGTAAGTGTCATCTCTTTTTACTGACAGGGATTTCCAGGATTTCATTAAAACAATCACTCTCTATTTATTTATTAAACAAGCATTTTGATATGGTATTGTCATGACATTAATATTAAAAGGAATACAAACTGCTCGTAATCTGCATTTCTGCAGTGTGCAGCACACTTCCTGACATCCTGGACATTTTCTAACTTGAATAGAATTAGAGCAAAGAGAAATCCCGAACTTGTATCTTCTTGTAACAGCAGTTCTCAGAAGACTTTGGATATATATATTCCATCTAAAAAATGTTGACACATGTATATTGATTTGATCAGGAGGAACCTCTACAAATATGCCTCATTATCCGACTATTCAGTCTTATTCCCGGGCTGTAAATTGGCCTATAACCTTAACTTTGTTTGTAAGAAGACTCCAGTCCTCGTTCTTCCAGCTAGCATGTCCAGGATTACTTATATCTCATCAATCCATGGTCAGCTTTGTGACAGATCTGACCAGAATTCCGAAGATACTGGGGCGTTCAATGTGTAAAATGTTCTTAGCGAGGAAGGAATACAATAATGAATATTACCTTGAATATTTGTCGAAACACTTTGTAGAAAGTCACCATATGTTCATGAAATCCCCTATGTCATGTACATTCTAGGAGCAACTTCTGATTTAATGTATGAAGCTTTGCCCTTGGATGCTGGAAGGCCTTGGGAATTAGGACCCTTAAGTTGATGTCTCTTCCTGTTGATTAGCCAGCCAGTGTTCACAGACAGATGTGAACTCTCTCAAGCAAGGTAGATGAGAAGAAAACATTTCTGATTCCAAAGTCTAGAGCGTGGTGCGTTTCTCTACTATGATATGTGTAAGCAGTTACCAAACACACATGGAATTACTTTTCCGAATTGTTTTTCTAAATCTGACTAATAGATAAATTGACAATTATTTATGATATGTTCGATTTGGACCGATCCCATGGGGCTTGTCCTACTGTGAGACTGAAATCCCTGAGAGAGGGATATTTCATGTATACATTCACCTATGCCAGCTTTTATGCTTCAGGCCATTGGATGGCCACTCTTCTAAGGGTCCTGCCACAAACCTTTTCTGCTGCTACTGGGCTAAAGTTCTCCAGTGCTATTGTGGTGGTGGATATTGGTGGTGGTGTTATGGGTGTTCCAGTCGGGAGAGGGATGAATACGGAAAGTAAATCAATTCAACTTGACTAAAACTTTGTGTTTTCTATAGTCACTCGTGTCAAAGGTGGTTTTCCCAAGGGAAGGTTCTTGGACCAAATCTCAGTCAAGCATCACCCACGCATAGGTGATCATCCACACTGGCAGAGGCACCGTAAAAGGAGGCATGTTCGTAGTAGAGTATGACATGGAATAAGAATGATGACTATAAGACAAGTTTGCTATTGAAGTGGATTACAATTGACCAGCAATATTAGGTGATAGAGAAAATGTTTACTGAAAATATTAATACATTTGACTACTTCTATGGTATTGTAACTTAGTTGTCTTTACTGTGCATTGCTTCTCGCTCTGTAGCACTTGCGCCTATTTTGCATAGTTTGGGATGGTGTCACTCTTTTGTTGGTGACTTTTATATTTCCTGCGTGGTGAATGTGCCTGAATTTTATTCGTGATATGTTGTCTTTTGCTTTCAGCCTGGATATTAGATATTTTACCAGCGTTTGGTGATGATTGGTTTGCAAATAATGCATGCTATCGCTCAAACCTCACATCAGTTTGACTCTTTCTAATGTACTTAGGATTGACGTATTTTCTTTTGCATGGACTGGGACCTTCATCTTTCATAAGCTCCTATCCTATTAAATATAAATGATGCTTATAATATTGCGCCTTGCATATTTCTTGCATGGAGAAAAAGGTATCATGTACCTTTGTGTGTCAGGACAAATCATCCACATGCCTGTTTTTAATGACATCCGTTCTTGCCTGCTTTTACCTTCTGTTAAAAGCCTTAGTTTTTCTCCTTTCTAATGTCAATGCAAAGGTGTTTTTGCATGTGTGGCCAACTCAAATATATCTTATTCTTTTTCTCCATCTCCAAAACTTCTAACAATCAGTATGATTTAAGTAAATGTACATAAAATGTCTCAAAAACGGTCTTGTTGCATAGCGTTTGGTAATGGTTGAGCATGAAACCGAATACGTTTATCCCTCATATGGTGTTCATGGGAATTTGATTGGCTTCATTCATATACTTTTGTACATCTTCTGCTCTTTCATCATCCATTGTATACGTATAATGTCTTGTTCAAACCCTTGTTTATGTATGTTATCTCAACTACCAGAATCTTTATCTGTTTCCAAACTGAACCTTACAAAGAATATGTATATCACTTTTATCATATGTGTTTGTAAATGTGCTTTATTATGTCCCTATGTGTTTCTTTTATGTGTTAGTAGAAACTAGATATGTATTCTATATGTATTCTTGATGTACGTTTGCTATGTTTTATAAAAGTTGTCTAATGCACATTTTCTATATAAAATTGTTGTTATATGTGTCCTTTCTTTTTTAAGACCTTATGTATGTTTTTTGTTTGTATCCTATAACCCGATTTATAAATCCAATTTACTCCATGAGGAGTTAGATTAGTGCATTGATGGTATATTTAATCTTTGTGTATGTGTCACAGGTTTATTCAAACCAGTTGTATATTCTTTCTTTATTTGAGTGGAACAACAGGATGTCATTTCAGTATCAAAAGATTAAGGGTCTGATTTAAATATTGACATTGATGGAAAGGGACCTCCATTGCAACGGTGATGGAGTTCCCTCCCTGATAACATTATGGTCCATTCAACCAGTTTAGAATCAGCCGGACCATAGGTTTGACGATGGCCGAGACTACTCCATCATCCCCGTGGTCATACTTTTCTAATGACCCGATAGAGTATGGACTGTTGGAGGTTTGCCTGTATGTCCACCCACCTAATTTAGGTGGAAAGACATACTGTCAATTGTCAAAGCCCATAGCAACCAGGAGAAAACTCGTGGTAAAGGGCATTGAAAAGTGATCAATTCCTCCCTTACCTTGGGTGAAAACTCCCATGGCAAAGGGTGCATTGTTCTCTTTTTCTTCAAAAAGTACATTCCAATCTGGGATTTTCTTTTTGAAAATGCAAAAAGCTTTGTAAGTTTGCCAGTCTGTTCAGTCATGTTAACAGAGACATCTGTCAAACTCACAATGCATTGACGGGAACTGCCCTGACAACGGTTCTTGCCAATACTAGCAATGGCCACAGCCCCAGCAGACATTTCTAAATTTGGCGGGCGGCACCTTGGTTAGTGTGACTGAATAATGTGCTCTGTTGCCCTGGGTAGTGCCAGATATCCAAGCAGGCTAACATGGCACCACTAATCTCTTTTTCATCAGGAAAAGCCAAGATGCCACTGAGATTGATGTATCAACATTGACCTTTTCCTCAGAAAGTACTTCATAGCTAAAGAAACTGAAACCACCAATTTTATTATCTTTCTCAGGCAGTATAAAATAGCTAAAGAGAATAGGTATGCAATTAAAAATCTGGTATTCGGGTTGTGCTATTCTGTCAACAAGATCTCTCCCCACCGCCACACATGGTGACGTTACTAGAGACTCATCTGTGCCAAATCAATATTTTCATCAGGCAGAAAAAAGGCCAGGAGAGGCAGGAAGGGGTCAACATTGATTTCTGGTGAACAGTGAAATTGGGGTACTACGCCTTATCGCTCCCTGATATAGAATGGCATTGAGGGTATCTGTGCCTGGCTGCAAAGCATCTACAACATCAAAACTGACCTGTTCCACACAACATGGCATAGCCAGAGAGATGTAGGGGGCCAATTCTTCATCCTTCAGTATGCAAATGTCCTGTGGCCAGAAAAGTGATTGGACAGTAATTAAGAGGCAAATATGGTCATGCCATAATCCACACCGGCTGGATAGAATTTAAGTGCAGCACGAGGGGAGAGAGGTGACCACACCAGCACTTAGATTCATACAATGTATTCTTCCTGCACAGTCTTCATCTAGTTTAGAAAAGTGTGTGTCTCTGCCAAAGACCCGGAAAAAAGAAGAACATTGTGGACTCCTAGGAAAGTGAAGTTAAACAGCTGCCAAGGAGACTGTGTTAAAGGTGCTAAGGAAAGTCAGGTGATTGTGCCAGGAAATCATCAAAAAGTACATGGATCATTGTCATAAAAGTACTGAGAATGGTCAGATTCCAAGACCTGCATGGTTGAAGTAACCTACCCATGTAGCTTTTAGCATGTATACATCACAGGCAAGGCTCAGGATTGTGTTATCTTGAGCTGGGCGGCCGGCAAATATTAGTTGTTCCCCATCTGCCCAGCTTTTCGTTTTACTGTTTCACTTAAATATGTGGCAAGTGCCTGGTTTTCTACAGCAGAACCACAGCTGTTTGGCCGTCAGAAAGGCCTGGACCAGCACCAGTCCATGAGATGACATTAGAAGGTCTGTCCTATTTACAGTGTGCCTTCAAATGTCCTACCTACCCTGTTTTTCCTGTCTAGGATCACCATGTAAAATATGTAATAGCCAGCCAGTAGAAAACAAAAAATGACCCCCCATCTGGTGGGAAATGAATACCATCACTTTAAGGTCATATACGTTTCATTTTCCGAAAAGAACAATATAAACATGTTATATATTTATCTAATTTTCATTTGTCTTTTTGAGCTCCCTCTTACATTGTTTCATTTAGGGCCCAAGGTCAGACTTGCAAAAATGTTCAAGTCAGATTTTCACTGCAGGGAGTCATGACTAGAATGAGGGATTTCATGGTTGGGTCACGGCAACTGATCCACCTAGGCAACCCACCTAGTCTACAATCACTCAGAAAATACCAGAGTGGTAGAATGGCCAGCCCTGTACTGCCAGGTCCTCAGCCTATGAATCCACTTGCATTTGTCCTTCATACCAGCTCCTCCTGCTCCCCAGCCCTAAATGAATATATTGATCCATCCTGTCTCTAGAACAGCGGTGGTGAGGACGGTACACCATATGTAAACACACTTTCATTGTAGTTTTCCTTTTTTAGGTCTGGTGTTAGCCAAGACCTTTTGATTTTACCAACATTAGCTTTATAATATACTTACTTAAAGGGACTTTCAGCTACCTCTCTTCATCCATTCGTGTGTTATTTTTATTCACATTTTCTTCTGCCTACTACAACATAAATCATGGAGCAGTCGGTCAGCCTACTTCAGTCACTGGATAACTTCATTTTGAGTGAATGCATTTAGCCCTTTCACAAGGACCACATAAACTCACGTGGTAGTTCTCTTCAGTGCCATTTTTTGTGTTTATTATTACTTTATTGTTGGCTTTGTTTATAGAGCCTGATATTATAGCAGAGTGCTTTCTACCAGATGTGAGCGCAGGACACATTCCACCTTTATCAGTTCCTTTCTCCTGCCAATGCTGTTGTAAATTCCTTGTGAATAGGCCTTAGTTTATCTGACTGCCCCTTTTTCACTCCATATCAACATGAACTCTGAATATAAGCTACTGAGGTTTTTCCATCATAGCAACCATGCCCGTCCTTTCTTCCTTCCTTCCTTCCTTCTTCCTTCCTTCCTTCTTTCTTTCTTTCTTTGTTTCTTTCTTTCTTTCTTTTTTTCTTCTTTCTCTTTCTTTCTTTCTTTCACTCTCTATTGCTTTTCTTCCTTCTATCTTCTTTCTTTCTGATGCTCCTTTTTCTTTCTTACTTTCTTTCTTTCTTCCTTTCTTTCTTTTCATTCCTTTTCCTTTCTCTTTCTCTCTTTTGTTAATTTTTTCTTATATGTTTCTTCTTTCTTTTTAGGGCGAGCATTCAATATCTCTTGTATATACTTTAGTATATCCTTATTATTATAAACTTATATGTGTATGTACTTTGTGGGCTCTGGAGATTAGCCCTAGGACTTGTCTGGTTCTGCTTAGGGACTTTTTTTCTGTTCAACTGCCTCCACATAACTGTCTTGATAGAAAACGACCAGCAGAGGTCAGTAAAATACCAGAATTACTTTCTGCTGAGGAACTTTCTTTTTTTTTAAATTTCTGGCACCTGCCGCTATTTAACATCATGCAGCAAAGGCATCCTACTGTCAGTCCTACCGACACATAATTATCACTACTGCAGAGGGAGAGAACAAAGCATCCACTTTAAAACCAGATTCAGACTGAATATAATTGATGATGGTGCCCCTATAGAGAGCATTGTGGACTCCAAGGACAGAGGGCCTTCCGGGTGAGAGGGTTCATGTACAGTAACTAGTCAAGCATCTCCATTCTTTCCTTATGCTATCTTCCCTCTCACA
This sequence comes from Lissotriton helveticus, assembly GCF_964261635.1. Taxonomy (NCBI): domain Eukaryota; kingdom Metazoa; phylum Chordata; class Amphibia; order Caudata; family Salamandridae; genus Lissotriton; species Lissotriton helveticus. Next base: position 850,827,702 of record NC_136072.1, on the reverse strand, counting down.
CCGAACAGTCTACAAAGCAAACAATGCACCAAGTGCCCCGACTATAAATTGTGCAACAATCCCCTCATAAAGTAGGATACTAGGGTAAAATTACCATAGAGTTATGCGTGAATGAATAGATAAGACGACTGGATAAGAGAAAATGACAGTCTGTTGGATGTTGCTGTTCATAAGCAGGTGTTCTTTGATAGTGCAAACCTAGTCAAAGGTACCCTAGCACTGTACATTTTCGAAGGCAGGGCTAAAATCTGAGGATAATTCTAGGTGGGAATGCGGGGTTCTGAGAGAGATTGTTGACTAGTATTTAGCATATCTCAATGTAGTAATTTTTAAGTGGTGTAGCTTCAGCGCTTTCTTAAATTAAAAGTGTCAGTCAGTCAAACAAAACTTTATTTGGTTTGTTAAAACCTTAAAAGTACATTTACCACATTCCGTGAAAAGGAGAAAGAACAGCAGCATAACATGACAATATTCAGCAAAGAGAAAGAACAGCGGCATAACATGACAGTATTAAAACCACAATTACACCTCAAGATACGTGTAGGTTAACTTCTCTTGTTCCTTGTGGTAATGGTAATTGTAATTTCCTCCTTAGCCCATTGGGAGATTTTAGTAAGTTTCCCTACTCCCAACCGCTGCCAGAAGCGTACAAGGCTCATACAAGCTGTTATAGCCCAGGAGGTTATTCCAGCTCCAATCGTGCTGCCTGCACCATAGATGATTTAGGCAGCGCGAATAAGCTTTTTAATATATTTCCCTCCTCTCTATCCCAGGAGGTCTTGCCACTGAGGTAAAGAACCTCGGCTCCATACAAAAATTGTGGGGGAACCATTGCTTGATAGGCTTTTAAGACCGGCCTATCTGACCTTTCACCATAGGTATTATTAAATCTTTTTAGGCCTTTGACTGACGCCAATGCCCTTATTTTTAATGCTTGCAGGTGTGTGTGCCATTTCAAGTTACCTAAGAACCACATTCCCAAATATCTGTGGTCGGTCACCCTCTCAAGCAAAACAGTGCCAAGATACCACGAGAACTTCGTTTTCCTTCTCCCAAAACATACAATTTTAGTCTTATCCATATTTACCACAAATTTTTTACTCGTACAGTATTCTTTAAACCTATTTAATTTTCTCTGGAGGCCTATCTCCGTCTGGTCCATAATCACTAGGTCATCGGCATAAAGGAGGCACGATATGTGCTTTCCTCACAATTTTGGGTTCGCCCCTCTGACATCTCTTAGTACTTGGGGTAGGTCAGCTAAAAACAGGGCGAACAGCAGGGGGGCTAGGACGCACCCCTGCCTTAAGCCATTCCCAATAGGGATTCTCCCAGTCAGTCCTCCGTCCGTGTCCAATATTATCTGTGCCCAATTTTCTGTATGCAGAGCTTGGATAAGGACCAGCAGGTCATCCTGTAGTTCATACCCTACTAGTGTTGACCACAGCTGCTCCCTGTCCACAAGATCAAAGGCTGCATGGAAGTCAACGAAACAGCAGAATAAATTACCCCTCCGATCAATTGACTTCCGTGCAATGGACCAAAGAGCAAAACAATGGTCAATCGTTGAGTGGACTTCTTTGAACCCCCCCTGCTCTGGGGGTATTATATGTTTGTCTTCCACCCACTCCTTTAGTAGCCCTAGAATTACTTTGGAAAATACCTTTTCACCTATATCCAGAAGGTTTATTAAGCGGTAATTTGTGGGGGAGTTTGCATCTCCTTTTTTATGGATTGGCCTAAGAATAGCCCCTTTCCAATTTGCAGGGAATTCACCTGTATTTAGGATCCCTAGAAACATATTTGAAAAGAACTCTGCCCACCATTCTATGTTTGTTTTTATTATGACAGCTGGCAGGTTATCAGGGCCAGCTGCCCGTGTTAGGTTTAGCCTTGTTATTATGTTTCTAATTCGGTCTGGGGAAAAGTGGATTTTTAATTCTTCACTTATTCCTGGCCAAACATTTGCCATTATTCCCTCCCTCGTTGGCCATTTACCATAAATTTCCTCTAGGTAGGTCAGCCACTTGTCCTCTGGCACTGAGCACTGCATGGTCCCTTGTGCTTTTCCCGTACAGTCCTGTATTAACCTCCAAAAGCCTTTCACATTTTTATCTTCAATTACCTCGAGTAAGTTATCCCAACATTTATCCTTAAAATCCCTTTTTTTATCTCTGATAACTGTCTTATATTTTAACTTCAATTTTCTGAGTTCTAATACCACTTCCTCACTGTAGTTACCTCTGAGGCGTCTTTCTTGTTTCTTAATACCGGCCTTTAGTTTTCGGCATTCAGCATCAAACCAATGTTTGGTATTGTTAGGGTGTAATGTCGCATTGTTTACTGATTTGTGATTATTACACTTTAATTTAATCCGGAGGCATTCCACCAGTTGCCTTATTATACCCTCGTACCAGACTATGCTCTCTTCTGGTACAAGGTTACCCAAATTCACAGTTAGCTGATATGCGTTTAGTTTCTGTATATATTCATCGGTGATTCGTGTTGTTAGTCGCTTGGGGTATTCTACATCTACTAATAGCACTTTTTGTCTTTGCGGGGGGCTATTTACCTGGAGTTCAACCTGCAATGGATAGTGGTCACTACCCTCCACCCCCAGAATTTCAAACTGTTTGATAAGATGGAAATGCCAGGCCTGTATGAATACGTAATCTATGGGGCACAATTGTTGCCCTACCTTAAAGGTACGCTTCGCAGGCCTGTCCGCTTTCTTTCTACCGTTGGAGCATACAAATCCCATGACCCCCAACAGTTGCCCAAGCTCATCATCTTTAGTTGAAGTATCACAGCAGGGAAATTGCGCCCGCTCTATTTTATATGCATCCAACAAGTCCTTCAACCAGGAGTCCATTATTTTGGGGTTCAATTTATGGTTGAAGTCTCCCAATATCATGAGCACATCCCTTGGATAATGGTTACACACCTCTTCCAGGTCTGTTTTTAAACGTTCCAAGTCTGCCTTATACTCATTTGCTTTCTGAATATACACATTTATAATGCATAGGCTTTCACCCCCCAACATATTATTTATTGTTCGCACTCTATTGCCCAATGCCCAGTTGCACTTTAGTTCCAGGGGTTCAATGTTCTTGGCTATCCTTGTTGAAATCAACGTCATCAGACCCCCTGAAGGTCTACCCACCATGTTCCTTTTAGCTGCTTTTACGTAATGAGTAAAACCTACGGTAGCAGGGATTTCGCCGCACAGCCAAGTTTCCTGGAGACAAACGATGTCGTTTTTCCACAAGATATTTTTAAAATCCTCCTGTGGCACTATTCTATTGTACCCATTCATATTCCAGGTCATTATAGATAGGCTGTGCGGCGACCCTACTTCCTAATCGATCTCACTCATAGAACCATCTTCCTCACCACTCATGTATGCCAACTCTCTGTATCTATTCCCAGCAAGTACATCTTCCATATCCCACCTTTGGTCTTTAGGTCTTATCGTGATTTCTAGGGCGTCTTTAATGCCTCTCCCCAGGTTGATCATTTTTATTTGTCTCTCACCTAATGCTGCGTGATTCCTGAGGAATGAATTCCCTAACTTATCCGATAATACTATCGTATTCTAATGCCTTCCCGTAGCATCTCGGTCTCTGCCTTTTCTATAGCATCCTTTATTAGGGCTGAGTGGAGTAAAACCTTGGTTATTTCCTCCCCCTTACTGTTTACCGTGAACCCCACTTCTTTTAGATCAGCAGTGCTAACATATCTTAGGCTGGGGCACTTTCCAAATGAGGAAAGTAGCTGGGAGCGATTCAAGGGGTTTAATTTCTTAATTCTTTTCCCCCCTTTCACCTGTCCTATTGGCTCTACAAATATCCAAGTGTCAGTAGGTGGTTCTGTCTGCTGATGTTGGCGATTCCCTTCTAAAATTTCTCCCCTTATGTGCCTACTAACTTCTTCTCCTCCCCCTATTTTGGCCCCCTTCCAATAACTTGGGTGGGGTCCCTCCGCACCTGGGGACATCTCCCTCTCCGACTCTACTTCTACACTCTTCTTTACCCCTGGGGGATTTCTCCTGGTAGCCTTTTTGTTCTCTCCCATGTCATTCCTCGTTATCCCCCTGAATTGTTCTTCAGGTCTACTGCTACTTGCACCTTTCTCTATGAAATTTAACTTTTTAGTTCCTTGCCTTACTACCTTATCTATTGTCTTATATACCGGCGTTACCCCCCCTATGATCCTGGTGCTTTATGGGGTGACAATTGGGTCGGGCCTTAATCCCTTTCCTTCCCCTTAGTATATTTTGCCTTCTATACCTCTTATCCCCATACCTCTTTATAAGCATGGGGCGGAAGGATACATATTCTGTGGGTGCATTCTCTGGGGGGCCAGTCTCCTCTTCCACTTCTTCCCCCCTGGCCACTTTATTTTCCTCCTGTGTTTCTACAGGTCTTACTACTGAGGGCATCAAGTTTTTGATCTGTGCTAAGTCCCCGTTTATACCCTTAAATTGGTCGCCGTGTCTTTTTAAAACGTCATTGTTTAGGACTGTAACCTCTAAAATGCCCTGCAGAGTTTTTTGGAGCATTAGCATAACCTCGAGCATGGATAGGCCGGTAGAACCCGTCACCTCCAGGCTGCATAAGGATATGCCTGATACATCTGATCCGACTATGTTTGGGGTCCCTAGTCTTTCATGTCCCTTATGGCTGAGAACCTCCCCAGTAATGTTCGCTTCTCCCATGGAGTCACTACAGTCTACTCGTTCTTCATTCACCACATCTGCTCCTATGTCCTGGGTGAAAATCGACTGAAACATCCTTGGCGAGGATGATAAACGAGGTTCCGTTGGTATCTCAGCGATATTAAAGTCAGTCTGATTCAAGGCCTCGATGCTTGATGCAGCCGGATCCTCGATATTTTGCGTGATCTCGATTACACTTGGCTCCTTTTCTGCTATCTCTTTTCCTTTAAAATGTTTGCCAATAAAATCCTTAATGGTTTTTGATACCACCGACCCCCCTTTTGCGCCTGCTGACCTGGCAGATGCCGGCGCTGGCTGCGGGGTTGTGCTCGGGGGGGGGGGGGGGGGGGGTGTTGCTCTAATGGATATTGTTCTGCCAGCGGTTGGTGTTACCATCTCATTATTTATGTCATCCAGGCCTTTGGGTGAGCCAGTCACATCCGCTGTTCCCGATTTATTTCCTGTTATTTTACTATTTCTTAGCACTCTGCGTGGTTTAGTTTTCCCTAGGGCCATTGCTTTTACTATGTCCTTTCTTTGCGTTCTTCTTCTCAGCTCTAGTCAACAACTATAGCAAGCACGGCTTATGCTCCTCTTATTATCGCTTTTTGAATGCTCCCACGCGACCAGACTCAATGTCTGCACTCCTGGGCGGTCGCGGAGCTGATACACGCTGTGCGCGTTTAAGCCACAAATTACAGCCGCTCCTCTGTGGTCCTGCAGCACCCAACTCCCCGCACTCTCGCCTCGCTGAAAATCGTTGAGGAGCTGGAGGGGTAAGCGGCAGAAGAGTCACCTACGCCCCCCCCCCCCCGGCGTTCAAAGCGCAATTTACCACTCCTCTGCGGCCCTATAGCTCCCCGCACTCCCCCGCACCCTTGCCACGCTGAGATTGGCAAGGAGTGAAAGCGGGAGCGGGAAGCAGTGAGGAGCGGAAAGTCGCCTACACCCTTGACAGCCTCTACCACTGACTGCAGGCTGGCGGGCAGGCGGGTGAGCGCTCTGGAAAATCTGGACCGCACTCTCTTCATCGTTCCGCAGATGGAGCCCTCCTTGGCTGCAGTGCGAGGAAAGGAGGGAGCAAGGGAGCAGGAGCGGGGGAACGAGCCTCTGCCGCACCAGCTCCGCTCTGCTCACCTCCGCTCACCTCTCTCGATCGGCCCGGTACGGCCCAGCTCCGGTCCCAGCTCCTGTGCGGCCACAAATTCCAAACACAGCCGCACGCCGGCCTTGCTCCTCGGCAGACTGCAGACCGTGGCAACAAACAGCTCTGGCTCCACGCGGCAGACTGCAGGCCGTGGCAAAAGTGGTTTTAAGGCCAGTCCTTGTGTGTTTAGGAATGTAGTTCCAAACTCTGTGTGACTTTATGGAAATGGCTTGTTGTCGTCTTTTTTTTAATGTTTTTGCTGCCAGTCTGCCTGTGTGGCCAGAGCCATTAGAGATGGTCAACCAGATAGTCTGGATGGCAGTCATGATGGCTTTGTAGAAGATGCAGCCAGCTGTGAAGGTGGGCGGTGATCAATGCATTTCACCCCATATGACAGAGGATAGATGCCCTCAAGTGAATCTAAGCAGAGAGTTGAGATATCACATTTGTTTGGGGGCAGTCCAAGCTGTACAGCCTACAAGGACCATTGTTGTCTGGTCATGGATGATGTGCCCACGCTACAAGAAGCTGCAGCCGCGTCTTCGGATGAGACTTTGAGGCTGTCTAGACGGTGAGGCATTGAAAAGTGTCATGATGGTCAGGCCAAATGTTCAGCTGTGTGCAAGTCTGGCCTTGTTTGAGAACCCCTCATTGTGCATTGTGTATCGTGATGTACAGCGTCGAGAATGGAGGGCGTAGCTTTGATGATATGTTGAAGTAATGTAAAGTTTCCTTAGTTTTATTAGAGCGAATAAAATTAGAAGTCGGCCAGCTGGTGCTCTGTCATGGCAGGCGCATCCTTATGCCCTATAACAAGCTCGAAATAAGCTGGGAAATGGTCTGTCTCTCCCTCAAGCCTCTTGTTTCTTTCCTCATGTTCCAGTTAATGGATGGAACAGATGGCCATTACCGCTGCTAATGTGTCTGGGCAGATGGGTGCTGTAAATCATGTACAATGGGCTGGGTCCTGCAGATAATGCATAAGCACGCCAAGCAAAATCTGAAAACAGCACGAGTGGCAGTGTGTTCGTAGAAACCCCTGCTAAAACCTCAAAAAGTGATAAAGGAGGATATAAAGAAGAGACTGAACTCTAGAACCCCCTTTATATTCCATATTCATATCCCACTGCCTACATGTGCATGTTCCAATGCTTACCTCATTACCAAAGAGCAGAATGACAATTTAAATTAAAAGACCCTTAATCCTTCCTGTGCCCACAGTGCTAAGGTGCAATACCAGTTTTACGTGTTGTAACATTTGTGAGTAGCTTCACACCCCATTTCGATGCTTATCGCATACAAGTCTTGATTTACTCAGTTGTAGATATCTGTATATTATTATATTTTGTACAAAAATAAGTTTTAGCACACTTTCTATGTTTTTATTTACTTGGGACGGTGAATAAAAATAAAAAAACAAAATCACCTGTGCATCTTGAATGAATGAATAGTTAATTTTTCAGCTAATTAAAAGTTACAATTTAAAATAGAAGCATAAAGTTAAAACCACAGTAAAATCTATTAATCCTTGTGATTTTTACATTAAGCCCAATGACCATATCCGCATCTATGCAGGGTCAGATTGGGACCACAATTTGGCCTGGGCAGTGATGAAAAAAGTGACTCACATTCTACGGGCGTGGCACACATTCGCTGGGCGTGGTCTACATTCGCAGGGCATGGCCCACATTCGCAGGCGTGCCCTTTCATGAAACATCATTTGGTTACTCTTAGTGGTCTAATTTGTAGAGAAATATTTCGTTAATTAAGCCTTTTAAAGCTTACAAAGCCAGTAACATTGGTAAAGACTACAAGCACTGCAATTCTGGAAACTGAATACGAAAAAACAGCAAAGTCCCGTACTATTACAACATTATTCCCCAGCACTCCAGCGCAGGAGCACCTGAAAATCAGTGAGGCCCCTTTCCATTACTGAGCTGCTCAGCCCTCCTCAGCCCTCACTGCCTCAGGGCAAGGACTTGGCAGGAGAGGGGATGATGAAGCACAAAACACAGCTGCTGGGCCATCCATGGGGGTGGGTGAGGCTGCGATGAAGATGGTGCGAGTTCACAACAGCACCTGGCCCCCACAGCCAGACCCATCCTTCTGCGCCCACAATGCCCTGAATGAGAAGGGCTCTGGGCGAGGCGAGGTGTTAATGCAAACACTGTTTCCGGGCTGTGTGAGCCTGGGGGGGGGGAGAGATAGGGGGCAGGTGAAAATGGCTTAATGGCCTGAGCAACAGAGGCCGATTCTGGCACACAATCACCTGCTCCCCAGCCCACCTTCAGCGTGATTGCTTGGCAGGGCAGAGGGGAAAGTTGAGGCCACAGCTGATCATCGCTGAATGGCTGCACAGCGAGGCTGCTTTCCTCTCCCTGTCCAGAGCTCTCTGCTGACTGGGAAAGGGGGACAAAACGGCCCACAGAGGGCACTGAGACACCGGCCGTTCGGCCAATGCCTGAGAGCCCGCAGTACCAATCCGTCCCTACATCTATGGCAATCAACACGAGCTGTTTCAGCCTGGTACTGCTTCCAGTGAGGATTACTGCCCCCCTCCCCAAACTCCTAGTATAGTATTGTTGGCGGTAAAAAAGGCGCTTTAGGATAAAATGCCTGAGCATAGTAATGTAAACATGTAAGGCACAGTTAAGCCAAAAGAAACGAAAACTTGAGGCTCACTAATGTAAAGTGCTTAGTGTAATAACTTATTGCAAAGTGCAAAAGAGGCCTTGCCCGTCTCACTGTTCTTGCTTAGTTTTGTTGGAGGCAAAATAATGTACCGGGTTAAAATGCCAGATGATCGAAATATAAACATTAACTATGCAAATTTGCCAAATAAATATAAACTTTGAGGCTTGCTAAGTTAAAGTGCTTATGCGTTAAGAGATTACAAAGTGCTAAAGCAGCTATAGCCCCTCATCAGGTATGTTCACAGTGGAGAGCAACTCAACATAAATCGTTCTTGTAAACCAATTCCCCAATAGACCATTCAAGCTGGTTCAATTGTGATGTATTTCGGGACTGTTGGGTACCACCCCTGTCTAACTTAAGTTTCAGGAACATAAACTGGGCAGAATAACAACTTAAACTGTATATTACTCGGGGGATCAAAGTGCCTAGTGCAATATTGCATCCTGTCACTGCAGATCTTGCATAGTCAGTTACTTTCTTCCAATGACATGAATTTCAAGAATTTCCCACTAAGTACAAGGTCTTCTCCTTGAATGCAGGTTATTGCTGCTTGTTGACGCATGCGTATTCCTTTCCTTCTGAAATGGAGCTTCATTAGTCCTTTTCTCTCTTCCATCAAGGCAGGGCATATGCAAACAATATGGCTAATTTCCTCCTTTGCATATTAGCATAGCCTGCATGAAGTCACAGTGGTTTGTCTCAACCAGGCAGAAGAGTTACATAAGGTGTTAAAACTACGGTCTCAATAACTCAGCGGCTTAAGCTTTGCCCCCAGCCCCAACAGTTCTCCTAGGTACGGCTGTGGCTTCAGTAAACCGTATGTGCCAATTTTCATCCAAGGATGAGATCTTCATTTCTAGACCAGTAATTTGGAGTGTATCACCAGGAAACATCTATTTTCAGGCCATCCATGTCTGAATAGTAATTGCCATTCCAAAGGGAAGCCCGTCCGCGCATGGACCACACCTAGCACCAGGAACCCTGGCCCTCCAAACTCCCACAGATACTCTGCTGCAGAACTCCGTGCTCTATACCCAGGATGCAACAACAACTGCTATCTTACATTGCCTCACTCCACAGCAGGACTTTTCACGTGCAGGCGCTGCCAGTCACCTCCACCCCAGCACCGACCACCATCGTAGCAACTAGTGCCATTGCAGCTCTGTCCACCAAGACCTCCACAGAACAACCCAGCTCAGTGCCGGATTGCTCTGAAAACATGCCACTGAAGTCTGGAACACCATCTCCTCCCTCGACCCTGATCTGACCTTCATTGCAGAGACCTGGTTTACCCCCATATCAGGCCCTGACATCACCATTGCAACATCCATTGGCTACAAGATAAAAAACGAGACCACACCAACACACAGAGGATGCCATGCCATTGTGGACAAGGAATTGATCACCTGCACCTCCACCAATTACAAAACTGTGCCCATCATGGAACACATGAACTTGCAGCTCTGCCCTGATGACAAACCACCATCAAATCCACCATCGCTTACAGACCACCAGGATCATGAACCGGCCTCAGGAAAGCCATCGCATCACACAGTCCAACGTCACCTTCAACTTGAACCAACCAGCAGAGAACTTCAACGCCTGGATCCCTAGTGCTGCCAACCGAGTCGCTCCAACCATAACAGCCAAAACACCCATATCCATCAAATAAGCCAGCTAGTACACCCCGATCTCAGCATGTCGAAGTGCAGATGGAAGCAATGTTAAAGAAAATGGCGCACCAGCAGAAACCACACTGACCGAGACACCTTCAAATCCGCCCTCAACAGCTACCACTGTCAGTTTAAAGCCATGAAACAGGAGGCTATGATGCACAAGATAGCGACCAGCACCAACCAAACAAAGGAATTCCTTACCATTGTTAAAGATTTCACCTGCCAGTCAGCCACTGAAAACTCAATCCTCCCTCACAGGAACTCTCTAAATCTCTCGCAGACCACTTTCACAACAATATAACAACCATCTACACAAACTTCAATCCCCAACCTACCGAACTCCTCAGCATCCCATCGACCACTACCACTGATCACCCACTCACCGCATGGGAACAACTCAGCACACTGAGCCCTGCTACTCTAATGAACTCCATCCAATCTGGATGAGCTCACCGATCCATGCTCCAACCCGACTTTTTAACCTCAGAAGAGACGAGACCAGCCACCAGCTCACCACCATCCTCAATGCCTCCATCACCACAGACACCTTTCCCGATGCCTGGAAACACTCAGAGGTGAGACCCTCCTCAAGAAACCATATGCAGACCCCAGCAAGCTCCAGAACTTTTGTCCCAGCTCACTGCTCCCATTTCTCGCCAAAGTCCTGGAGAAGGTCATCAACCTGCAACTCACTGAACACCACCTGGATAGAAACAACCTGCTGGACCCTTCTCAATCACAGCACTGAGGCAGCCTTGATTTCTGCAAACAAACGACATCCGCATCCTACTCGACAGAGGAGATTCAGCCGCCCTGATCCTGCTTGACCTCTTTGCTGCTTTTTAAACAGTCTCCCACTACGCATTTATCGATCCACTACACCAGATCAGAATCACAGATGGCACACTCAGATAAATACGTATTACAAAAAGAGAGACAGGGAGAGTATGGGGACACTCTTGTTCCCCGGTCAGTATTTCATAAACAAAAGAAGAGTGTCCATGTAGAGAGGACTGAGCCAATCACAGGAGCATCAGGACACCCTCACTGGGATGTTAAAGAAGGCCCTCACTCACCACCTAGTGATGACATGCTTCATCATCGGGCCCCACCAAAGAGACCGAATGTCTCTTTGGTGTGCTACAACGCCAGAATTACTGCGGAGCGGGATGGTGAGTAGAGGGCGTGTTGCGTGCAAAATTATACTAGTGAGTGATGGAGGATAAAAAATGTCAGTAGTGTATCAAAGAAAACCTTTATTAAATGATCACTAAAGACAATGAAGTTAAAAATATGTGAGGGACCAGTCCACTTTAATTGAGTGGTGGGTTCCTACAATGTTGTACACCAAAGAGACATTCGGTCTCTTTGGTGGGGCCCGATGATGAAGCATGTCATCACTAGGTGGTGAGTGAGGGCCTTCTTTAACATCCCAGTGAGGGTGTCCTGATGCTCCTGTGATTGGCTCAGTCCTCTCTACATGGACACTCAGATAAATGGCATCATTGCTCACAGAGGGCACCCTGGGAACCTGTCTCCCTCCCTTAACCTCACAACCCAAGCACACCATTGGCAGCGTCACTCAAGGCTCATCCCTCAGTCAAACCCTTTTCAACATCTACACAACACCACTCTCTAACATCATCAGAACCCACAACATCATCGCCTACGCCAATGATACCCAGATCATCCACTCGCTCTGAGCGGACCCCACCACGACAAAGACCAACTTCCACAACTGTATGAAGAATGTCTCAACCTGGATGAAGAACAACTGCTTGAAGCTCAACACGGACAAAACTAAAGTTCTGATATTCAGCAGACACACCACCCTCTGGAATGACTCCTGGTGGCAATTGGAACTCAGATACACCCCCACTCCAAAAGACCACGCCCACAACTTTGGTATCATTCCGGGCAGCAAACTCTCCATAGAAAGTCAGGTCAAATCCATCTTCTCAGCCTGCTTTCACACTTTCCTCATGCTCTGCAAAGTCTTCAAGTGGCTCCCCATCAGCACCAGGAAAACATTGATGCAGGCCCACATCACCAGCCAGCTGAACTACAGCAACACACTCTAAGCAGGCACCACCACTGAACTCATGAAAAGACTCCAGATGATCCTTGATCTGCCCAGGGGTACCCACATCACCCAGCAGCACATGAAGGACCTCCACTGGCTTCCCATCCAGAAGAGATGCCAATTCAAGTTCTAACCCATGTCTACAAAGCCCTCCATGACCAAACACCCACTTACATGAACCACCTCCTGAATTTCCACCAATATTGTTGGAACGTCCGCTCACCTTGCCCTCGCACAGATAACACGCATCTGCCGCTGCTGCTCTGGAGAATGATCTTTCTCCCACCTCGCTGCCAAGTCCTGGAACACCCTTACCTTCCGCCTCCACACTTCAACCTCACTGACCCACTTCAAGAAAGGAGTCCAGACCTGGTTCTTCCACTGATTTCCACAGTAAGGCACCTAGATACCCTCCCAGGTGATGATCAATGCTATATAAGTCCTGCTTGATGGATTGATTGACCTCCTGTCTTTGGTGCTAGTTGTGAGCAACCAGACAGAACTTAATTTAATTTGCAGACTGGAAGATTTAGAGGACTCAAGTCCTTTACTAGGAACAAGGGAAGTTAATTAAATGTTGTAGCTATGAAAGAAAGTATGAAAGAGATTGAGCAATGCTGCAGGAATGAGCAGGGCTTTGAATCAAAGAGGTCTTGTGACAGACATATGTTGTCATGAACTATCTGAATTGTGATGAATGCTGTAAAAGGTCCAAGAACTCGGTGCTTCTGTTTATTTGTCAGTGTTGAGTAATTCATGAGGGCCATTGGTTGCATTGTCAAATTAGTGTGTAGGGGGAAGAATCCGATTGGTAATTGTTGAGCAGGTTGTAAAGAATGAAGTGGGATTGCCTTTTCTTGATGCTCGCTAGTTCTCGGATCAGAATTGTCAATGCTATAAAGACAATGTTTGAGTTCAAAATGGACATGTGCAGGTTTGTTTTAAGGCTTTGATTATGGTGGGTTTTATAAACTGAGATGGGAGGGTACCTTGCAGGTTCACAGTCATTGAATTACCCATATTTTGAGTCCCCATGCACTATAGAAGAACCCCCTCATTCGTTCACTCTTCTGATTTGACATTATCACTGGCCTTTGTGTTTGCCAGATGGTCCTTTCAGTCTTGCAGTTGGGCAGAAATGGTGACTACCTCTGTGAACCTGCAGCCCTAACATTGTACTCCTGGTATATGGACCTCAAACATGCATACAGACTTAAAGAAAAGTCATAGCCTGAGAATCATGAAAACAAACCTTATAGCTTTATGTCACTCTTCCCTCTCTTCCCAGCAAGACACTTGGACACTGCTAGTCATGACTGATGGCGCAGAGGGTTGAAAAGCCTTTAATGTAGTAGAGATATGTGTAGGAAGGCAGCTTTTGAACAACTGACTGTATTGATGTACAAAGATGTGTTTTAAATTGTACAAACAAACTGTAATTTTACACAGACTTCTCTTACCCCTTTCCAACACCTCAGTAAATAACCTTACAAGCTATTATAATTGATATTTTGCATATCAAACGCAGGCATGAGAATAGCATCAATACCAGGTCTTTCCCAAAGACCCTGATGCAGTGAACTATCAGTTGAACAATTGCTGGCATTTCAGTGACAAGTGCTTTCCAAAATCTGGCCCTAACAATATATGTGATCAAAAGTTATTTTGGAGTGTTTCATTCCCTCAAATTTATGAGCATGTTGTGTTGAACTCTTCCACAAAAAGCTGCTCTTTCCTTGGAAGATGTGTTTACACACATATGGGAACCAAACAACAGGAGGTCACCCATATACCCAGTTGAGACCAGGGTGATGAATGTATGTAAAAGAAACAAAGACTCAACAGGTAATATTTGGAAGACCGTTAATAAAACATGCACATTAGTTGGAAAAGGAAAGACAGGGAGACTAAGGGCCATATGTATGAAGCACATTCGCATTCGCAAATGCCGAAATTCGCAGAATCTCAGCGTTTGCAAACGTGAATTTGCAAAATGGTATGTATAAAGGAAAATCTGGTGCAAAATAAGAAATCGCAAAATTTGCGATTCCTTATTTTGCAATTGCATTTAAGGAATCGCAAATTTTGCGATTCCTTAAAGGCAATGTAGGAAGCAAAACAAAATTGCAAATTGTCCCTAAGGAATCGCAAATTAGCACCAACTTCAAGTTGGTGGTAATTTGCGAATTCCTTGAAAAATGCCAATTTTGGAATTTTTCAAAGTGCCATGTGACGCACATACATGCCCTTAGGGCATGTATGTGCACCACATGTGCACCCATGCTTATTTCAGGGATGCAACAGGGTGTCCTTTGGACACCCCTGCACCCTTGAAATTATTCTCAATTTGCGATTTTCAAATTGCGAATCGCAAAATTGAGAATACCTTCCCATTCATTCCTATGGGCCTCCTGGCCCATAGAAATGAAGGGGGAAAGTATTCCTTAATTGCGATTCGCAATTTGCTAATCGCAATTAAGGAATACTAAGAATTCGCAAAAAAAATGCGAACTTGTACATACATTCCAATTTCCGAATCTGAAATAGCGATTTCTTAAAAATCGCTATTTCAGAATCGCAATTGGGTACCTTGATACATATGGCCCTAAAGGTTGTTTTTAATTATGCAAGGAGTGGTCTGCATTTAGAACAAAAATGAACAAAGGAACAGTATCAGCACTATTTACATTGAATGTGAGCGTAACCCAAAATAACTTGTGCACAGACATGCTCGTGAAAAACAAGGTGAATGGCAGAAGTGACTAGTGGCACAGCGGAGAACGGCACATGGCAGACAATAGTAACACTATTTACAAGAGGCTTTTCGGTTCACAAATGGTTTGTCACAAAAAATGTAATTAAATGAAATAGAAAACTTTGTGAGCTGTATAGTTGTGCCAAGAGCAATAAAGAATATAATAGGTGGAACAGAGCTACCATTTTATGATAGCTACCTGACCAAAAGGAGAGTGCGGTAATTGGAGCCTGTACGGAAGGGTGCCACATACATTTGCAACACATTTGTCAAGGTTACTGCCCTTTAGGTCTGATTCGGTATGATATTTCTGGATACCCAGACATTTGAATGTGATGGGTTCCCAAAGTAGTGTGTGTTTGAGTTTGAGTTTAAAAGTATTTCTAGAGCGCACGTACACCCAGCGGTTTCATGGCGCTATGCAGTACTACAGGACCCAAGGAACAGAAAGACTGGGGAGCCCAGGGGGCCATTAAGAGGGGAAGGCCTGAATAAAAAGAAAAGTTGTAAGGGCTTTGTGGAAAAGGGAGTACTGCGGGCAGGATCTCAAGTGGATCGGGAGAGAGTTCCAAAAGGCAGGAGGCAAAGTAGAAAACTTAGATCCACCCCATTTTTTTCGTTTAAAGCGGGGGACCACGAGAAGAGGTCTGTCCACCGTCAATGGCTTTTTCAGCTGGTACATGAAGCACTTCTCCAAATTAACTTTAAGTCCCGATGCCTTTGCGAATTTCGTCAGCATCTGTACTAAAGAAGCATCATGGGGCTGGTTACGGGGTAACACCCCTCATCAGTCCGGAAAGCTTGAATCCAGTGGCAAAGTGAGCACTTTACCACTTGATTCAAATGAGCCTGGCTGATGAGGGGTGTGTGATCGTGGGGGTGTCGCTGGCCGGAAAATCAGGCAAGGAGGCCGGATAAAGTGGGCTATAGTAGAGTTTTATTGGTACGAAAGTCAATAGACAGGATGACAAAGGCAGTCCGGTAAGACGGGTGGTTCTTCCTGGTCGACGATCTTCTATTGCCGGGTCTTGGGATGTTCTTCGTCTCCGTAGCTGGGGAGATACCTCGGAGGGCAATAAGAGAGAGAGAGGGACCGTTAGACCGAACTTGGTCTCAATCGTATGCTGACACCGACACCGGGACGTGTGGGGGATGAAAAGAAGGACTAGTGAGGTAGGGTTCTATGGGGAGGAGGAACGTACGGAAGTCAGGGAAGTAGGTCAGAGAAAAGTGCGTTAGGGTGACGGTGGCGGGAAGAGGGGGGGTTTGCAAGGTGAAGTGCTTTACAGTAATCACAGTGCAGTTTAACGTGCGACAAGTGCCTAAAGGTGAGAGGACTATACAATATATACACTGAGCACCTAGCGTGCTCACGGGGAGGTTTACGCTACTCACCCGGTCCGCCGTAGCTCTCCAGTTGAGCTATGGCCGCTCTTCAGCCACCTCCTCAAGGGCTCCACCAGTCCTCCGACCACTCGTCTTCTTCGGCTTGCTCTTCCTCTCGTTCTCCGACACCAGTCTGAGTATCCTGCCACAATGCTCCGACTTCGTCCTCACAGTGGCGTTCGCTTTTCACTGGTGCTGTCGCTGCCTCGGAGGTGGGCCTTCCGGGTTCACGGTGACGTACTTCCGGTGCCTGAGGCCCGGTGATAGGTTCCTGGAACAGAGAGAGGGGCGGGGCACTGTGGGTCATGCTGTTCGCTCTGACACTGTTACGGACCCGAGGGGGTTGTCTAAAAGTGCGTGAGTGGGAAGTCCTTGACAACGGTAAGGTTTCAGGGGGGCACAGTCCAGGCGGGGGTGAAACAGGGACCGGGTCACAGGGTGTTACTCCAAAACCAGTTCCAGGATGCTTGTTTCCAGTCAGAGTAGACCTGGCTTGGCAGTTCGGTCTGGACTGTTCCCATGAGGAACAGGGCCAAGGCTGATTTGCATATGGCTGGATCTGAACTGGGGTGGCGAAGTGAGCTAAAAAATGATGATGGATTTAGTCCAAATCTGTGATTGGGGGTGAGTGTCTGAAAAGTATCATCGCTCGGTCAAACATCTCCTTGAGTTTGCTGTGTTCGCTCTAAGTTGGTAGGGTATGCCCAACGTGGGTCCCTTGCTCACTTTGCCACTAGATTCAAACTAGCCTGACTGATGAGAGTTGTTACCTCGAAACTGGTCCCAGAATGCTTGTTTCCGGTCCAGGGAAGACCTGGATTGGCAGTTTGGTCTGGGCTGTTCCCATGAGGAACGGGGTCAAGACTGATTTACATATGACTGGGTCTGTTACACATAGCCAAAGCCTTCCAGGTTATTGCCAATCCACTGAGCTATCATTCTGTGCTGAGGTTGGACCTCCATTTAATTGAGTATAAGCCCCAAAACGCCGAAATAGTAAATACCCTCGCCCAAAATAGGTTGGAAGTAGGAAAAAAGAATGGCTACTCAATAAAATGGGAAAAAATGAACCCAAATGAAATTACAAAAAAACTGGTGGAGCGGGCGTATCCTAACATAATTAAATGTTTGGATCTTTCGGTAAATCATAAGGAAGTCCTAAACAATTTTAAAGAAATTCTAGAGATAATCAAGGGATTGCTTACGGCTAAACTAATATCTAAACATCGTCCCAAGAAAGGGTGGTTTAACGACAGTTGTACTAGAGCCCTCTCCAAACTAAAATCCGCCTTACATAACAAACCTAGAGATGCGGGCAATATCCAACTCCTTAGACGCCAATATATTGGGGAACGTAAGTTAAGAACCCAAGAATTGAAAGAGAAACTCTGGGAAGATCTGCATAAGAGTGCTCTTTCAAAAAATAGTGAGGCCTTTTGGCAAACGGTTAGATCCCCCTACCTCACAGACAACAACACCCCCAGGATTGAGGTGGCCATAGATGAGGAAACTTGGGTGGCCCACTTCACAAATATCTTCAAAGCCGATTCGAGCACAGGCGGGTCGATGGATACCCTCATAAAGGCACAATATCCAATCCCGCTGTCCTTCGATATATCTGACATATTAGTGGCTCTGGAATTAAGTAAGTCTGGGAAAGCTCCAGGCCCTGATGGTGTCCCAGTGGACCTTTTTAAATACAATTTGGATCTATGGGCGCCCATTCTCACAAGAGTGTGTACAGCTGTTGCAAGTGAGGGAGTGTTAGACTCCTGGACTAGGTCAATTATGGTCCCCATTTTTAAAAAAAGGGACCACCAGGATGTGAAATGCTATCGCCCCATCTCATTGCTGGACTCGCTTGGCAAAGTCGTAGGGAGAGTTATCCTAGAGCGACTTCAGCAGTGGGGTGAGGAAAGAGGCATTATTTCCGACCTCCAGTTTGGTTTTCGAGAGGGGTTCGGAACGGTGGAGCAGGCCCTCAATCTCAGCCTGATAATGGGTAAATATATACAGGCTAAGAAGAATATGGTTTATATGGTCTATGTGGACCTGTCCGCAGCATTTGATTGCGTCTCGCACTCAAAGCTGTGGACGGTCTTAAGTCAAATGGGAGTGGATTCTCCCCTACTAGATTTCCTGAGGGAGCTCTACTCTGGAGCCTCGGCAAGAGTTCGCTTTGGGAGGAACGGCGAGCTGACGGCGCCTTTTGGAGTAGAGCGTGGAGTCAGGCAGGGATGTGTCCTGGCCCCCTTCCTCTTCTCACTTTATACCAATGGCTTGGAGGTGGGTATGTTGAGCGGGGCTCAGGACCTCCCACGTGTAGAACAGCGCCTGATTCCAGCTCTGCTCTATGCGGATGACGCCGTCATTCTTGCGCGAACCCCGCGCGAACTCCAGAGCTCCCTGAACAGATATACAACCTTTATGAGTGGCTTAGACCTAAAAGTGAATGTAAAAAAATCGTTTGTCATGATCTCAGGGGTTGGGAAAAAAGGTGTAAAAGAGATATATCTCGATAACCAAAAACTTGAGATCACCGCCCAGTACCCATACCTTGGGATCATGATAGACGATAGATTGACATGGAAACCAGCTGTGGAGACAAGATGTCATTTGTTCAAAAGATCGATAGCGGCCCTAATGAGCTTTTCTCAGAGGCTGGGGAGGAGGGCACCAGTAGAGTTATTGAAAATCTACAATGCTAAGTGCCAGCCATCGCTCTGTATGGAGCGGGAGTGTGGGGACACACGGACACCAGAGCCCTTCAGGTAGCAGAAAACACCTTTTTAAGATTTCTTTTAGCCACTCCGAGAGGCACGTCAACCTATGCCTCTCATATGGAACTGGGAATTCCCTACTTAGAGGACCTAATCAAAATTCAACCACTGATGCTGTGGCGGCGCATTTGAACATCTGTTAAAAATGCGCTAACCCAATCAATTGTGGCTGATACAATGTCTCTTGATCAGTCCTCAAAAGTAAAGTGGCTTTGTTATATCAGAATTTTTTTTAAAGACATTGGCCTCGAGAACTATTATCTCCAACCAGAGTCTATAGCTGACCTGTCGAAGAAGGCCCTAAAGCAACAAGCCCTCCATCATCTAGAGACATTGAGATTGGCATCCGAGTCATCAAAACCATCAGCTATCCATGCGAATCTGGTGCAGACACGTATGGCATTCAACCGTATCTAACCTTGCAGATTACAACATACGAGAGAATGCTGATGACTAGATTCAGATTGGATACTTTCTTTAGACTGGTTGCTTTCCCTCTGAACAATGGTTGGGATTTAAGTCTGCCCCTATGTCCCTGTGATGGGAAATCTACCCAGTCTAATATACATGTGATCATGTTCTGTAAATTCTATCACCCACACAGAAAAATCTGGTTACTTCCTTCATTCAGGCGCTGGGGCCTTAGACAATGTCGACCAGCATTCCTCCGATTGCAAATGTTAGATTCCGAAGATGTTTGTTATACAGTTCTTAACTTTCTAAAATGTATTATGAATCATAGGAAAAACCTGTAAAACACCTTTGTGTGAACCTAACATTGATGAAATTCATTATTTTAATATTTCTTCCTATTTTATCGTATATTGTTCTTGTATGAATTTCTCTGGAACTTATTATATAATCTGCATTTTTGTGTAATCATGTAAATCGTATTATTTAATGTTCCTTTTATGGTTTTCCTTGTGAAATACAGAATAATGAAATTTATATATATGACTGGGTCTAAACTTGTGTTGCAAAGTGAGCTAAAGAACGATGATGGATTAAATCCATATCTGTGCCTTGGGGTGAGTGTCTGAAAAGTTTCAGGGCTCCAGCCATCATCTCCTTGTGTCTGTTTTGTTCGCCCTAAGTTGGAAGGGTATGCTCTGACATGGGTCCCTTGCTCACTCTGCCACTGGATTCCAGCTAGCCTGGCTGATGAGGGGTGTTACCCCGAAACCAGTCCCAGGATGCTTGTTTCCGGTCAAGGGAAGACTGGCGTGGTGAAGTGAGCTAAAGGACACTAATGGATTAAACACAGCAGGTGAGTGTCTCAAAAATGTCAGTGCTCTGTCCATCATCGCCTTGTGTTTGCTTTATTGGCCCTAAGTTGGCAGGGTTTGCCCAGACGTGGGTCTCTTGCTCAATTTTCCACTTGATTCAAGCTAGCCTGGCTAATGAGGGGTGTTACCCCAAAAACGGTATCAGGATGCTTGCTTCCGGCCTAGGGAAGACCTGGCATGGCAGTTCGGTCTGGACTGTTACTATGCTGAACAGGGTCAAGACTGGTTTGCATTTGGCTGGGTCTGACCTGTAACGGCAAAATGAGCTAAAGAACGATGATGGATTAAACCCTGATCTGTGACTGGGGGTGCGTGTCTGAAAAGTTTCAGCGCTATGTCCATCATCTCCTTCTGTTTGCTTTGTCCGCCCTAAGTTGACAGGGTATGCTCAGACATGGATCCCTTGCTCACTTTGCCACTGGATTCAAGCTAGCCTGGCTGATGAGGGATGTTACCCTGAAACCGGTATCAGGATGCTTGTTTCCGGTCTAGGGAAGAACTGGCTTGGCAGTTCGGTCTGGACTTTTTCCCATGAGAAACAGGGTCAAGACCTATTTGCATATTGCTGAGTCTGAACAGGGGTGGTGAAGTGAGCTAAAGGACAATGATGTATTAAACCCAGATCTGTGACTGGCAGGTGAGTGTCTCAAACGTTTCAGTGCTCTGTCAATCATCTCCTTGTGTTTGCTTTGTCTAGTCTGGTGTTGGGCGTAGAGTAAGTGTATCCATGTTAATAAGCCTTCTCCGACCCTCCATCGTTGACAACATAGTGAAAAGGTTTGACCACAATACCACAATAGAGGATCGAAGGTCGTTTCAATGTCTACAGACAGCACAGATGGGGTCTCGGGTCCTCAGTCACCCATTCTATTATGTGAAACAAATGGTGGATGCTGACATGTGTGTTACATCCTGGGAAAAACCCTAATTAATCTGGATGCACTAACTTTGTTAAATAAGGTAAAGCCTATTTGCAATGATCTTTCCCAATATTTTACATTCTGTGGTCAGTAAGGATAGAGGAATGTAGGACTGAACATCTAAAGGGTCTCAACTAGGTTTGGGGAGTACAATAATAGCCTCGCTTGTGGACTCAGGGAAAAAACCTGTTAACAATGCCTCAGTGTACATTTGGGTGGCAGTTTGGACCAGTAAGTGATGTAGAACTCAGGGGAGGCAGATCATCCACCCCTGTGCCTTCCCTCTTGATGAATGGTTTATTGCTGGCCTCACTTCCTGTAATTCTATTTCTGCCACCAAAAGCCCTCGTCTGTACAGCAGTTAGTGTCAGTAACTGGACCCTAGTAAAACATTGGTAGATATGAGCACTCTGTAGTATCTGTGCAGTTGAGTAGAGAGGTTTATATTATTCTGAAAATACAGTGTTAATGACTTTCTGTGTAGTGACTAATTGAGCCAGGTGTAGCTGGATGGCTCCTATGGGTTTCACTGGAGTCTTCAACTACAATAGCCAGGTCAAAAGATGGCCCAAGCAGTCTCCTTCCCCATGCTAATGCATAAGGTATTCTGTATAATGCAGGCACTGTAAGCATTCTATCAAGGATTGGTGCTTTTCGTCAGTTCATTCAACCATGGTCTGTCTCGCAGGTTTTCCACTACTGTCTTTTCTAGATTCCTAAGTTTTTCTCTATGTCCAATATTTAGATCCCAAGTGTTGTCTTGACCCCCATATGAGAGGTCTTGATGCATATCCCCTGTATGACTAGTTTGGAGATGTCCCATCTATGTTAATGTGAGAACCTGTGCCATAATTCTCTCTAAAATAGTTGTCAATTGCATCTGTGATAGTGTCTCTAAATGGGGGGGACCAATAGTGTGTTTGGCTGTAATTCCCATTTGGGTATTACAGTTGGCGTTCTTCCTAACAGTAGTGTCACCAGGAGGGGGTTATGATCTGAGTCAGTGTGACATAGATATTCAGAATAATACATGCATGGTTTTAAAGCAGTGGAGCACATCATCCTAGCCAGGTGTGTATAAAGGTCATGTACACTTGAATAGTAGGAATATTCTCAGGCATTAGGGTGAGTTTCACGGCATAGATCTGACAATCCCCATCTCAAGTTCCACTGTCCGAACTCACAGGCCAGATGTGGGGTTATGGCGGACGGTAGAAGTGGAAAAGAGCAGTCTAGGGAGCAATCTAAGACAAGTTTACATCCCCATATCCTATTCATACCAATGGTTCTGCCAAGATGAGGGTATAAGGCAACCAGAAACTGCAGCTGGATGGTGTTAGGCACATACACACTAGCTATTGAGATGTCTGTCCCATCCAGCATCCCTTCCAGTACTGCATATCTGACCTCTGCATCTATCCCAGTCTGACGTGTTGGGAGTGGTCCCCCCGGTGTCACATGCCATTGTTATGTATCAACGTGGGGAGTTTAATGTTTTGCTGATGCCCTCTATTAATGGGGATAAGGGGATGGGGGATTACTTTCTTGGTAGACACTTCAGATCAGAGTTTAGGTCAAATAGTCTAAGTGGGTGTATTTCCATACCACGGTCCAAGCCCAACATGCTTGGACCAATTGACAGTAAAACAAACTAAACATAAACAACATTAATAGCAACTCATCCATAACTTGCGTCCTCTTGCCCATTGGCATCTCATGGGGGTGCGGTGGGTCTTATAAACATGCACTATTAAGCTAGCAACCACCATCACAGTGTCAGTGCCTGCACGCCAGTGCCTTAGTAAATAATAGACTTTGTCTAGTAGGACCATCAGTGCAGTCCACATAAGCACTCAACAGGGTCAGATTGAATCATCTGCTATCCGAAGGGTGACCAGGGCGGCAGCACGTCAGCGAGTCCTGGTCATCCGAGAGCATTGTGTCTGTGACTCCTTTCGAGAGCGTTGTCTTGTTTGTTGTGAGTTCCAGCTTTTCAGTGTGCAGTAAACTAAAAAGTATATTCCACACTCTCAGTGCCTATTTGGCTGCCTGAAAGCTCTGACATCGCCTCTGTACTGTGGTTGTGTAGTCCCAGACAATGGGTATTTTCTGACTATTCAAGTCCCATGGGCCATGGGCTCATGCCTGCTGCAGAATATCATCTCGACCTCTATAGTTCAGCAACTGCAACATCATTGGCCTCGAGGAGCACCCAGCACAGGGGCTGGAAAGCATTCGATGTGCTTTCTCTGTGGTGAAAAACAGACTGAATGTTTGTAAGCACCATTTGAAGTAGCCAGCCCTCAATGAACAGTTCAGTTAAGTGGCCCTCCGTTCATTCCAGTAGGTCTACCACCCTTTTGTTATTGCGGTGGCATCACCCTTCCAAGTCGCCTGCCCTTTCCTGCAGAGTCTGTATGTCTTCTCGCAGTTATTGACCTGGAGCTGTAGCTTGATCAGCGTAGCTTTCAGAGTGGCTAGGATGAATTCTGTTTCCACCACCATATTTGTAAATTTTCTATGATCTGTGTACAGTATTTCTACGTCTACGGCCATAGCATCAATTTCTGCTCCAGGGAGGTTCAGAAATTGCATATAGCCTGCAGAATTGTATTGAAGCAGTCCGCCGTCACATGCTTCCACTCCGGCCGCTATGCAGTTGTTGTAGTCCCTGTGTTTCCATAGTGTCCCGGAGGTCTTTCCCTTGCATCCTCTTTGCGGACAGTCCTAGATATCATTTTGATGACCTCCATAGTTAATGAGTGTGCCACAGACTGGAGTTACAGCTACCTCCATGCAGTTATCTCACCTTTTTAGAGCCTCTACTGTGTGCCGCTGGTGCCCTTCTTGGGTGGCCATGGACCTACCTCACCTAGAGGCCCACCGGTCAAGGCCAGGCAACACTGTGTCCAGCTATCACTTCTCGTGATCAATGCACTGCAATGATGCCAGTCTCCTGGTGCAGAAACAGGAGCTCTTCGTACCTGTGGCATATTTCAGAGGGGGTAGATGTAACAATATCTCTGGGAGGTGAAGGTGGCACACACAGGGCAGTGACCCCCCCCCCCCCCCGCAGGGCTGAAACAGGAAAGCCAGGTCCCAAAGGGTTGTATCAAGTGCAGGCCAGGAGGGTCCCCCCTTCCACAGCTTAGGAACCAAATGTCTCCTTTCTGCTCAGCTCCCTCAGTGCCGAATGACCACACAGGTAGCGGTCCAAGTCTGCATGGCCCGGTGTGCTTTCTGCTGTCTACGCCAACCGTACTTTGGAGAATATGGGGAGAAAGAAGAATGTTTGATTGATAAGATTTGATACGCTTTTGCTATTAGACGATCTAAAAGCTTTACGTCATCTCCCTCTCTCCCTCATTATCTCTCTTCCATAGGTTAAAGTAGGGTACATTTTGCACCTATGATCTTTTGTAGAGGCCGAAATATGGGACCCTTCAGTTCTCTTAACAGCATTATGAAAGTTGTTGTTAAGGCACCTGCTTTTGCCTTTATTTGGACCTTATGCTGAGTGAAGGAACTTCTGGTATCTATGATAACCCCCAAATATTTGTACTCTATTAGATCTGGGGGTCTCTAGTTGGCAGAGGTAGGTACCACTGTCCAAATAGGGACCCTTGCTTCTAATCAGGGTATGAAGGATACACTCTTTAGATAACCCCTGCTCACCCCCTTGGTAGCTTGGCACGAGCAGTCAGGGTTATCAAAAGCAATGTGTAAAGTATTTGTACCAACACTCACAGTAACACAGGTAAAACACCATAAATGGACTCCACAACAGTTTTGAAAAATAGAAGTATTCAATCTAAACTAAACAAGACCAAAACGACAAAAATCCAACATACGCAGTTCAAGAATATGGTTTCAAAAGAGTTCTTAAGGTTGCGTTAAAATAATCCACAGTTGCGTCGGGTTTGAGCCAACAGTACCTTTAGATGCGATAAAAGTTCCAGCGTTGAAAAACAAGCGATGCGTTACTTCTGAGACCCTGGGGAGGTGATGCGACAACCCTGCTGGACGCAGCGGGCGTGTTGTGATGACTCCGGTCTGTATGGGGAGGGATGCGATACCTTGTGTGGATTCCGGTGCGCAGGTTTCGTAGGAAGCGTCTCGTAAAGGTACGATGCGACGATCTTCGGGACGGCAACGATCTCAGGTTCGGCGGCGATGCGCAGCGCAGCGTCAATCTTCTCCTCTCGCGGCCCCTCGATGCGATGGCTCTGCGATGACTCTCACAGCGACGTGATGCAGTCCGCAAGCAAGCGGTGGGACGATCTCACCCAGTGACGACCGGAGCGATGCGTTCGGAAGTGAAGGATGCATCGATTCTTGCAGCGGCATCAGGCGCTGCTTCGATCTCGATCTTCACGGTGGCAGGAATTACCTCGCACTGACGGGGATGCGCTTCGCAAGCGAGCGATGCGTAAAACATTGCAGTAAGTCTTTAGTATCTTCTTTTCCTGCTTCCCAAACACAGGTACAACTTCCAAAGGCACAACAACTGGCCCGAGCACTCTAGGAAGGACAGAATTCTCTCAGTAGAGTTCAGGGAAGCTGGGGGTGAAGTCCTTTAATTCCTGGGACTTCTTAACAGAGAGCCAGCTCAACTCAGGCCCTTGGAGATCTCTTCAAGTAAGGGGACACAGCACAAAGCAAAGTCCTTCCCCTCTCCATGGCAGCAAAGCAACTAACTGCAGGGCAGCCCACAAACACACAGCAGGACAGTCCTTCCTCTTCAGTCTTCCAGCTTTCTCCTTGGCAGAGTTTCCTTCTTGATTCCAGGATGATCTAAAGTTCAGTGGTCTGGGGTCCTGTACTTATACATCAAAAAGTCTTTGTTCCTTTTATGCAGTAGGGCTCTGAGCCCGGTCCAAACCAGTTCTGGAGCACTCTGTTTACATGACTCCTTCTTTCCTTTCACAGTGCAGAGCAGAAACATCAGACGCCTCACAGGAGGTGGAGTCAGCATTGTGAAGGGAAAGCACAGCCCTGGAGCACTTTGTTGACATGATTCCTTCTCTTCTTTCACAGTGGAGGGCAGAGACATCAGATGCACCACAGGGGTTGGAGCCGGCACTGTGGGGGGAGGCACAATCCTATTCAGGTCTCAGGTGCAACTCCTCCCTCCCATCTATATGCAGATCTCTCTATTCACCACTGGGCGGACTCATTCTGTCCCCTGGAATCCCCCAGCCCTGTCACTCACAAACCAGACAGTCAATTCACAAACAGCTAAAGGCACATAGAAAGGTCAGACAAGAAAGCAGCCACTTTCTAAAAGTGCAGCTTTCAAACACAGGATTTAAAAACCATCCTTCCTAAAAGTTGTGTTATTAAATTCTGAGTTCAGGGATACCAGACTGTCCTATCTTGCTCCTATGGGAAGATATGCAGGTAACCACTGTACACCGCATTCCCCATTATAGCCTATGGGCAAGATAGCCTTACAATAGTGAAAAACGAAAATGGCTGTAATTTACTACCAGAGCATGTCACCCACACTAGAATATGCTCTACCTCTCACATACACTGCACCCTGCCCATGGAGGGTACCTTGGGCATTCCATAGGGGTGTCCAATGTGTACAGAAAGGGAAGGGTTAGGCCTGGTCAGTGGGGACACTGGCTAGGTTGACATGGCAGTTCACAGACTGCACACAGGCACTGCAGTGGCAGGCCTGAGACTCCATTTTAGGGCTACTCATGTGGGTGGCACAATCAGTGCTGCAGACCCACTAGTAGCATTTGAATCACCAGCCCTGGCACACTTAGTGCACTTTACTAGGGAGTTATTGGTAACACAAATATGCCAATCATGGATAACTAATCACAATAACAATTTACACAGAGAGCATATGCACTTTAGCACTGATCAGCAGTGGTAAAGTGCCAAGAGTCCTATTGCCAAAACCACAGGTCAGGAAAAATAAAGGAGGAAGAAGCAAACAGTTTGGGAATAACCTTGCAAAAAGGGACATTTCCAACATACTCATTTTCATTTGTGATGGTATTAACATTTATGCTCCAGGTTTTTTATCTTCTTTCCAACCCTATGCACATTTATTTTATATAGGTGGATCCTAAGCACCTTTATTTTATATAGGTTGATGACTTTGTTTGCAAAGGAGAAAGTGCGTAGTTCATCCAGAAGTCTCTGATGACCTATTGCTCAATAATAACAGATCATCTGCATAGAGTAGATTTAAAATCAGTTGACATCCTAGCTTTGGTGGATGAACATTCACAGGTCCAGATTTTTTTTTAAGTTCTGAGATTAAAAAGTTAAAAAGGAGAGTTGCAAAGACACACCGTTTGCTTTAAGACAGAGAATGTGAAAACTTTTCTGCACAGCTTATCTCCTAACTTAACACGCAGTCGTGTTTTCGAGTACATGGATTGTATTGTCGGAGTTATTTGGAGGAGGGACGCACCATTTGGGCACAATATTGAAGGCAGCCTTAAAATCTATAAAACATGAATATAGTACTGATCTAGTCACATAGGTGTTTTCCATACAAATGCATAAAGCTCTATCTTTGAAAGGGTGTGATCCAGTGCTACACCTAATCAGGACTCAATACTCAATAACTATACATACAAATGGCCCATCCACATTCACCCAACTCATGATATCCAAGTTGCACAGGGGTTCAAGTTTTAATGACGTGATCAGGTGTTTTCTTTTACAGGTTCCTATTTAACATTTCTAAATATATTACTGAACCTGTATATCAACTCTCTTTCCTCTGGTCGATTGACCATTAGTTGAGAAGTTGATGATAATAAGTGTACAATCTAAATATCTAGTTAGCTAAATAATCACATACTCTCAGTAAGATTAAGAAGAAACTATCGCAAATAGTGTGTAATTAATGCTCATCACATACAGGACACAAAGCAAACAAAGAAATCTCACAAAGAGGTAGAGAAAAACATCAGCAAAATGCAAACAGTGCCACACTCATCAAAATGAACGATATGCATATGAAGGAGTGGATAGATGAAGAGACATAAGTTTCAGAGACAAAAAACATTTGCAAATGATTATGCAGAGTGCGAATCATGAAGATATACAGACGCAAAGAATGAGAGAAATACTACCCCCCCCCAGCCAAAGAGGTAGTGACGGTCCCTTGAAATAGAGTCAGGGAACATAGATTTTAGGATACAGGAAATGGGACAAGGACAGGATCAGCTAGTCCTTTCTGCAAACCCACGGACATCGACGAATCACCCCTCTATCCCTCTTCTCTCTGCTAGCTCTGTTCCTCTCCTTACACACCAACGGCCGCCAACCACAACACTAAATCCAAACAATTCAACAAATGCCAATACTGTGTATCACTTCCCGTCTTATTTATTATATGGGTAACACCCATGAATCAATGTTGACCTGACAATATTTGTCTCATTTCTTTTATTTATTTTTTCAAATTCTATTTCTGTTTACTTTGTATCAAAAACAATTTTTTTTCATCTTACAAATTTGATATCTACAACCCACACCTACAATTTACATATATATACATTGAACAACAAAAAAATGATTTTTTTTAGACATTACCTAGGTACAATACAAAAACAAAAGAAAAAACATTTTTCAAAATACAAACAAAACAATATACATATAAAAACAAATGTTCTGGTTCTAAGTTTTTTATATACTATCCTAAAGACAACAGTGCCTCTGTTAAACATCCCTCTGTGCGAACTACTTATCCCTTGGTTTTTATGTTTTTATTTTAAGCACGGGGACTTTTTTCGTTTGCTGCACTTGTTATAAGAACATATAAGGTCGACGCGTTTCAAACCCAGTTCATATTGTACCGGGTTCTCATCAGGACCAGTGACTGAAAAAATAACAATGACACTCCGTTAAATAATAACCACTGCCAAACACTCTACAAAATACTCTGTGTCTCCCTTAATTTACCCTTATATCCAAAGATCAGCCAATCTCTTTTTGAATACTTTTCAGTACCTTAATCACTCCAAAACTGAATCAGACCAACGACAAATTCACCATAAAAGAAGAGAAAAAAAAAAGAACAAACGCAAATCGTCATAGTCTTGTATTTGTAAAAAGCCCTCTCATAGCCTGCGTGTGATATCAACCACTTACTTGTGCATTTCAGGTGAGGGTGACAGGCGGCCAACCTTGCTGTAATAACAGCTTCTATTAAACTAAGAGAATGAAAAACGTATTTTATTTCTGCAAGATCAACTGTTGCCAATAGAACGCCATCGTGTCTTCCACATACCTTGTCTTTGTATTTTCTGCTTTAGCGACAATTCTTCCAGAAAAATAACCTACAAAACATTAAAGAAACCGAGTTATTCAAAGCGTGCCAAATGCTTGCACAAGACACATACTAAGGAGATATCCTTGGGAGAGGTTTTCTCCACGGCCATACTCGTGTCTACACAATTTAGACAAAAACACTTCACCCTGAAAATAAGACGGCGTTTCATATTTCCGGCACGAGGATCATATCATCTTCAGCCCTTTTTAATATAACACTAGTTGCATGCACGCTCTTCCTGGATTGCGGTTCCTTAGTGCAACTTGCTTTTTGGCCAAATGCGAAAGGGCAGCACAAAGTGTAACCATAATTTTCACGAGGCACTCTAATGCGTTTTCGGTATTAGTGCCGCTCCCACGAAAATATTTCCCAAACCAATTTAACGCACAAAGCAGCCGGACACAACGCATCCAACTTTTGCTGTAGTAATGCCGCCACTCTACAATAGTTACTAAACTCAGCTCTATACCACATTAATGCCAAAATCCATCGCTACAGCAAGCACTGAAACTCGCACATCACAAAGCAAAGCAAGAATTTGATTATCCTCACCGCGTAGGTAAACATGGTCTGCTATGATGCCAATGCCGGTTATTTTCAGGTACATACCAGTGATTCTCCTGTTTTTCCTTCTGGATGGCCGTTCTCTGCGTCTCAATCAAACAGACGGGAGCCTTACATATGCGCTTGACTTCCTGATTGTACTTCCTGTGCAGCGTGTGGGCCCCAAGGTTTCTGGGAGTTGTAGTTCTATCGCGGTAGCTCCACAAAGAGCAATTTGTGTGAGGACCGACATTGTTTTTTTAAAAAAGAATGTCTTTGTTATTTTGCTCTTGTTTTTAATTGTCGGGTGACAATTATGGGAGGCACCAATCTCCACTTTCTTCATTATATACAAATATAAACAATGTGATGTCCTCTATCCGAAGGCATCCCTGTGGTCAGCAACCAAATCAAAGTGTTCTATAGATTATATATTTTAGAACGTTTGTTCAACCCATTGACTGCAGTATCAAATTTGACAATCAGAAATTCCTCTCTTTGTGTGAGACGTCTTTCTAAATACCCACCTCGAGGGTCAGGTTCCACTTTCGAAATGATTGTCTATTGGAGATCTTGCTCCACATGATTGTGTTGGATCCAATTATTCACTGGCGGAGCAGATAGTACCTTTTTCCGAATTCTTGATTTGTGTTGAGTTATTTGTTGTCGTATTTCTTGATTGGTTTTCCCAATGTACAGTTTCTGGCAAGGACACACAATCCCATACACGACGTTCTTTTGTTTGCAATTCGTGAAAGTGTTGTGCTTTCAATTGGTATTTTTGTGGGAAAAAACAGACCCTTCCATTGTCTGGTTGCAACATAAGCATGTACCACACTTATGATGACCCTTGATCGGGGGTAAACCTATTTGGTCCCGTAGTGTTTGTCTTGGTGAAGTTTTGGGGAGGGAGGCTCGTACCACTTGATTTCCAATACTGTTTTCCTTTTTCAACGCGAACAGTGGGCGTTGGGTCAGAGAGGTGTCCAAATTCTGAATCAAATGCCAATTTTGACAGATGACTTTCTCAAGAAAATTCGTACTAGCTGAATGTGGTCACACATACCAAATGATCTGATTGACTTTTCGTTTTTCTTTCCAATAATGCTTCCCTCGGAGTCCACCATGCCGTTTTCATAGCAAGTTTTAATAATTTTTTAGGATTATTCCGGTCCTTTAGTCTTTCAGCTAGCTGATTGGCATGGAAGAAATATTAATCCTTGAATGTACAATTCCGTGACCTCCATAGCCATAGGAGTTGAGTTTTCCAAAAAGAAAGTCTTTAATCGTAATTTTCTGCAAAATTCTATCGCTTCGGGTTTCATCTTTACAAAGTCTGTTTGTTTAGCAGGTACATAAAATAATCCTTCATTTAGTAAGCTTTCTTCCGCTGGTGTAAGTTGGCGGTCGGAAATTTTATATATGATATATTTATGATATGAACAGGGAATGAGCAGACTTTACTTCAGTTTTTCGAGTGGCTTAACAACAGGTCAGCTGACATTAAGTTCAGTATCAATCATGCACCAAGAAGGATGACATTCCTGGATGTGGAAGTTTATGCTTCAGATGGGGGTTTGGCAACAACATTGTACAAAAAAGAAACGGATCGGAATAAATCGTTACATTACAGCAGCCACCACCCAAGGAGCCTAAGGGATAATCTCCCTTATGGTCAATTTTTAAGGATAAAACGGAATTGTCCATTCAAGGATGAATATTTCTTCCATGCCAATCAGCTAGCTGAAAGACTAAAGTACCAGAATTATCCCAAAAAATTATGAAAAGGGCATGGTGGACTCCGAGGGAAGCATTATTGGCCTAGCCTTACTGTGAAGAGGCCAGACCTTCATATTGTTATTAACCACACCACTAAAGGCACCCCAGTTATACCCTAAAATCTACATGTCCCTTCAGCAATAGTTGTAACAATTTTTAAAACTCAGCTTCTCATTGGATGTTTTAGGCGGTGTTCAATCACACCACCATGATCACATTCATAAATCTACAGTCTTCTTTGTTTTTACATCGTTCTCATTAAGTGATCCTTGAATTGTGACTACACGTTAATTTATTCATAATACATGTAACAAATTCATCGTTCACATGAGTTCTTTTGTGCTGTGTTCCCGGAAGAGGTGTGTACATTGACTTTGGGTCCCACGGCCAGTCTCGTCTCTTGGCAGATTAACAATGTTTTTCATAGCAGATTCAACTTTGGCTTTTCACACTCTTCTGCAGCGTTCAGCTTTTCTGTCTATTTAGTGGGTTATTCATGCTTTTCTCTAGCCCCCATTTATCATGTGAATTTTAGTAAAATGCAGGCCCATTCATCTCACTATGATGAATAAAACATAAGCATTCATTAATTTAATAGAAATGCACTTTTCACTTTTTACCACCCACCTTTGCACTATCCCATGTTAATATTTTTCTTAGCAAAGCTTTAAGCAAAAGCGGCATTATTTATTATTATTTTTGAAGTAAGATGCAAGGTGCGAAATGCGGCCTATTCATGCATTATCTTTTTGTTTTTATTTGTAGCGCAATGTAAAATACGGCCTAGTTCTTTCATGCGTTAGTTCACATTAGTGCACGCATGCGAAAAGTGATTTCCTGGGTATTTTATGTGATTTGTATGTTAATTTCCACTGCACACTGTTAGTAAGTATACAGGGTGTCAATTCGAGCAGTGTTTCATTTTGCAAAACCCTGCTCCATCAATCCGCCCTCTGATGGCTTTGTTGAGCCATCAAAAATACCCATCATACCATTTGCCATCCTAAAGTTCAGTATTCTTCTCTCTTTTCATCATTCTTTCGTCTAAATCTTTCATCATTTCATAGCAATTTCTTTTCATATCTTTTAGTTCTATCTCATCTTTTTTTCTTTCTACCTCTTCGTTTGTTATTTGATTCTGTCATCTCTTTTCTTCCACGTCTACACTTACAACATTTATATATTATCATTACTAAGGCTACTATAGCTACTGAAATGATTGGCATTATTATATTTCCTAATAAGCTACTTCCAAAAGTATAAAACCATTTACCTACAGAAGAGAAACTCTTACGAAGTCTCTCCCAGACACTGTCAACCTTCAGTTGGGTCAAATCTTCATGTAATTTTGTAATATTCTTAATATATCTCTCAATACCTTTTCTTTCGTCTGGGATATAAGTACAGCAGTGTTGAATTTTAAACATGCCACAGACTCCACCCTCTTTTGCCAATAAGATATCAGGGCAAGTTGATTTTGTAAAACCATTGATCTGATCGCAACCGTTTCGGTGTCGATCATCAAGAACCCACCCGCAGTTTCTGTTGTTAAACGATCAACCACTGTGGACAATATTTGAATTTTATATGAATTCAGAACGACTCCAACTTATGGTATCAGTACACCACATATGTCACCTATTATTTCTGAGAAACTCGCTCTCTAATTACGTGTTAGTCCTTGTTTTACTTCATTGATGCTGTTATTATTTCTATCTACGTGATAGATTTTGGGAAAAACAATTCCAAAATAACAACTATCATACGAATGTGCAGGCAACCTGTAGAAGGCTTTCTTACCACATACATAATAGACTCCTGCGAAAACAGGAAGAGTTCCACCCTTTATTCCCCATCCTCCAGTAATTTGGAAAGTATGCTCACACTCACTAGTACCAATGAAATAATTATTATAGTTAGTTTTTAGTCTAAGCAAGCAGATTTTCCTTTTTTGATACCAATCCAGGGATATTGCAGCGTATGTCTTGCCTTTCTCATAATTTCCCTCTCTAAAATCCAACGGTGGTACATGTTACTTCTGTTCAGCAGCTTTCCTTTGGAAACTTTCTCTTCTATTTTCTACCATATCTAGGAACACCTTTTCTTCAACCTGCAAACTACAAGTTAGATTATGTTTATAAGCATATTCTATAACTAGTGTCTTGGTAATATGGAAAAATTCCCCCATATAAAGTGAATTTTTACTACTTAAAACCTTGTTCAGCTCTTTTATAACAGGTATTTCTGAAAATACTAAATCTATATTGGAATAATGATACTCAAGCTTCCCCGTTACATAACAAATGCTTGCTAAAACACCACCACGACACACCATATGTTAAAGGTAGGTGATGGTAGGTCACCCCCTCTGAGACGGTGGAAGGCAATTGCATGCACACGTAACAATCACTTACATTCATTGTGTTGACAGACTCATACAACAATTTAGTAAAAACATTTAACGAGAAATCACTAATTGATTTATCACGATGATAAATACTTCCATCTATTTGTTCTATATTAGTATTAGGGATTTCTTTAGTAACCTCACTCACTTTTTCATTTATTACATCATTAGTATTGTTTCCATTATTAGCTCCCATTAGAATAGGTACAATGACAGTTAATAATGCCCACATAAATGTTAGTAAAAAGACACTACATAAGCAAGCTTTAATACATCTAAGTTTTAGGCTAGATTTTGGATGTCCAGTCACTGTTGCTAAACAGTATAAAAATCTAAATCTATAAAACGCTAAACTTTACTCAAACATTTCTGGAAAATAGTATAATCCTTCACTTCAAGGCTTTTCTTCTTTACCCCTTTCTTTTATTTCTTTCTTTAAGTCTTCTGAATCTGTCAATTCATTTGACTGACAATGTTGCACTCTAGCTTTTCACAGTCCTTTTAAGGTTGTTTCAATTTGCTTTCCTCAATTTGCTCAGTGTCAGTACTGTCTTTTTCTTCACTTGGATCTGCGCTTTCAATTTCTTCCAATTTTACATAGGTCCATTCTGCTGCTGTGTATTTCTTGCTTGGAATTCTTGCTCTCTTCGTTTTTCGTACTGAATCTTTTACTGACTCTTCCTGTTCTGTTTGACTTGAGACCTAATTAATTTGCTCTGGTATTCTCTTTGACCTTCTCCTCACAAGAGTGTATTTCAGTCTTTTCACGCCACCTGGCCAATTGTCAACCTTTCTTTCTCTCTTAGTTTGAATTACTTCATCGACTTCTTTCTCTGGCTCACAGGTTCTTCTACTTTGCCTTCTTGTATTTGTTCTTCTTCTTGACTTTCAGTAACTTCCCTTTCTTCTATTTCAACAGCAGTTTCACGAGACCCAGTAGCTGGTGCCCACTCTACTTGACTTGTGCTTGGCTGTTTGTTCTTCAGAATCTGTCACTTTAGATTCTTCAGCTTCACACACTTCAGACTCTGGTTTTTGTCTCTGGTTTACCAGTTGCTGCTCTTCTTGTCTTTTAAGCAGACTTGGGGCTCGTCTGGTATGAATCCAATTTGGCAAGCCACCACACTTTACTGCTGTTGTTGTTACCAGAATTACTTGATAAGGTCCATTCCACTTGGGTTCTAAACATGATTTCCTCATGTGTTTCTTCACGAGAACCTACTTTCCAGGAATCAGATCATGAACTTGATTCGGCTGTGTTGTAGTTGCATTTTCTCCAACCTGGTGAGACACAGAACGTATCAGATCAGCCAATCCTTGCAATAAGCGGGCACTAGATCATCAGATATATTCATCAGTTTTTTTCGCTGGTACAATCGCTTGTCTCATTGCTCTTTCCATCAGGACTTCGTGTGGACTCAATCCAGTCTTTTTATCAGGAATGCTTCTGAGACTCATCAATACATGGGGTAAAGTGTCAGACCATTTCAGTGTTGTGGATGCACACACTTATCTGCTCAACCACTCCAGATGCTTCAGGTCGATAGGCACAATGCAGTTTTTGCTCTATTTGTAATGCTGCACAAATCATCCGAATTATCTCATTATTAAAATGTGTTCCTCTATCTGTCTCTAAAGTGACTGAAAATCCAAATCTTGAGATTAGTAGTTTTGCGACAGTGAGACTATTGTACCTTCTCGTTGGATAGGCTTCCACCCATTGAGAGAACAAGCAAACAACAACCAAGACATATTTTAGTCCATTACACAGGGGAAGCAGATAAAATCCAATTGGAGTTGGGTGAATGGTCCTGCTGACTTTCCAATTTATCCCCAACTAACAACTGTCTTTCTGCCTTGATTTTGTTGCTGACAGTTGATACACCTGTGCACAGGCTCTCTGCAATGACCCTGAATTTTGGGTTATACCATGACCGCTTGAAGAGCCTGATCATTGCATCTCTTCCAACATGTGTAATTCCATGGTATACCCTTGCCATTTGTGAAAGTAAATAATCTGGCATGACTGGTCTTTCGTCTGCATTAACCCACACTTCGTCCTCTGCTCTCTTTCTGCAGCCTGAACTTATCCAAATTTCCTTTTCCTCGTACCTTGCCTCTTCCTGCAATTGTCTATTTTCATCCCAAGTTTCAAATGAAGAAGAGAACATTAGATGGCAATTGGTATTTTCTTTTTCCATCCTTCTGTTTAGGGCTATTAAAGTTTGTGCACAGAAACACCCTCCCTGATCTGCCTATCTGTTGTGTTTCATCACATAATCATATCCTGACTTATATGCGGAACATTTGACCACTTCAATCCTTTTGGGCAATTACAAGGCATCCAATAAATCTTTCACAGTTCTGCTGTTCCTGATTGGGGATCCTGAAGAAGTCAGAAATCCCCTTTGCATCCACAACTGCCCAAAGTCGTGGACAACTCCAAAACCACATTGACTGTCAGTAAATATGGTTACCCTAAGGCTTTCGGCAATTTTACAAGCTCTAATAAAAGCTATCAATTCAGCAATTTTTGCAGCATTTACCCCTTTTAGACAGGATGCTTCTAAAACCCCTACTATGGTGCATACAGCATAGGCAGAACACAATACACCTTTCTCATTCCTTAAACATGATCCATCAACGAACATAACACAGTCTGATTCTTCTAGTGGGGTGTCCTCTATGTCAGGCCTTGGTTTGGTGTATAATTCTGTCACATCCAAACAATTGTGATCTGCTTTGTCTCTTACTTCCTCACAATATGAATTTGGTAACAGGGTTGCCGGATTTATGGTTGTGCACCTAACCATAGTCACATTTCCAGCACCCAAGATCACTCTTTCGTACCTGGGCAGCCAACTATAGGATATATATTGCGTCCTTGTTCGTGTCAAATGAATCTCAACTGAATGTGGCACATATACCTTGACTGCATTTCCCCTCACAATCGCTTCACTCTGTTCCAGACTCACACAAGTAGCAGCTACTGCTTTCAAATAGCCTGGCAACGCTGCAGCCACTGAATCCAAAGTAGCAGAAAAATATGCTACTGGATGTCGTGCTATTCCATGTTTCTGGGTAAAGACTGAAAGTGCACACCAATCTCTTTCACAGCAGTACAATGCAAAAAACGTTGCATAATCTGGCATTCCCAATGCAGGTGCTCGACAAAGACTGTTTCACCATTTTGTAAAAGCTTCCATACTTTCATCATCCAAAACAATCGGATCTTTCACATTTTTTCGTTAATTTATTAATTTCATGGAAATGCACTTTTCACTGTTTACCACCCACCTTTGCACTATCCCATTTTAATATTTTTCTTAGCAAAGCATTAAGCAAAAGTGGCATTATTTAATATTAAGGGTGAGAACCTTTGAGTACCTCGGAGTTATGCTAAATGAGAGAATGTCCTGGGGCACGCACCAAGAGAAAGCACTCCTTAAACTGATTCAGTTTTCGGGTGGAACTATGAAGCTCGTGAGCAAAAACAAATCATCTATCCGGCCCGTTGGTCCACCTCTTCAGATCTATAGGGCACAGGCAAGGGGGGCTGCCATGTATGGGTGTGAGCTTTGGGGTCACGCAGTCTCTCCTGACCTGGTGAAAGAGGAGAACAAGTTCATTCGGAGGCTGGTAGCACTTCCCCCCAGCACGCCACTTGTCCCCTTAAGGTTAGATTTAGGGATGCGACCTCTTGATGAAGAACTGGCTTTCCGACCCCTGGCTTACTGGCGCAGGTTGTGGTCTGTTTCAGAACTGATTAGCTATAGACAGGGACTCCAGGAGGTGCTTGCTATGCCTAACGCAGGGAAAATTAAATGGCTGAAATATATCAAAACCGAGCTGGAGGGCCTAGGCCTCCTGAAGTTGTGGTCTGACCCTCTATCTACTTGTCCACTATTTCCCAAAAAGTCACTGGCAAAGGTATTCCACGACAGTAAACTAATTGCGCTCTGCCGTCGGCAAAACCACGGGACACTAACGGAGTCATTTTTACATACTAAGGATAACTACAGCTTTGAGCCAGCCCTAGACAAATTGTATCCACCCTCGCTTAGGAAACTCTATTTGCAATGGAGGCAAGGGTCCCTTCCACTACGAGAACTCACAAGTAAGTGGTGTGAACAAACACTCAGTGTATGTCCAGCATGTAGAGTGGCCAATGAATCTGAGCTCCACATAATCTTTTTTTGCCCGGCCTATAAGGAGACTCGTAAGAAATGGATTGTCCCTCTATGCAGAAATTTGGGATTTGCAGAGTGTTTGGCCGCCTTCAGGGTTCTCAAAACAGACCTGTCGGACCATATTGTCTTTGCTGTGGCTAAATTTCTAGGCGCAATGTGGTCCCTGAGAAGAAATTGCCTTAAGGCTGGTTACTGACTCTACCGTATCAAAATGTGACATTTGTACTAAGAAATGTTTTAATGCATTTCAATGACAAAGTCTAATTTTTATATTTTAATATGTTTATGAAATGTTACTATGTCTTTTATGGTAAAAATCTACCGAAATAAAGATTTAAAAAGTAAAAAAAAAAAGTATTACTTTTAAAGTAAGATGCAAGATGCGAAATGCTGCCTAGTCATGCATTATCTTTTTGCTTCTTTCGTAGCGCAATGTAAAATACGGCCTAGTTCTTTCATGCATTAGTTCACATTAGTGCACGCATGCGCAAAGCGTTTTCCCGTGTATTTTATGTGATTTGTATGTTAATTTCCACTGCACACTGTTAGTAAGTATTACGGGGGTGTCAATTTGAGCAGTTTTTCTTTTCGCAAAACTCTGCTCCTTCAGGTACCGGATGCAGAACATAACGCGTCAGATGTCAAGGGGCAATTTTTTGGTCAGCAGCCCAGATATTAAGATCTTGGGGTCACAGCTTTGCTCAAAAGTCATCTTAATAATGTTTCCTTGCCGACCAGACTTTTCTTTCATAAAATCACAGTAGAAGTCTTTCTGGATTATTTGAGGCCTCCAATCAGGCAGAGGTGCTAGGGGTAAAAAGGGCAGGTAGCCAGGCCCAGTCTAAAGCAACAATAGTGTTATTTATATTACTGTTCAAAATGTTGGCCTTGTTGGCTATGTGTGGTTGGCAGGAGGCAGTGAGAACTGGGAAAAATAGTGGGAGCACTGGAAACCTGGCTTGGAAACTTGTTGGGAGGGTTGGGCCCAGTATGTGCAGTCCCAAGCAGTTAAGAAATTACATATATTTGTGAGTAGTGTTCCTTTCCAATTTTGCACGCACCTAGTACACAGTAGAAACTTTGAAGTCATGATTGATTAGGAGTTTGTTTTAAAAAAGAAAGCATAACAGACCATTAACACATGCAATATGTTCGAAATTCTTCCAAGAACAAGATTGATGCATCTGACTTTCTATGTTCCTGATCTGAGCTGCCCACGTGATCCAAATATTTTGGCTCATTGTGGTGACTGTAGTGCATCAAGCTTTCTTTGAAAAGTGTCTAATGGTGACTGGTTCCAAGAATGACCAAGCTCAAGATGTTCAGCTGTCATTCCAAGCTCTATGGACTTTTGATATGCTCTGTCTTATGAACATTTTCCTGAGATATCTCCACAAAAATAGTTTGATCTTTGCATCTGCACTGCCAAATTCTGTAATCACTTTTTCCTCTGCAGCAACTGATGCGATGCAACAGGGTAAAACTATTAACATGAGAAGTAAATCTCACAAATGTCTCCAAAATTGCCATCTGTGCACTAAAACAAATCTATATGTCATAGGACAGTGGCAAAAGTATACTGATCGTATGTGTTTCCTTAGTGTGACATCCTAAGCGTGAGGTATTCTTAGGCGTGGGTTCCATGCTCACTGTGCCACAGGACTCAAGCTTTACCTCACTGATGAGGAACAATTAGGTGGAAACTTGTCTGATGTGGCTTATTTTTCCAGCCAACTCGTGCACCTGGATTGGTAGTTTGGTCTGCACTGTTCCTGTTGGAGCAGGACCAAGGCTGATTTGCATATAGCCGGTCTCTGTCTGCAGTTGCATAGCGGGTGAAAAATGATGGACTCTAACGCAGCCCAGCAACTGCCATTGGCTACGACCATCACCATGGTGTTTTACTCAGTGTGATGACCGAAGTAGAAAGGCTGGGCACAGATGTGCGTCCTTTGCTCCCTGTGCCTCAAGACTCTAGCTATACTTCACTGTCAAGGGGGAAATAGCCCGAAACCAGTCTGGGATTGCTTGTGTTCCTATTCAGAATGAAATTGGTCTGGCAGGGCCGTTCCTATTTGAGCCTAGCCAATACTGATTTGCATGTGGCTGGTTTCTGTCTGGATTGGCGTAGTGGCTGAAAAATGATACACTAGAATGCAGTTCCAAATGATTGTCAGTGGCTGAGACTATTTGCAAGCATTCCATCCCTCACCTTTGTGTTTTCCTAAGTGCAATGCCCTGTATGTGAAAGGTATGCCCAGATGTAGGGCGATATGCTCACTGTGCCACAGGACTCGAGCTACACCTCACTGACGAGGCTTAAACAGATATGAGGAACCGATCCAAAAAGAACCTGACTTTGGAGTTTGGATCAGACTCTATATTAGCAAGATCAAGGCTGATTTGCTTATAACTGGTCTCTGTCTGGAATAGCATAGTTGGTGAAAAATCATGGACTGGAATTCAGACCTCAGCAGTAGTATTGGCTAGTGACTGACTGTGACTTTATTTGCAAGCATTTCAGCCATCGCCCTTTTGCCTTCCTCAATTTGCAGCACAATTAATAAAATTAAACATATCTAACCCCCCCCCCATAGATAACTGCAAAGCTGCCAATTGTCCTTCACTGCACACGTTCATCATGTACTACAGTATGGATTCTGATACTAGGATTGATGGCAGATGTGTAGCAAAGTGGTTGAAAATATCTTGTCAATGGGTCTTTTCTGTATGATCCATGATCAGCATCATGCTTATGTGATACTCTAGTGGGGTCTCCAACCAGTAGCTCATGAGCTTCGTTGAGTTCTACTGGCTTTCATGTGTGTATCAATAGTAGTATGGAGGCAAAGTCAGATAGTAAATATAATTTTATCAGCTTTACTGTACTGGAGCTCATCTTGACGATCCGTCAATGCTCTATTGTGTACACCTCCAAAACTGATACTTAGAGTGGGATTTAGGTCAACCCATTGCTTACCCTTAGTTGGCTTTTATGTCAATCTCGTTGGCAAGTTTCTTAGGCAATTAGGAAATTATGCCATTGTGCCACATGGTGCAGGTGTACACGAACATTGCAAAGAACCAGAAAGCGATTGTATTTTGTAATGCTTCTTTTTGTGTGAAATGCATCCTCGCATCAAATATTGTGCAGAATGCTGGATTTGCATATTGCAGAATGTTTGCAGAATGCATATATAACTATGCAAAAACAATTATCCAAATTTTGCACACCTCTACCAAACTGCTTTTTGTAGAGGGATCAGAATCAAGAGTTTAGCAGTAATTACCAGATAAGGAACAATTTTCCTCAGGTAAATTTTGGTAGATCAAAAATTTACCAGGGGAAAATGCAAGGTAAATACTGATAGATGGAGATTTTCGTGCGGAGAGCATCAAAATCTGATGTTTATTCCCATCTGGAAGGTAAATTCCTGAGATAAGCACTTCTTTATTAGACCCAATAAATATAGATCCCCAGGGATTCGTTTTAAAACAGGTCTGATAAATAAGTCCTCCACCATTATTGACCTTCCCTAGTTTTCTTGTGTTTGTCCCTCCTCTGAAGCATAGCTTTTTTACCATCTTTTTGATTGGATGACTTGTATCCTTTCACGACTTCATATAAGGGAATAAAGGAACTGCTTTTTAAAATGTTCTTTCAGCACTCCGTAGAGTGCATGTTTTTTTGCTCTTTCTCCGTATGCATCTTCCCTCACCAAATCACAGCCTCCCCCACTTTGTGTTTTGTCCTCACTGAAACTCTTTGTGTGCTTCCCCTTACCCGCAGGACTTTTTTGTTCTCTCTCTTTTTTTTTTTAAATCACCCTTTCTCAGCTTATCGTTGCGGTCGCACCACCACCCCATTCCTCCTGCACTTTGGTTTCATTCACTTCCTTGCCCATAAAAAACCCTCCTGTTTTGTTCTTTTTTCCATATTCTTTTTTGTTTTTTGGATTGCCCAGCAGCAGCAATATTTTTCGAGGCTGCTCTTTCCAAACTATTGCACTTTTGTACATTTTTTTTTTATCATTTACCGCTTCAAGATGGATGCCATGATAATGTCATATATAGGAGTGATGACAAATACATAGATGTGTGTGATGACAGCAATAGCAATTTCTTTGGCATGATCTCGATGGTGAACAGTATTGGCAGAATGCATTGGTAATACCAAAAGGCAAGACATCTTGGCATTGCCAATGCTTGTTAGTTGGACGTTCAGATGCATTTGTTCCTTCAATAGCAGATTTGACTGTTACCATTCACAAGGAAAGAATAGATACACGAATGAAAAGAAAGGTCACAACTACAGTCAAAACAGCCAAAAACAACAACGTTGTGTTTTAACTTTTCTGGTTTCTTCTTTCCTGCTTTCAAAGCAGGGAATGTACTAAATATGGTGTGTGCAGATTTTATCTTCCTTATTGGAAACCACAAAATGTTTGTATTTTATTTAGCCTTGATTTGACCTCATGTGAGGCCTGAGGTTT
The DNA here is from genome assembly GCF_964261635.1 of Lissotriton helveticus. Taxonomy (NCBI): domain Eukaryota; kingdom Metazoa; phylum Chordata; class Amphibia; order Caudata; family Salamandridae; genus Lissotriton; species Lissotriton helveticus. Next base: position 850,784,538 of record NC_136072.1, on the reverse strand, counting down.
GAGAACTTGCCAGAGTTCCATGGTTGGCTCACCGTGAGTCCTGTGATGCTTAACAGTTCCCTGGTGCTCATCGCACAGCTAGAAACAGGGCACCTGGACTATGCCTTCAATAAAATATGCATATTTAACATAACTGATGCCCTTGAATCTGTCAACATCACTTCAGAAACGTGCTGTACTGAATCCTGCTGGGACCACACCACCCTGTCTCTGATAGTCTGTTGTGAACTTACCTCACAGAGGTACCTGTGCTAAGGTGAGTTGCCCATGGGATTTTTTTCTGCAGTTGCAGAAGTGTATTCATGAAATTGCAGATTCATCCTAAGAATAATTTATCATAAGGCCGTCCATTTGGAGAAGCCGAACCAGGGGCGCAGTTAGACCTGAACTTCAGGGGTGGGGAAAGCTAATGAGTCAAACAGGGGACACGGGTCTTACACTTTAAACAATGGGGGGAACTGTCCTTAGAGCCCATATGTGTGATAAATTGTGCTTTTTAAGCATACAAGTCAAGCCTCAGAGATGAGTTAAGGCAAGGGCATAGGTGGCAATTGCCCAGGACCCCCACCTTCCAAGGGGCCCTCTATGAAACTGAATTTTATGTCTCAATCAATCAATCAATCAGTGGGCTTAAAGCGCGCTACTCACCCGTGAGGGTCTCAAGGCGCTAGGGGGAGGGGAGATTCGCTGCTCCGTGTCACTTGAAGAGCCAGGTCTTGAAGTCTTTCCTGAAGGTTTCCAGGTTAGGGGAGCATCTGATGCTCACAGGGAGCGTGTTCCATGTCTTCGCCGTGATGAAGGAGAAAGCCCTCCCGCCTGTTCTGGTTCTGCGGATGCGAGGGACTTCTGCCAGGGCGAGGTTCTTTGACCGGAGGTTTCTTTCGGGCACGTGGAAGGAGAGTCGTTCGTTGAGGTATGTTGGGCCGGCATCGTTGAGGCTCTTGTATGCGTGGGTGAGGAGCTTGAAAGTGATCCTATCTTCCACGGGCAGCCAGTGGAGTGTGCGGAGGTGTGGGGTCATGTGTTCGCGATGGTGCGCACCCAGCACTAGTCTGGCAGCGACGTTCTTGATGGTTTGTAGTTTGTGGATCAGGGTTTTGTTGTTAGTCCCGGCATAAAGTGCGTTGCCGTAGTCCAGTCTGCTGGTGACAAGTGCGTGGGTGACGGTCTTCCTGCAGTCCGGGGGGATCCACTTGAAAGTCTTACGTAGGATGCGAAGACAGTTGAAGGTGGTGGAGGCCACAGAGTTAATTTGGCGATGCATGGAGAGGGAGGAGTCGAGGATGATGCCTAGGTTTCAAACATGGTCGGTGGGGGTGGGCGGCGTACCGAGGGAGGCGGACCACCAGGTGTGGTCCCAGGCTAACTGGCAGCGTCCGTGGATGAGGATCTCGGTCTTGTTAGAGTTCAGTTTCAGTTTCTGAGTCTGTTTGCTCTCAGTGTCTGTTGGTTCTCTGTCTTTTCTATTCTCTAGTTATATATCTTTCCCTCTCTTACTACCTCTATGGCTGACTTTCTCTACCCAGGATTTGTGGGATCCCACACAGGAAAGATTTCAGCTATTTTGTGTGACCCTGTTAAATTGTAACTTATAATCTAGCATTGATTGGCATTGTGTGAGCTAGAACTCGCAGGAAATAGGTAATAAAATTCAAATTTGTTCTTTACATTAGCCCACAAAATATGTCTTGCCTGGGGCCTCCAAATCCTTAAGATGACACTTCCAAGTCTCACACCATTACAACCAATACTGTTTTCACGGACTTGACAATATTTTTAGGCTACTGGCAGATATCTTTAACAAGCACTGGCGTTGCCAATAGGTTTCGCATTTGGAAAGTTGGAGCTATTGGTTTTGTAAATGACATTTTATATTTATATATTGTTATTGACAATGCCAATAACGATATATAAATATAAAATGTCATTTACAAAACCAATAGCTCCAACTTTCCAAATGCGAAACCTATTGGCAACGCCAGTGCTTTTTTTTTTTAATATGAAACACTCCAGTTACTGCATGCTCAAACTGAGCCTTTTTGGATAAACATCTTTAGGAAAATCAGAGAAAATGCGACGCGTAAATAAAACACAAGCAAAGATAAAATGATGAAATACATACTTCTTTAAAATGAAAGCATTAAGCAAGAGGAAACGATGTATGAAAATATATAGCTTTAATCTTGAGACATAAAAACACTTTTGGTACAGAACAGACGTGGCGCTGGGGAAAAATATAATACATTGTTTTCAGTGTAACACTACCTACCTCGCTTTGCACAGAGAAACTTGATGTGCCACCCATACACAAAAGAGTGTACCCAGCTCTCACAACGAGACACACATGAGACATCTCTGACAAACCCGTTGCTCTGCAGAGAATGCATTATCGCGACAATCTGTCACAAGGGAAGGAGGTACCGACCCAGCGTGAAGCCAGCAAAATGGAATCTGATCAAACAGAAACTGGCTCTCGGCATTGCGTGGGCGGGGGTCGCATTCCGTTGAGGTGTGAAGCAGGCAGGCGGCTCGGGAAGCAAATGGAAAGGGCAGCTACACTACAGTACTAGTCTAGGGAAATGCAAAGCAGAAGAATACATGCAGTCACAGGAACTGCTTTAATAAAAATGTAAAATAGCACGTTATTAATTTAGCGTTTAAAGTAAATACTGAGCAGATGTGGCGTAAGAGACGAACCTGCCAGTTTTTGAACTGGGGAACCAGGTTCGAGTACCGGTTACGGCTCAACATCCTGTGATCCTGGGCATATCACTTTATTTCCCCGTGCTTTAAAAACGCCATGACTTTGTGTAATGTAACTGGTGCTCGGCTAAAGAGCTTTGATGCTCTCGGGCTAATATACCACTTCTCTGCTATTTCTCAGTGTTGTAAATAAAAAGGGTTGTTACTGCCCAGTGCAAACTTCGGGAAAGTGAGTCGTGATTCAAACATCTGACTGCAGTTCACCACATACCTCCGTAGCGAGCGTTTAACTCCCCGAGACGTCCCGCAGCAAATTGCAAATATAAACAACACCCCCCCAGCAGAATGTGACAGCTGACCTTGAATGATGGTGCCAGGAGCAGCGCTGTGCTTATGGACGTAGAATTAGAGTTCAAAGACTGTTGCACTGCTAGAGAGTGAAACTGAGTGAGAAATGATGATGAGAAAGGAGGACGGAAGGATATCAACAGAGATGGAGAGACCGAGTGTTGGAACAGTGAGAGTGAACCGTGAGAGAAGGGGAAAGCATGGTCGGCCAGCTGAGAGAGAGGAAGAACAGATGGTGAAAGTTGAGAGAAAAGACTAAGATAAGAGGCGGCAGGACTTAATGGTTGAAGAAAGTAAACACCCGGAAAGCAACAACGAGCAAGGGTGAGGAATAGAGGAAGCCGGATGGGGGTGGGAGAGCCTGGTGGGGGGGCGGGAATGCGTGCGAGGGGAGAAGTGTGGCAGGCAGATGCGCGGAGGGAAGCCGGATGGGGGCAGGAGAGCCTGGTGGGGTCAGGCGGATTAGAGAGATGCTCGTGCTTGTGTGGTCACGTGACCCGCTTTTGTGTTCACGTGACCTCACATGCACTGTGCAGAAACTGCAGTGAAACCGCAGTGGTTTCACTAGTCGATCAAGCCCTTGAATTTTCGCCTATTCCATTCGCAAGCGAATGGTAATAGGCGAAACCTAAAAAGGGGGATACGTAGTTTGACAACTGAAAAGAGCTTCTATGGATTTCAATACAAAGCCCTTTAGAACTATTTTTGCAAAGTTATTTAAAGAAATAACGCTTTTTGCAAATTCTCAGAAAATTCCTTCTGTGAAATAACATTGAGCTCATGAAATATTTGTAATTCCTTCTTTAAAAAGATGCTCTTGTCTGTTGACCAAAGGTATGTTTTCAGTCTCCTCGTTGAGATGTTGCAACATGTGCCTGTTTGAGGCCCCACGTAGGTACAGTTCGCAGAATATTGAGCATAATGCGCACACACACCTGATTTCAGATTGTGCGACTGACAAGTTTCGTTTTTGAATCCAAATGCCTCTTTCATTCCTTCTGAGACTAAATAATTGAGTGGCAATCAGTTGACGCTATATTACAGCCTGTTAATGACTGTGCTCGGAATACCTGCTATTCTACATCAAATTAAAATAGGTGATAGCACAAACATTTAGGAGTTCTCATTTGGGATGACTGAACTATAACCATGCAGGAAACCACCAGGCTTAAAGAACTGGCAAGGCAAAAAAGGTAGTTCACTTTGCAACAAATGGTGTTCTGACAGGCACGTGATACGGGTATTCCATCAAGCTCCAGAACACATAAAATGTGGGGCCAAAAGGCAATGTCCTGTAAAGACATCATTGCACCAGAAGCAGAAACAGTGCCTCTTAATAGCATTGTTATACTAACAGCAGCCATACTTTCAATTCTGTTCTGAAGCCACCAGCACATGTGTCCAATCCACTAAACTATCAATTTTGTTTTAAAATCTCACAGGGACAGTATGCGTTATATAATGCAACATTTTTCACAAACTTCTCCAAAACACCTTTGGGAAGATTAACTGTATTCTCTATAATGGTTGTTCCTAAATGTCTATATTAGTTATAGCAATTAGCCTGGCCTAAGTAGAGAGGACGACAATCTTGAATGAGGCATAGGCGAAACACCAGGCGGACAACATGGCTACAGGTTTGTCATTGTAATAGTGAAAAACGTAGTGCACAAAGTCATTTTTCATTGAGCATTGCTTTGCATTCGTAACCTACTAGGCACTGTTTCAGAGTTATGCTGCTTCGGACAGACCGGCTTAGTTTGACAGCAGAAAAAGATTTCACAAGCATTTTCTTGACAGTCTACACTAGTGTGAAAAGACACAAAACTGTGATGCAATGCAAGGGAAGTGTGGGTTTTTCATCTTTGAATAGACAACACCTCATAGAAAAACCACACAAAGCATATTTTAAAGCAAATTCTAAATTTGTCTTACAATGCACTATGAGTAACTTATCATAAAGGTTTTTGATTTAGGCTGCAGCGGTATGCCTCTGGCAAGACACAAATTATGTTCAGGCTTCATATAGCTGAGCTGTCTCTCAGTCTACCCACAGGTCAGGTGTCAGACTCCTGAGCTATCTCCTAACGTGACTATGCTGCATCACCAAAGTGCAAGAGCAACAACACCCAGCACAAGTTTCTTCTAAAATTGCCTCCACAAGTGCATGGTCATGATGGTGGCTTGAGCGGACATGCTTGCCTGTCGCTCTGTCTTTGCCACTTCTATAGAAGTGTTTATGGGCGCCATCCACTGTGATTGTATTCCCTGGAGCAGACCGGGACTGCAGACGTCTGCCAGAGAAAGGGAGGAGGCTCGTTGGGCTTGGCAGGGGCCAACTAGAGGGGGTCGGGCACCCGCGGGGAGAGCGAGGCCAGTGAACTGCGGCCTACGCCTTCTGCTGTGGACTTTATTGGAAGATTGGGCCGCCTAGGCCCTTATTTGAAGAATGACCAGATTGTGGGTTTATCCTGCCCAGCAGAACTGGAGGTCTGTGAACCGCAGTGGGGGCCTGGCTGGAGACCTGGGCCCCCGCACTGAGGATGAGCAGTAAGTGGTGAATGTGGGGCAGGCTGTGGCAGCCGGCAAAGCCTTTGGGACCTGCAGAGCTTGGTTCCTGCAACTGGCGGCCGGGTCCGTGGATCCACGGGCTCCCTGATGGAGATCGCTCCCAACGGGGTCTGTGTCGCTGGGGCCTGGGTTCAGAGTCTGGCAGTGCTGTGGAGGAGGCTCTCCCCTGTGTGGGGTAGTGATACCCTCAATCCTTGCGGGTTATACGTCCAGACCGCCAGCCCTCTGGTGGAGGCCCCGGGGCCGTTCTTGCTCTTGGGGGTCAGCCATGCTGGGTTCTTCTTGTGGTGCCCATGACTGATGCTTAGCCACCCACCCTTTCCCTTAGTGCTGACAGGAGGCGGTGGGCTGCACCTAGAGATGGGGAGCTAGATGGTCCTGAAGTGAAACTGATGTGAGCCTGGCCCTCTTGTGGGGCCTGATTGAAGTGACTTGGGCCTGCTAGCCCTGTGATGCTGGTGGGGCAGTGTCTCTCCCTCCGGGAGCTTGACCTGTTGCTGTGAGGGTCCGTGGGTCTGAGTGGGGGGCTGCTGGGCCCAGGCCCTTGTAGTGGGGAGTCAGGGACTTCTGCACCACCTGTGGAGCGAATTACGTGGCATGGTGGAGTTATCCAGCAATTCTGGTGGTGAATCGAGAGCCTGAAGGATGGTGGCTGCGTGCAAGTCCAGCCCCCCAACTGAGGAACAGGGGGATAACGGCGACCGGCTGACCAGCTGGGTCTCACAGTTGGTACCGTGGAGGTGAGTGGCATGACGGAGCTTAGAGACTGAGCACAGGATTCAGCAGAACTGGGCCCCTGCGCCTTCTATGGAGAACTGTCTGACAAGGGGAGATTCTGGGTGGCGTTGGTATGGTGGTGAAGCTTCTGAAAGTCCTGTTACCCGCACGTTTTTGGAGTCCTTATTTGCTTCTTTGTGCAAGGACCTCCAGACAGAGAAGAAGGGCCTCTCCTCGGATCTGAGAGAGGTGCCCAGAGACATGGATGAAGTGGGAGAGTGGCTGGCTGACTTAGAGAACAGCGTCACTGCCAGAGATGAAGAGATCGAGAGTCTTAAGCAGGAAATAAATCCGCCTCCAAGAACAGCACATTGACCTGCAAGTGCATGCAGTGGACCTTGAAAACAGGTCCAGGAGGAACAATATTCATATACCGGGGTATGGACTGCCTCAGAAGGCTCTGATGTGAAGGAGTATGTCCAGGCTTTGTTTAACTTGGTTTTGGGATTCCCAGCGGAAGATGAGATCAAATTCGATAGGTGCCACCGAGTAGCGCAACCAAGAGTAGTGAAGTAGCCTACAGATGCCATCCTGGTTTGCATCCACAGTTTCAAAACGAAAGAAGCTGTATAGCGTAAAGCACGTAATGTCCAGCCGTTGCAGTTACGGGGTCACAGCCCAGTTAAATCAAGACTTGGCAGCAATCACCCAGCAGAAAAAAAGGGTCTTTCACCCAGTCACAGATCATTTGAGGAACACTGGCATTCCCTACTCTTAGGGCTATCCCTTCAGCCTAATTTTTCATCTGGAGGACAAGACTTACCAACTTCGATCGCTGGCATAGGCTTGCGAGGTCCTAAGCATCAGGACGCAGCAGGGTTCACAAACCACTCCTCCTCAAGACTGTCCGGCTGATCGTGGCCAGCACAACGCAAGCCATAAGTCTACGCTGGAGGGTCTTTGCCCTGATTCGGATATATTTGCACAAGAGAGTGCGGCTGTTCTTCGCTTCCTGTCTGGAGACAGAGTGGATAATGCCGGGTCTTGACTCTAGAAGAACAATGCAGTTGGTGGGCTGCAGAGGGCAGGTGGGTGGCAGGGCCTATTTGTTTTTTGCTGATGGATGCTCCTAATGGTGCCACCCCCACTTCTATGTTTCCATGTTTGATGGACAGCATATCTACACTCTTTGGTTATTTTTTATTCTTGGGGATTTTGGGTTCATTTGGGTCTCTTCCTTCCTTTCCACATGTACACATCCACGAGTGCTACCTGGTTTGGTGGTCCCTGACCTTCATTAAAAGCCTGCACACTGATCCACGGCCCCTGATCTGGCTAGGGGGGTGGCCTGATCATAGCAAATATCTCATATGCACTCATCATAGAGATTAAATTGGTAAGCCTCAATGTTCAAGGCTTAAACAACCCCACAAAGCGATCAGCCATCCTTTCACTCCTTGAAAATGGGCGGGGGGCATTTGCCTTCTTCAGGAGACTTACTTGCTCTCTAAACATGTTCCTAGGTGTCAAACCTGACGGTTCCCACAGCAATATTGGTCCTCAAGTCCCAATAAGAACAGTAGGGTAGCCATTCTCTTTTCTAAACACTTACCTGGGATTGGGCACGTTTGTAGAGATAAAGGGATGCCTCATGGCCCTTAAGGTGCAAGTGTGCAGTTCTCACTTCACACTTGCCACTGTTTACATGTAGGCATGTTCTGAAAGCACAGTTCACTTTCAAATGGGTGACCGAGGGCCTTCCTTTTCTGGGCCTCACCCCAGCACAAACGCTCCCTAAGACTGCGACAGCAAATTGCACATCTCTAGCCACACAGATTTGCAAAGATCTAGTGAAATGGCACAGGTTACCTTTGTCACAGCTCGGTCAGATTGCAGTGGTTAAAATGTCTATCCTCCCTTGCGTCCTTTATATGTTCCAAACACTGCTGCTGACCCCGCCTGTCGCCGCAGTTCGATATCTCCAACTCAACATCAATAATTTCATATGAGGGGGCAAGAAACCCAGGCTTCAGGAACACCTGGTATATCAAGCTAAACAGGAGGGGGGCTGGCGGTGCCCTTGCCATTGCGTTATTACCAAGCTGCCCAGCTCTGCTACCTCATTAAGTGGAACAGGTCCCTCTCTGAGAAACACTGGGTCTTTATGGACCACGCAGTGGCAAGCACTCAAATAGGAAGCAGATGTGGCTTCCTCGCTGGCATAGGGTTTGGGGACTCTATTTGTCACATGTGACAAGTTCGGCCCTGAGAGCATGGGCCATAGTGGCAGTCAAAGCTGGCCTAACCACTTTTCCTTCAACCATGAAAGCTCTTTTTGCTAATCCAGATTTTCCTTCCAGGATGGAGCAGGACAGCTTTCACAAATGGGTAGAAGGGGGTTGTAAACGCCTCAGCTGCTTATTTGATGTGGATGGTTCCATTTTGTTTGACCAACTCAAGTTAGGTACTCCCTGACAGAGGCGGACCTTTTCTTGTTTTTACAACTCTGCCACTGGGGCACACATCCCGGGAGGGTTGCCTAATGACTCCATTTGAAAAATTGTTTTTTCTTAAAGCAGACGATAAATGGCTAGTCTCTGAGATTTGTGCCTATTTAGGCAGGGCAGGACCCGTCCACAGACACCGGACCAAAGGCGGCCAAAGGTGGTAGGAGGCAGAGATGGGTAGATCCTTCTTGGACAAAGGAGTGGGAGGACATATTTCATAGAGTCCATCATACCGCATACACAATGAAAACACTGAAACAGCATACACAATAGTCTACTATTGGTATTACACTCAAGGTTGCATCCAAAAGTAGAATCTGGACCACTCAGGTGACTGCGGGGCACACATCCAGGGAGGGTTGCCTAATGACTCCATTTGAAAAATTGTTTTTTCTTAAAGCAGACGATAAATGGCTAATCTCTGAGATTTGTGCCTATTTAGGCAGGGCAGGACCCGTCCGCAGACACCGGACCAAAGGCGGCCAAAGGTGGTAGGAGGCCGAGATGGGTAGATCCTTCTTGGACAAAGGAGTGGGAGGACATATTTCATAGAGTCCATCATACAGCATACACAATGAAAACACTGAAACTGCATACACAATAGTCTACTATTGGTATTACACTCAAAGTTGCATCCAAAAGTAGAATCTGGACCACTCGGGTGACCGCGGGAGAGGTTGCAGGACTGTCGGAACCTTACCTTACCTACTATGGCACTGTCCAAAACACACTAGATACTGGGAGCAAGTCCTAGATGATATTCACCTCAATTTCAAAACGAATGTCCGCCGATTCCCAGCATACGCTATTGTGTGACTCCCAAATGCATTACCATTTCCTCTGCATTGCCTCTGGGGGAGGCAGATGGCCCTGGCACTGAACGCAGCTCTCCAGGTAATACTCTTACTCTGGGGCATGGACAGTATGGTCATACTGCTTGGTTTCATCAACTGTGGTTCCTTTTGGGAATGGAGAAGCTATCCTTCGCAGTCACTTCTGGGGGTTCCTCCTACTCAGAACTGTGGGCTCCTCTTATTTCTATTCTTTGTAAGGAATTTAGGGAATTGTCCTGCCTATCCTATCTCGGCATCTTATGACTAATTCCCGAGACTCCCCCCTCTGAGCATTGCCGGGTGCTGTTGGCAGTGGCATAGATGGAGCCCCTGGTTGCGGGCTATCTTAGCATCACTTGTATCCCCCTGCAGTAGCAGGTTGGAAGGAAGGAGGGTAGGAGAGAGGTTGTCCTTTTACCTTTTGGTCTTGCTTTATTTACTGTACCTAATACTCAGTCTTGTTTCTCAACATACACTCATAGAGATGACAGTAATCCAGAACATTGAGAAAATGCAGCAGGCCTTGTTGGGTTGTAGGCGGCATGCTATGTCCTGCAGTATGTGAACAGAATTGATCCTAAAATTGCCTGTTGTGGTGGAGGAAACCCACTAAAACTATTGAAAACTTATACATGCAAGAAATGAGTTGAGTTGTTACTTATAAATTGCAACAAGCAGCCTAAGACATTTTAGCGCTAAGCTGACCAGCAAATTCAGAAAAGATATGAAGATAATATAACATAAATGCATTAAAAGAGTCGTCCTAAACATGGAATTATTCCCTATTTTGCTCAGGCCAACATAGAGTGCATTCCGAATAGAGGAAACAACGAAAGTGAAGGAACGTCCACCTTGACGCCCTTACTCCATAAACCTTTCTAGGTCAGGGGCCTGACAACTGGAGGGGAGAGCCAAAATAATGTGATCTTTCATACTTGGTAGCAAACACATAAGCAGCATAGGATAGGGCAGGTTTCATAATAGGTTCTGTGGGCAAAGCAGAGCACCTTCTACTGTATCCTTTTTGAAACTGACAACCAGTGCAGCCTATAGCGAGCGTCTGGCCTGGGTCCAAGTTTGACTTCTTTAAAAGGTGTTTGATGACCTCGTTATTCCATCCACTAAGGCCAGTGTCAATTGAAAACAGGCAAAAAAGATGAAGTGAAAACCATAGGTAAGAGCTGCAGATAAAGATTTTAGAGTCCTAACCGAACATTTTGCTGCTGGGAAGCACAAATTAGGGATGTAATTAAGGTGGAAACGTCTTTTTTTCCCTTAACCATTGGGAGCAGCTGTTAGATGAGTGACAAAAAGGATGAAGGCTCGTAAACATGCTGCTTCACTCAAGGTGAAACCTGAAGCCAGGCAATACAATTTGCTGCCTGCCCACCAAGTCCTAAATGAGCCTTATAAATGACACCATAAGCATGGTTCAGAAGGTTATAATCAGCAGGGCATTTAACATATTGATGCGTGAGCTTATCTATTTAGCTGTTTTATGTATATGATGCAGCCATAGTGCAAGAACAAAAACAGTGCTGATGATTACAAGAAAATTGACTGAATATACGGTGGCTCTCACTCCCTGCACGTCTCCAACACTCATATCCACCTCTGCTTGCTGCTTCTGTTTATAATGTGTAATTATATAATCAGGGCAAAGACCGATGTGGAGATCTAGTTAAAGTTATGAGGTTACAGAAGGTAGAAAAATGGGCTAACTAAGTGGGCTTGCCACCCCCTAAATAGAGAAATGTCCAACTAACTATAACGTCCCTGAAACCTGTGTTTTTTTTCAGTGAATTTCTAAGGTTTTTAAATGCTAATTTCTAACTATAACATCCCTGATACCTATGTTTTTTTCTGTGATTTTCAAAGGTTTTTTAAATGCTAATTTCTAACTATAACAACCCTGAAACCTATTTTTGTTCCAGAGAATTTCAAAGGTTTTTCAAATGCTAATTTATAACAATGCATACAGAGGTAGGACATGTGCAGAAAGAGGAAGAAAGGCGCAGACAGAAGCAAGAGAAATCCAGAAAGAGGCAACAAAAGTCCAGAAAGCCGAAGAAAGGTGCAAAAAGAAGCAATAGATATGCAGAAAGAACCAACAGAGGTGCAGAAAGAGGCCTTGTTGCAAAGTTATCCTGTGCCCCCAACTTTTTACTGACTGGTACTGGTGGTAACTGTCTCTGACTAACCAGGCCGGGAGCCAGTGCTATGCTGAAAGACACTTAGAATACAGTCAAAACACCTACGTATACTAGGGCACACTATGGGTGGGGGTACCCCTGTGATTGGCATGACCTCCCCTGTAATGCCCTAGTACATAATAGGTCAGGGGGATCAAACTACCTCTAAGTCACAGGTGCAGAAAGAAGCAAGAGCAGTGCAGAAAGAAGCAACAGAGATTCTTAAAGAGGCAAGAGGGATGCGGAAAGAGGTAGGAGAGGTGCACAGAGACAAGAGAGGTACAGAAAGAAGCAGAGAAGTGCGGAAAGAAGCAACCGAGGTAAAAACAATACGTAAGAGAGGTGGAAAAAGAGAAAAGAGGGGTTCAAAAAGAGGCAAGAGGGGTGCAGAAAGAAGCAGGTGAGATGCAGAAAGAGGCAACAGAGGTGTAGAAAGGCACGAGAGAGGTGCAGAAACAAGCAAGAGTAGTGCGGAAAGAGGCTGGAGAATTGCAACAGAGGTGTAGAAAATGACAAGAGAACAGCAGAAAGAGCCAAGAGGAATGCAAAAAGGGAAGAAGGGTGCAGAAAGAAGCAAGAGAGGTGCAGAAAGAAGCTAGCTAGAGAAGTGCAGGAAGATAAGAGAGGTGCAGAAAGAGGAAAAAAGAGTACAGAAAGAGGCAAGTGATGTGCAGAAGGAGGCAAGAGAACTGCCGAAAGAGGTGAGAGAGTTTCAGAAACAGGCAAATGGGGTCCACAAAGAGGGAACAGGTGTGCAGACAGAGGCAAGAGCGGTACAGAAAGAGGGAAGAGGGATACAGAAAGAGGCATGAGGGATGCAGACATTTGCAAAAGAGGTACAGAAAGAATCAAGAGCAGTGTAGACAGAACCAGTAGTGGTGCACAAAGAGGCAAGAGGCGTGCAAAAACAGGTAGGAGAGGTGCACAAAGAGACCTGAGGGGTACAGAAAGAGGCAGGAGGGGTGCAAAAAGAAGGAAGATAAGTACAGAAAGAAGCAACAGAGGTGCTGAAAGAGACAAGTGTGCAGAAAGAGGCAAGAGAATTGCTAGAAGAAGCAACAGAGGTATAGAAAGAAGCAAGGGAAGTGCAGAAAGAGGCAAGTAAGGTGCAGAAAGAAGCAATAGCAGTGCAGGAAGAACCGACAGAGGTGTAGAAAGAGGCAAGAGGGATGTAGAAAGAGGCAAGAGGGTTGCAGAAAGAGGTAGGAGAGGTGCACAAAGAGGCATGACAAGTACAAAAAGAGGCAGGAGGGGTACAGAAAGAAGGAAGAAAAGTGCAGAAAGAAGCAACAGAGGTGCTGAAAGAGGCAAGGTAGGTGCAGAAACAGGCAGGAAAGGTGCAGAAAGAGGGAACAGAGGTGCAGAAAGACACAAGAGAGGTACAGAAAGAGGAAAGCGGGTTGAAAAAAGAGGCAGGAAGGGTGCAGAAAGAAGCAAGTGAAGTTCAGAAAGAGGCAACAGAGTTGCAGAAAGACGCAACAGAGGTGCAGAAACAAGCAAGAGAAGTGCAGAAAGAGGTAAGAGAATTGCTGGAAGAAGCAACAGAGGTGTGGAAAGAAGCATGAAAAGTGCAGAAAGAGGCAAGTGAGGTGCAGAAAGAAGTAAGAGAAGTGCAGAAAGAAGCAACAGAACAAAATACGTAAGAGAGGTGGAAAAAGAGAAAAGAGGGGTGCAATTAGAGGCAAGAGGGGTGCAGAAAGAAGCAGGTGAGATGCAGAAAGAGGCAAGAGAGGTGCAGAAAGACAAGAGAAAGGTGCAGAAACAAGCAAGAGTAGTGCAGAAAGCGGCAAGATTATTGCTGAAAGAAGCAACAGAGGTGTAGAAAACGACAAGAGAACAGCAGTAAGAGCCAAGAGGGATGCAAAAAAGGGAAGAAGGGTGCAGAAAGAAGCAAGAGAGGTGCAGAAAGAAGCTAGAGAAGTGCAGGAAGATAAGAGAGGTGCAGAAAGAGGCAAGTGATGTGCAGAAGGAGGCAAGAGAACTGCAGAAAGAGGTGAGAGAGTTTCAGAAACAGGCAAAAGGGGTCCACAAAGGGGGAACATGTGTGCAAACAGAGGCAAGAGGGGTGCAGAAAGACACAAGAAAGGTGCATAAAGAGGAAAGCGGGTTGAAAAAAGAGGCTGGAAGGGGGCAGAAAGAAGCAAGTGAGGTGCAGAAAGAGGCAAGAGAATTGCTGAAAGAAGCAACAGAGGTGTGGAAAGAAGAATGAAAAGTGCGGAAAGAGGCAAGTGAGGTGCAGAAAATGGCAAGAGAGGGGCAGAAAATGACAAGAGAATAGCAGAAAGAGGCAAGAGGGATGCAAAAAATGGAAGAAGGATGCAGAAAGAAGCAAGAGAGGTGTAAAAAGCAGCAAGGGAAGTGCAGAAAGAAGCAAGAGAGGTGCAGAAAGAGAGAAGGCGAGTGCAGAAAGTGACAACAGGGGTGCAGAAAGAAACAATAGGGGTGCAGAAAGAGGCAAGTGAGGTGCAGAAAGAGGCAATAGAAGAGCAGAAAGAGGCAAGAGAGTTGCAGAAACAGGCAAAAGGGTGCAGAAAGAGGGAACATGTGTGCAGACTTAGGCAAGAAAGGTGCAGAAAGAGGGAAGAAGGTTACAGAAAGAGGCAGGTGGGATGCAGACATTTGAAAAAGAGATGCAAAGAATACAGAGCAGTGCAGACAGAACCAATGGAGGTGCAGAAGGAGGCAAGAGGCGTGCAGAAAGAGGTAGGTGAGTTGCACAAAAAGACATGAGGGGTACAGAAAGAGGCAAGAGTGGTGCAGAAAGAAGGAAGAGAAGTGCAGAAAGAAGCAACAGAAGTGCTGAAAGAGACAAGAAGGGTGCAGAAAGAAGCAGGAGAATTGCTGAAAGAAGCAGCAGAGGTATAGAAAGAAGCAAGAGAAGTGCAGGGAGAGGCAAGTAAGGTGTAAAAAGAAGCAAGAGCAGTACAGAAATTACCGACAGAGGTACAAAACGAAGTAAGAGCAGTTCAGAAAGAGGTAGGAGAGGTACACTAAGAGGCATGAGAAGTACAGAAAGAGGCAGGAGGGGTGCAGAAAGAAGGAATAAAAGTACAGCAAGAAGCAACAGAGGTGCTGAAAGAGGCGCCAAGGGTGCAGAAAGAGTAAGAAAAGTGCAGAAAGCAGCAACAGAGGTACAGAAAGAGGCAAGAGAGGTACGGAAAGAGGCAAGGGAACTGCAGAAAGAGGCAAGAGAAATGCAAGGGAAGAGCAGAAAGAGGCAAGACAGGTGCAGAAAGATGCATGTAAAGTGCAGAAAGAAGACAGTGAGGTGCAGAAAGAGGAAGAAAGATGCAGAAAGAGGCAAGAGAAATGCAGAAAGAGGCAAGAGAGGCACAGAAAGGAGAGAGGTTTGTGCACCATTAGTACAAGTTTAACACCCACATTTTGCAATAAGTAACACATGGCCATTCCAGCTTTGCAAAGGGCCTTTCCACCACGTTGTAACACATGACGCTACATTCCTGGGAATCTTTGAGCCTTTTGAGTTAGAAACAAAGCATTTTTGTTCAAATCTTCAGATTAGGGTGCAGATGATGAATTATGTGGCTAATGCAGAAAATGTATAATTGTGAGAAAGTCGGTGTAGCCAAACAGTCGCATAATTCCAGTAGCCCTGCTCATACCTCTGATTACATCCACAAGTGCTCCTAGTGATTCCTTCTTTTTTTATCTCACTGAGTTCATAGTTGAGCTTCTATGAAAACGAGGAAGACTAAACCTGAGGTTACCACTCCACAACACAGACTACCATACCACATAATTACTTTCCATAACATATAATCCCCTCTACATAATTCCTATAAAATAAATACCACATACTTTCTATCCACATAATTTCACCGCGCAACTCACCACATAATTCCACTACACACAACGTACATCCACTCCGCTCCAAAAAGCATTATTAAAAAGCATTTACATTTACAACGCCAATAGCTCTAACTCTCGCAAATGTGAATCCTATTACATTGCAAACGGTATACACCCGTTACGACGCAACTTTTACTCCGCACTACCATTACAACGCGGGCATTACAACGCATGACATTACAACGCATTGCGCTGGGGGGCGCTCTAGGATAAGAGGTAAGTTTAATTTACTATCCAACACCTTCCCTAGGGTCCACGGGGACTGGAGTTAGAATAGTAAATTATACTTACCACTATCCAGCACCCCAAAGCGCTATGCGTTGTAACGGTATTCGTTGTAAATACCGCGTTGTAATGGTACGCGGAGTAAAAGTATGCGTTGTAACGTCATACATCCATTGCAAACACCTCTATAACTAGTAGTCGCATTTGCAGAGTCGTGGAGAAAGGGTGCTGGGCCTCCAACCAGCGCTCAGGAATTCTGTAGCGAAGGACTTACAGGAGGTACCAGAAGGGCTTCCTGGACTCCAAAGTTCCTCAGGAGTAAATTGGACTTCATCCCCCATCCCGTAGTCAGCCAGGAGGCACGTTTGCAGAGTTGTGGAGAAAGGGGGGCATGGCCTCCGAAGATGTCTTAGCAATCCCACAGTGTGGGACTTACTGGAGGTAACAAGAGGGGTAGTTGGCCCCCAAGGACATCCTTGGGGGGCACCTACTTCTCCTATTACCTCCAGTAAGTCCTACACAGCAGGATTGCTAAGTTCTCATAGCAGGCCCTGCCCCCTTTCCTCACCACTCTGCAAACGCGCTCCCTGGCGCGGTCTTGGATGGGGATTTAAGGACCAACTAGCCTACCTCTTACCTCCAGTAAGTCCCACACAGTGGGATTGCTGAGAGGTGGACAAAGGCCACACACCCTTTCTCCACCACTCTGCAAACACACCTCCTGGCACGCTCTTGGTTGGGGGATGAAGTCTCTTTTCCTCATGAGGGTCCCTGGGGACCAACTAGCCCACCAGGTACCTCCAATAAGCTCCACACAGTTGGATTGCTGAGAGTGGTTTGAGGCACAGCCACCTTTTTACACCACTCTGCAAACACACCTTCTGGCGCACTGCTGCTTGGGGGATGAAATGCACTTGAGTCCTGAGGTCCTCAGGACACAGGAGGACCTCATCGCCCCACCATCATTACTCCAAGAGGCGGGTTTGCAGAGTGGTGTAAAAAGGGGCATGACCTCGGACCACCTCCCCGCAATCCAGCTGTGTGGCTCTAACTAGAGGTGCCTGGTGGTCTAGTTGGCCCCCAGGGACCCTCAGTATTCAAGGGAACTAAATTACCAAACTTAGAACGTGCCAGGGGGTGCTTTTTCAGAGTGGTGCAGGGAGGGGGGGGGCCTCCGGTGAGATGCTGGCTTTTTTTTAATTTTATTTTTTTAGAAGGGGTCTGTGTGGTCCGCATTCTTTCAATGTTTTTTGGGTCCTGGGGGCCCCATCCCTCAGGGCCTGGCCCTTATTTAGAAAAAGAAAAATGGGAAGGGGCCACGAGGCCCCCCTCCCAAGGCCAATTTCGATCCTGGGACCCCATCACCCGGGACATGGCCTTGTTTTGTAATTTTTTTTATTAATACAGAAGGGGGACTGTGTGGCCCCCTTCCCTGGACCACTATTGGCCCCAAGGACCCCATTCCCCAGGGCCTTGCCTCCTTTTTTATTTAATTACAGGAGGGGGGGCGTGTGACCCCCCTTCACTAGGCAACTTCTGGCCCCGGAGACCCCATCCCCGGTTTGTGGCCAGAATTCATGTCTTTTTGTTTTTAGGAGGGAGGCTGCCTGTCCCCCCCTTCCTGAGGTCATGTCTGGTCCCAGGGACCCCATCCCCCCCGGCCCCAGCCTTAATTTTTTTATAAGCACCAAAAGGGGGGGGCTGAGTGGCCCCTCTAGCGGGCCATTTCTGGCCCCGGGGACCCTATCCCCCGGGACCCGCCCTAAATTTGGAGACCATGCAGGAAGCCCCAATTCCCCCACGGTCCCTGCCGCCTCCCCGCCTCCTGCGGGAGCCGGCATCGCTTTTGGGCAAGGGGAGCTGCTAACATGCAACCCCCTTGCCCTAAAGCAATTCTACTTTGCTTCGTTTCCTGCTCTCGCTTCAATGAAGCGAAGCAGAGTTTGCTATGGCAGGGTGAGAGCTGTGCTTTGCCCTGCCATAGCTTACAGCAATGTCCCGGGGGTGGGTACCCCGGGACATTGCAGGAGCTATCCCTTGGGGTGCCGGTCTCCAGGGCCAAGGAGGGCTCCAGGAGTGGGGCCACGCAGCCCCCTCCCAACATATGCAAAGCCCCAGGGTGGTGGTGGTCCCCGGGGCCTGGTGTCTGCAATCGACCCCCGTATTAGCATAATTTGTACCCCGAGGAGGTGGTGGTCCCAGGGGCAGTGTGGGGGGACTTGGGTCCCCCCACACTTTGATTCTGAAGCCGTCCCAAGGTGGTGCCGTTACCTGGGGCTATGGGGGGGCTGCATGCTCCCCTGCATCTCAATCTTGTAGCCCCGGGGAGGTGGTGGTCCCTGGGGTTTGGGGGGGCCGCAAAGCCCCCCGCCTTAAATCTACAATGCCACGGGGAGGTGGCGGTCACCGGGGCAGCGTGGGCAGGAAAGGAGCCTCCCCTCACAGTTTAAAATAAAGCCCCGGGAGGTGGCGATCCCCAGGGCTGCGGGGGGCACGTGCCCCCGCATATAATTGTCTTAGACTAGGGGAGGTGGCGGTCCCCGGGGCTGCGATGGCCCCCACTAATTATTTGCGCATAGCTCCCAGGACCTGGCACACCCGGGGGCTTATAGCTAACGAAGCACTGGAGCCCGCGCTTCATTTTTTTATTGGGGTAGGATTCCCGCACCTGGTGTGAATTCGGCTGTTTTTTTTTATGCTTTCTTAGGCCTTGTGAGACCCCCTGTGCAGGCCTAGGGGGTCAGGGTGTTTCTACACTGCCCCCTTTTCTTTTTGTTTTATCCATTTTTCTACTGATGGCTCGACACATCCTGGTTTGGAGTGTTGGCAGGCAATTAGAATCAAGCTCTTGTTAGGGAGGATTTGTGAATCCTCCTAGGTTTTCAGATATTGATATTTTTATTTTTTTTAATTTCTCAGGAACTACTGAATGGATTTTTACCATTTAAAAAAATGTCTCTTTCTGAACCCAGAGCTACCTTTTTGCCATATCTGGAGTAATTCCGCTGTAGCCTGTTTCATAATTTCCTCTGGAAATTAACCTGGGGAAAACGCATTTTGGGACCCACCTTTTTTCTTTGTCCCCACTTGACGAATCACCCCGAAGCTTTCAGGACAGGATCTGACCTGAGTGAACCATTAGTTTTGAAATTTAGAAATAAAGATTCGCCAAACAGCGCCAAAGATATTGGCAAAAGAAAAAATGCTTTTTGAATAGAAACAAGGTGCTAACTATAACTACTTACTGGCGACCGCCAGTAGGTAATATATATATGGTGTAATAGGGAGAAGGATTTGTCACAGTGCAGGGCACTGAGGAAGGCTGTTTGCTGAAATGCATTCGCCGCCACTGAGACATTCTGAATAAAACGAGTTACCTACCTTGAAATCCCCTCTGGCCTCTGATTTCTTCAACTGAAGGGATGTGGTGATATATATATATATATATATATATATATATATATATATATATATATATATATATATATGCAAAGCAAAATCCTTGAACCTCCACGCCATCGGCGCAGCGAAAGAAGAAAGCAGACCCAGCGTTATCAGGCAAGATGTTTATTCAAACCTTTTCAGATGACGCGTTTCGAGTACCATGTACTCTTGTTCACACACCGCTGAACCAGTCAACCTGTTATTTTATATACTTTTTTCCTGACCCTTCCTAAGGGCCACACCTCCTGTCGAACATCACGTGACATAGAACATGACCATAGAAACGAGTGCTAGATTGTAGATGAACAAAGAGACGGCATTTCTCGTTGTAATTAGTTTGGATACAACATAACAGGAGAAAATAATACAGTGAGTGAAACAAATCAAATCTGTTTTGTCAAAATTGTATTGCGTCATAGATTCAATTAAAACAAAAAAATGTACATTGTTACATTTTTTTAAAAATCTACTTTTTTTTAATTCAAATCTTTGCACGAATCTCTTAGTTGGTAACTTCACATATCTTGACTGCCTGAATGCAGATATCCAAAATGTACACTAATAAAGTGACTGGTGCATAGTTATTGCTGCATGAATGCAGGTTATATAAAGTGACTAATGCAAATTAATTTATACCAGCAACCAGATAATGTTGAGCATTGAAAGCTTTGGTCCACTTGGTCACATGATGTAAATCTTTAAGTGACAATTCCACCAATAGAACCCACGAGCAACTGTCTAAAATACTTATTAAAAATCCCCCAAAAATTTTCTGAATTTACAATATGTCATAAATATCTAGACCTATATATATATACACATACATATATATATATAAATATATTATAAATTGCTGTTGCTTTAGCCTTAAGGTGGACGAATCACTAATTTTTAGCTTGGATGCAAGTTGCGAGATTAGAACATGTAAGACTGTTATTGTGCTGTTTTCTTTTGGAAAACCCCTTTGATCTCGGTGCTGAAGCTTCTAAATTCTGATGCAGGCCATGGCTCAGTTTTACCTACGCAGGCTTAATTGCTCCCAGCTAGGAGCAGCATAAAGTGAGAGCATTAGGTTAAACAGAGGCAGCGCACGTGTGAGGGGTTGTAGTTACCATCGGGTGACCGGGATTTTAAAGCCAAAAACCGGGATACTTCACTAAAATAGAAGGACTACATATTTACTTCAAGCCAGTGCACATAATGACAGCGCTCCTCAGCAGCAAATTACAGAACAGGTAGTTAGAATATACATAAAATGCCATTTTTAAACCCAGAAGCTTGCCTGGTAAGTAAATTACTTTCTTGAAACAACTGCTAACTATTCCTGCTTTGTAACAAAAGAACCGGGACATGAGCTAAATATCATGAAATCTCCCGGGATAGTTGGATGAAAAGCCGGCACCGCCCGGGCAAATCCGGGACGCCTGGTCGCCCTAAGTTACCAGTCTTCCATGGAATGCATATACAGGCAGATGCATCAAAGAAAATACCGGGAGCAAACGGGCAGATTCTCAGAATCTGGCCGTTTGAAAAGGGGGGGCCCTCGGCCCCCCCGCACGCATGGCGGCGCGGTGACCGTCTCCCCCCTATTCTCCTTTGTTGTCTCTTGGTGGTGGGGGCGGGCCCTGGGGGGCGCGACCCACCACCGATTGGCCGGCGGCCTCCCTGACCCGGATACCAGGTAAAAGGTCCGGGTCAGGGGGGGCGGGCTATAGGAGGGGCGGGCCGGGGGGGGAGTGCCCCCCCCCCCCGCCTGGCCCCTGGAGAATAAAGAGGTGGGGAGCGCCCAGGAGACCCCCTTGTCCCTGGACGCTCTCCCACAGCACCGTGTGCCCCGCGCTCGGGGCTTCTTTGTTTAGTCATTTGTTTTCCCCCTTTCTTTTTCAGGCAAGCTGTTCCGGGAGCTAGCCGCGTGGGGCCAGCCGCTTCTTTGGTTTTTCTTTGTCTCCGTGCGTGCGAGGGGGGGTTGGAGTGAGACCCCGAGAAAGTTGAAATTCTCCGGAGACCCGTAGGAGGGGCAGAGCCTTCACGCGACTGCCATGGCCCCGCGCTCGGGGCGGAGTAATTGTCTCCTTTTTTGTTTCCCTGCAGGGTTGATAGCCAGGACGGGTGGACGGTTCTCCCTGGGGGCGATCAAGGGATTTGGAACAAAAGAGGCGGCAGGACGGGCAACTCGGACCAGGGACAGGGCCCAAGAAGAAACACCGGAGGAGCATCGCTGGTGGGCGGCTGGACGGGCAGTGCATGGCTGCTTCAGGCGGAACGGAGGTAATTAAATTGAAAGGAAGTGCCCGGCTCGATGGTGGAACAATGCTAGAACTATGATTCGGCAGCCCTAAATAGATGTGTGGTTACAGATGGACAAGTGAAATGTGTAACATTCGAAATTTACCGTTTTAACGCAGTTATTAAGTCCGTTTGTGAGCATGTCACGGCAGGAGGATAAATGGGGAGCGCACGCTGTTTTACAGGCTCCTAAAGTGCTCAGAGGATAAATGTGGAGCGCACGCTGTTTTACAGGCCCCTAAAGTGCTCGACACCAGGAGGCAGGGGCTGTGCGGCGCTCATTAAGGCTCAGTCAATATTTAAGTAGGCGAGGGTCCACGTTCAGGTAGGAACTGTTTTCTGGTGCGATAGTTCAGTTGAAATAAACCAGGTGTACCACTCCCAGAACGCATTAGGTTGGTCAGGGAAAGTCCCGGAGTGGTGTATAATATGTGGCCATTCAGGTATCAAGTAACTGCTTCCCAGTTCGGTGCGTGAGCACCGCATTCAGTTATTGAACTTCCTGTGCATCCTGGCACCGGTAGTCTTATTTTTGTAATGTGTTGAATAGGACTACAAACCCCAGTACTTGAAGAGAAACTCACTCGTGAAACTGGGTCATTTGAGAACTCTAACCTTACTCGGCTTTGGGTCTCAGGATACTGCGTTGCGGGTAACAAAACACTCCATAAATTCAGCTGCATAATTCGTGCACAATGCTTCCCAACCCTACCGCTAAGATAGCTACCTCGATTATTTGTTAGTTTAACTCCTTCGGTAGGGGGAGGGCTGCGACTTTGGAGCTGTGCAACGCCCCAAAGGCGTCGTTCAAGATCCTGTGATTCTGGGCGCATTGTTTAATCTCCCGGTATCTAAATAATGAACATGACTTGTGACGTAATGCTCTTCTAAAGCGCTACAATGCCTTTGAGTCGTGTTCGTGCTATATAAAAATATATATATATATATATATATTTTTTTTTTTATTTTTTTTTTTTATTTATGTTTGTATTAATAGAACACTCGTTTAGAAAGAGGGTTCAGCATTGTTACAACTACTCTTTTCTTCCCCTGGGTCTGAGGCTGGAAATGGCCGGGAGCCTTTTGTTATGCTACTGAGGTTGATGGCTTTATTGTGCTTCCTGCAATGCCACCGCGCAGAACGACTCCTACTGCCTTTGAAGTCTCTTCAAAGTTCCCCAGGGGGGAAGGGGGTAGTCCGTCTGTGAATGGAGTGTAGAATGCAGTAAACGGGTGATAAGTTCTTTCTCAGACCCTTTCAGAAGGGTCTCTGCACAAGGAAATAATGGGGCCCTGCTTTTACCTGGTTGTGTTTTCATGGAGCAGTCAGAAAGTGGGGATGTTTCTTCTAATTCTCCAGTCAGTGTGCAAGAATACATATCTCATTTTAATAGTTTGCATCGGACAAGAGCTATTTATTCAACAGGGATGCAACATCCATCACTGCACAATTTTATATGCTCAACGTGAAGCCACTGCTGTCGTAATTCATGGGTTTAGAAATGGGCAGATCATGAAGCATGCGTCAGAGAGGCAGAGGGATGCACCTCCATTTTGTAGATGAATTTCTTGATTTCTCGTATAAAACAAATTGGAGGGAAGATTTGGTTTCACTTCAGACCAACGTTAATACACTAGAAAAGAATTACTCACAATGACATTTCTGTGCGCACAGCTACGATTATAATCACAGATCAGATTGTATAGAATATACAATTTAGAACTATCAGATGTTTAACAATAGAACACGAGGCACATAAAAACAATATCTGAGTTATTTTGCAAAAACTTACTAAGTATCTGCCATACAGAAGATGGCCTAAAAATAGTCAATTCAACACTTTTGGACGCAAATTATAAGTCAAGTTCTAGCTGGAAATATTCGTTTACTGAGGAATACTTTCAAATTAAATTTAGTTGAACGTTTAACTTTTGCAATTTCGAGTAAGTTACGGTTTACTGCATTTTTAAATAAAATGTTTCGGAATGATTTGAAATGTCACACCAATGTTGAGCTTCGGAGACATATTAAATGAATATCTATGAATATCGTAATATGACGTGATTAAGGTAACATGTTCAATATTTTTCGTGAGCATACAGGTGATTGATTACGGTGAAATCATAGCTTGCTTGAATGTTTTAAGGCTGACGCTAACATTTTGCATCTTCATGTGATTTTGTATCCCAAAGGACAAGATTTCACGCAATTTGCAATGTCATCATGTGGATTGGCTAAGGCCACATAAAACAGGGGTTGACACTCTGTAATAGTGGGGCTGTGCTGTCACGACAGGCAGCTGGGCTGTGATATATTATTGTGTTATATGGTTACATTAAGGTTATTGGGGGGCATGCTGCTGCCTTTCTAGCCGAAATTAGACTTGTACCTTAAACATTTCTTTCACCAGTAACCAGTTTGACACAAATGTGGTAAAGTAACACTTCCCCAGCTTTTCAAGCATTTAGGAGTCCAGTCAGCCCAAAACTGTGGCACTTACTCTATCTTAAATTAGCACCAGCAGTATTCACTGTATTCAATGTGACCCGATGTACACAAAGTCACCGATGCCCATCAACTGGATCGCATCCACGTGCTGGGGGGGACTCCTCAATATGGAGCTTGGGCGTCTTAAAACGCTCGGGTTGCGCTTTTTGTAGAATTCACAAGGCAGACGCAGCTCCCTGATGGGACGGGTCCCCACCATGGGTTGTGAGTTACCCAAAAGATGCCCTGTCGGCTCTCAAGACCTCGGGTCATTCAGTTGATGGGTTCAGTTTCGGAAAACTCATTGTCTAAATCAGAGCTCACGCTACATGGGGGACATTAAAGTTCACCGGGAGAATGAGATGGATGTTGCCATTCCTGGGCTGCTTTATTGATGTCCTCTAAGCACGTGCAATACTTTATCCAAGCCATGGTCGGTGCTTATTTCTCTTCGCAAGGAACAGCCATTGACATAAGTCACATTTTGACACTATAGAACGACTATCATTGGTGTCTTCTAGGTGATAGTTAGAACAATCATGGAACCCTTCACCAATAGGGATACCACCTTCTCTTGGGGTCAACCTGGGGATTAGGGCTTGACGAGACTGAGAGCCAGTTTCCCAGGTCCCACTTGCCTTTGCAAGCCAAAACAGAAAGCCAAACAATGGACTTACTTCATTGTGGAGGTAATCACCATATGAGGTGCTGTTCACTATTCTAGGGGGGGACATTGCACCAGTCCAAACATTGCACCTGTCCAAACGACCCTTCATGGATGATAGGTTAAAGTCAACATTATTATTAAGCTATCCTAGGGTTAGCTGTATTGCGTGCAGCCTTCAGGCTAAGTCTTGAGGGAATATAGAGCAGCTTGTTTTACCAGTCTTTAATCTCATGAATGAGTAAATGAAAAAAGAACAGGTATATAACAACGAATATATGTATTTGTACTAAACACACCCCTTTTAGTTCAATAAGTAAACTTGTTTAACACACAAGTAAATTGGCACAATATACGTTGAGCCTATGATGAGATTTGAGGCGAATAATTACAGTGTGAAAACTTATATAGCACACGGTAATTTAGCACCATATACGTTGAGCTCTAGGGGTGTACCAAAGCCATATATTATTAATATGGTGGGGGAACCACGAATGGCATAGAGACAAGGGCCTAGAGCCTTTAGAAAGACTACTTGGGGTCCTGATAATGATACACACCCTGATGGCACACCTAAAAGGTGCCCAAGAGCCTAGTTGCGGCATCACATAGTTCTGGGGATGCATGTGACCATGTCCGGTTGGCTGGGATGATATTTCCCAGAAGCCAAAGTGGCGTGCAGAAAAGGTCCTTGGGCCAGCTTATGGCCTGGCGGAGTTAGGGCTGTGCTAATTCTTTTAGCTGAAAACTGTGATGCTGCACTTGTTAAGTAGACTGTCTTGTTTTTACACATAGATCCTATGCATAAAGACGTGGGTAGAAAACCAGGATTAAGAGGCGATGTCCTCGCCTGCAGCACAACTTTCTTGTGTAACAATGATTGTGAAAATAGGAAGGCAATTTCACAGCCTAACATGGTTAGGGCGGCACTGATCCTATGCTTTAACGACATAGATGCTGCACTAGCAAACAGACAGACTGAGGCTTTGCTTAACATTTACTGTCGACGTGTTTATGTGTAGTAACCTGGCACTAAGATTATCTAAAACTTAGCGACTGATGGTAATGTAAGTCTAACGCGTGTACATCAGTTATTGCCGGAAACACTAATGGTGTGTGTCTATCTTTCCAATTTATGTATGACCGGGTCCATGGTGGATACCTGGAGTGCTCCACATCACAACAGCTGCAACAGGTGGACAGCCCAAGGGATGCTGACGTCAGTCACGGCTGGGTCCATGGCGGATATCTGAGGAGTGCTCCACACCGCAGCATCAGCAGCGGGTGGACGTCAAAAGGGAAGCATACGTCGAGAAAGAGGACACCAAGGGCCCAAGTATTGCTGGCAGGTGTAAGTACTACCCATTCCCTAAGGTGGAAGTGGGAAATTTGTCACCCAGGTTTTCTTGGCCTTTTCCTGGTTCTTGCAGTTTCTCAAACCTGTCACGCAGGGGAGGAACTCATCACCAGAAGTTGAGGAGCTACAATGTGCCAGCACAAGCAACAGGCTGGACGCAGGACAGGGAAGAGTTGGTTTAAGGGTCTGTGCCATGGTCAGTCCAGGAACTTCTTGCAGGGACTTACTTGTAGCTCAGCAGCCCGACCCCCTGTCAGTGGTGATACTTCACCTAGGGGGGACTGAATTGGCCAAACTGGGGAGGCGAATACTCATTGATGAGTTCATCTCCACTGTGGGTGGGTCTTCAGGACTTGCCCGGGTGGCACAGTAGTAGGGTCTCAACTTATCCCGTGGTGGCGGGGACTCGGTCAGGGCGTTGAATCACTCGATAAAGAGGATCAACACACAGTGGGACAAATTATTTCAAGACCCCCCCTCGGTTGCAGATGATCCAACACGGGTGTATTTGTTCTACCTGGTGAGGGGAGTCCATTTGACGGAGGAAGGAAGGGTCCTGTGGTCTGATGGAGTCAGGGCCTGGTTGGAAGGTGTTGCTGAAGTGAGAACTTTCTAGGGTAGGTCTAGGCAGGGGGAGGCCAGATCGTCGGTTAACAATGCCGGCCTGTGGCGGTAAGGTCATTATCGGTGAGCACATATTTGAGGTCTGAGGGGGCGGGCATCATCCTATGGAGGTTCCCGCCCAGGGGGAGGGGCCTGCGGGCCTCTCCCAGAACTCCAGGGGCAAGGTAATGGATGCTGCAAAGCAAAGGAGCGCGGGTAGGAGTAGTTCACGCTTTCCTTAGGCTGGTAGCCACCCCGCGCGCGTGGACTCATGACGCCACCGGCGCAGAGTAAGGGCCCTCCTTTAGTGGGTAAATGGAGTTCAGGGCGTAGACCGGGCAATTCCCGGGGTAACACTGCGCATGCGCACGTCTCTAGGGGAGGCGCAGCTTGTAGGACCTGACACCGGTAGTGACCTTGCCATATGGCCAGAAATGTACAAAAATCAAGATGAGGATGTTAGTCTCGGTTAGGAAACAACATGTATTAGAGTTTTGTTAAGGTCAGGCTCTCAAACTTGTTGACAATAATTTTGTACCAAATGTCCTGCTGATTTTTGTATAAATTGTTGATCATGCAATTAAAACCTTTTTTAATTTCATATCTTAATAAATACGGCCGGGCGACTAGCGCCCGCCTTCCAAAAAGTAAAGAAGTCTTGTGTCCACGTTTCTGGGTGTTGGGTGCCGGTTTGGGGGGGAGGCGGCAGCTAGTCGCTGACCATGTGAAAAGGGGGGGCCCTCGGCCCCCCCGCACGCATGGCGGCGCGGCGACAGTCTCCCCCCCATTCTCCTTTGTTGTCTCTTGGTGGTGGGGGCGGGCCCTGGGGGGCGCGACCCACCACCGATTGGCCGGCGGCCTCCCTGACCCGGATACCAGGTAAAAGGTCCGGGTCAGGGGGGGCGGGCTATAGGAGGGGCAGGCCGGGGGGGGGAGTGCCCCCCCCCCGCCTGGCCCCTGGAGAATAAAGAGGTGGGGAGCGCCCAGGAGACCCCCTTGTCCCTGGACGCTCTCCCACAGCACCGTGTGCCCCGCGCTCGGGGCTTCTTTGTTTTCCCACCCACCATCCCTTAGAACGAAGTTTTGTGGCATTCATTATGTCCGGTTTTAATGGTAAGTTTGCGAAGGTACTGTCCACATGTAATACATGGTAATAGTAATGGATCTGTCGGTATATTTTGATGACGCTGTATGTTTAGGAATTTTTTCCCCTTTTTTCGCGAATTATGTGTAAAGTACTTTTTCTTGGATGCCAAGTGTCTTTAGGCCTTTTTTCCCTTTGTAGCTGTACGGCAATGCTGTTATTTATTAGCCAGTGTAGCTGTCCTTTAGAGTTTTATCCATAGGTCGTCGTATTTATTAGGTATGGGGCATGCGGTAAGGTCATTATCGGTGAGCACATATTTGAGGTCTGAGGGGGCGGGCATCATCCTATGGAGGTTCCCGCCCAGGGGGAGGGGCCTGCGGGCCACTCCCAGAACTCCAGGGGCAAGGTAATGGATGCTGCAAAGCAAAGGAGCGCGGGTAGGAGTAGTTCACGCTTTCCTTAGGCTGGTAGCCACCCCGCGCGCGTGGACTCATGACGCCACCGGCGCAGAGTAAGGGCCCTCCTTTAGTGGGTAAATGGAGTTCAGGGCGTAGACCGGGCAATTCCCGGGGTAACACTGCGCATGCGCACGTCTCTAGGGGAGGCGCAGCTTGTAGGACCTGACACCGGTAGTGACCTTGCCATATGGCCAGAAATGTACAAAAATCAAGATGAGGATGTTAGTCTCGGTTAGGAAACAACATGTATTAGAGTTTTGTTAAGGTCAGGCTCTCAAACTTGTTGACAATAATTTTGTACCAAATGTCCTGCTGATTTTTGTATAAATTGTTGATCATGCAATTAAAACCTTTTTTAATTTCATATCTTAATAAATACGGCCGGGCGACTAGCGCCCGCCTTCCAAAAAGTAAAGAAGTCTTGTGTCCACGTTTCT
Source organism: Lissotriton helveticus (assembly GCF_964261635.1). Lineage (NCBI taxonomy): Eukaryota > Metazoa > Chordata > Amphibia > Caudata > Salamandridae > Lissotriton > Lissotriton helveticus. The sequence continues at coordinate 850,755,748 of NC_136072.1, read as the reverse complement.
GGGTGTTGGGTGCCGGTTTGGGGGGGAGGCGGCAGCTAGTCGCTGACCATGTGCTCCCGGTATTTTTGCAATTGGGATGCATCATCCCAAATGCAGAAATCGCAATTTAAGGAATCTCTAAATAGCGATTCCTTAAATTGCTCTTGCATTTAAGGAAACCCAAAATGAGATTCCTTAAATGCAATGCATGAAACCCAAAAAAATAGCGAATTCGCTAATAGGGGGAGCAAATTACCATGAAGTTGAACTTCGTGGTAATTTGCTAAAACGTTGAAAAATGCACTTTTCTGCATTTTTCAAAGTTACATGTTGCGCACACACATGCCCTTAGGGCATGTGTGTGTGTAACATTTGTGTACAGGTCCATTTCAGGGGTGCAACAGGGTGTCCTTTGGACACCCTGGCACCCTTGAAATAGCGGAACATTAGCGATTCGGTATGCCATTCCTTATTAGCGATTAGCTATTACCGAATCGCTAATAAGGAATATTTAGGAATCGCTAATAACATTGCGATTCCTACATGCATCCCGTTTTGCGAGTCTTTAATAGCGATTCCTTAAAATTCGCTATTAAGGACTCGCAAAACATAACTTTGATGCATCTGCCAGACTGTGCCTTGTTACAGACGTGTGAGTGCTACATAACCGTGTTGTGCTGGAGAATTATATGCACTTTTTCCAGTACCATTGGTGGAACAGTTAGAAATAGTGCTGATTGAAGAAATCACAATTAAATTATATATCTCATCGGATGAAGGGCAGAGGGTGGGGTTTGAGTGAAACAACAGTGAGGGGTATTGACATCACAGAGGGTGGTCAGCGGGTGATGACACCATGGAGAGTGGGAGGAGAAGAGGGGAAATGGAGAGGGACAGCATGCCAAAAAGTAAATAAAATAGGATTAACTGCAGGAGCTTTCGACCTTTGGAAATACACCGGCCACAGGAAGCTGTACTTGGTCCATGCTCTATGGCAAGGACAAAGACTTGAGGTTGAGCAGGAAGCTGGAGGCTGGAGGTGGCACTGACCAGTAGGGGGCAAGGAAACAAGAGTAAAAGTAAGTAATGTGTGGGCTATATGCCTCTTAAAAGATGTTGTTTCTTTACAAGAGATTTCGCAAGCGCTGTGCAGGTGAAACCTAAAATAGATGCTCTTGAGACACCAAGGGTGAAACTTTTGATGTTATAAGGGGGTCAAGGGGTGCTGCCACTCCCACTATTCCTTGTATTTGTAAGAATGTGTCCTTCTTGATTTCCGCATCCTGCACACAGAAAAAGATTGAGCACCCCTCGCTGACTGGGAATTTCAAACTCCTACTGTGGCTGTAACCATTTTCAGTGTAGCGAGTGGTGAAATTAAGATGTAAACCCACAAACTCATAAAAATAAAAAATCGCTGTGCTTGAATTGCGACTACGGGCACTGCGAGGACCCATCGCTCAGCTGCCTTTATGGCCTTCTTTCCAGGCATAGCAGAGGACTCCTCTCCGTCTCAGTTTTATTCCACATCCACGGTTGTTGACATTTCTTATGTTCACCCAGAGGAGTCTGTTTTCCCATCAGGTCGTAAATCTGCCCTTGCAGACATGGATACTCGCGCAGGCTGCGGGGTGCACTGGTGTCTGCCAGCGCCCAGCAGGGCACAAGCAGATATTATTGCCAGCCCTCCTCCTCTGGCCCTTTCGCTCCCCACTGTCAGAAAGGAAAAAGCTCCTCGGATGACACTTGAAATATGCTTGTGGTCGCTGTCGAGATGAAGCTGAGAGGATGGCGGGCCATTCCAAGCCTTCTCAGCCATCCGGGCACCATGGGCGGACCACTGATGTGCTTGTGCTCCCTGCTTAAACAGTGAAGCTTGGAAAATAAGGCGAAAGATGCACAATTGTGATGATATGACCCTCCATCCTAGTGGCCCTGTAAAAAGGAATGGTACTACTGCACCTATACTGTTTCTGCAAAAGTCAGTGGGTGCAGTAGGTCTGGGGACATTCATAGTAGCTCGATGTAACCTGTGGGTACCAGGTGTGGTAATACCGGGCGGGCCTGCTTTAAACAGATGCTGAAAGGCACCAGGTAAATCCACTGGGGCTCGAGGCCAAGCACATGGAAGAGGCTGTACCTGGTCCCCATGGCTCCCTTACAACAGCATGAAGGGTGCATCCAGCACTCACCCCAGTCACAGCAGAGCCGGCCTTGCTCGTCTAAGCTCTCCTGACCCCATGACCCCCACCCCGCCAAGTACCCGTATTCCTATTTGCCAAATGCTCAGAGTAGATGGGGAATCTGAAGGGAACAATCCCTGGATTCAGGGGATAATCTGCACAGGAGGACCTGGTAATCCGGGGTATGCATTGTTATTCCACATTCTGGGGACTAAAACTTGGAACTCGGAGTTTTTGGGGGATAGCTGCCCAAATATATAATTCCAACCCCAGTATTTCCCACTCGAAACTCGTAATGAGCCCCCAGTATTAAGGATACTATCTGGTATGCGCTTTTTTTTAGAACCATGAAATGTCATCCAGAGTGGACATTAACCTGCAGCCGGATTCGGTGGTACAGCAGTAATTTTTGCATTAAACTTCGAACTACGTCTCTTTTTCACGTAACAGGTCACATTTGTTTTGATCTGGTGCATTTGTCATCAGTATTGCAGGCAGTATCACGGCATGTGGTATTATCACAGGGGGTGATATCAGATTACATTTAATTTCTCCTGTTTCCATCCTAGTTGGAATTAAGAACATTTCCAAATCAGGGCCTAATTCGATTGACAACCACCACCATAAATAGTAAGATTGTGTTGCCTGTCATGGAAGATGTTAACTTGTGTTCCTCTTCTACACACCTTCAAAACAGTTATTTTAGTTGTGATAAAAAACCCTGGTTACTCACACTTTTTTTGTTGTTGAGAACATGATGCCATTCATTTCCCTCCCCATGCCAGAGTATAACCTCAGTGTGCAGTACCCCACATGAGGAAGGCTCGGGGTACTTGTGATGGCAGTGCGAGAAGCTTGTTTTGCTATTACGGGATTCGGTCAACGGTGGTTACCATCCATGGCCATATTACGGTGTGCGGCGCATTTTCCTGGTTAGTGCTGGGTGCACCTTTCAAGAGGTGTGCCCATCTCTAAACAGGAAAATGCGCTGCATTATAGTGAATGCACTGCCCCCAGGGCAGCCGTGAACTCGCGCTGTCCTGGGGCAGCGCATTCAGGTGAAAAGCGGAGCGCTGTGTTGCACAGTGCAGACGGGTCGGCAACCCACCTGCACTCTGCTGGCTGGGGGATTGGATATCCCCTTGCATGTGGGTACAGTGAGTGACTGCACACACCTGCAAGGGGATGTCTGGGGGTTCATAGGACCCCCTTTCCTATCTCTAGAGGGCTGCTATCAGGTTGTCCACTGTCTGTGCGCCTACTGACAGCTTCTTTGCCACTGCACCCAGATCTGTAATATGGTGAGGGCACAGATTCCTTCATTTGCACGGGGACATGCCCCCTGCAAATGAGACAACACCTTCTGATGATAGCGCTGGCGCTTTCTGTGCAACAACGCTATTGGTTCTACAGAAGGGAACGCACATGCGTCTGCAACCCCTTCTGTAATACCCAACTGCCAGGGGGGGCACACAATGTGGGCCCAAACTCCCGTTGTCCCCCGGGGAACTCCTGTAATACAGCCTCAGATCTGCTAAAGCCAGAAAACTTAGCAGCAAATCAGCTCACCATCGGCACTATGTAAAAACGATGTACTCTTCTTTGTCGCAGTTACATCTGCACTCTTCCATGCTAAATGGAAAAAGAACTAATCATCCTGTATAGCAGGGTATCTGGGACTAATCCTCATGTAAGCAATGTTTAAGAAAAACTGGCAAAGCCAAAAAGTCTGGGTTTAATTCACTAATGCATGCAGTATTAGCACATTGGAGCGTAACACACAGGGCGGAGCCAGCGGGAACGAACAAATTGGTCTATAGTTGTAAAGTAGTCCCTCCTACAGTTCAATGCAAGCACTGAATGAAGGAAGAAGCAACTGAAAGCTTATGGTGAGACATGAATACCTCCACTGGGCTGAAACAAGAAGTGATTGACAGAGTGTGAGCCAATGGCTAAAAGGAGCTGGTTGTTTAATGATCATGAACCTGTAGTTTAGTGTATGTGGACCCTATATAAAAGCCACGCTTAATAGCTTGGTCATAGCTTGTTTTATGGCGAAATTACATTGGCATTCCCTTACAGCCACTCCTACCGCCCCGCTTCCAAACAATGCACTGTCTTGTTAGAACCCCAAGCTCACTCCAACAGGCACAGCGTCGCCTGCATTTCTAGGGTTTGGCCTTGGCTGTCTGCGCCTCTGAGGAGGGCGGGGGCGCTGGGCACAGCCTGAGATTCCTTTTGCTTTATTTCATCTGTCAGACACCTGTTTCGGCGGGCCTTCTGCCAGACAGTTAGCCCCGAAAGCCCCTTGGTTTACAGCTTGGCAGCTCGGGTAAGCCCTTTCAGTGTTGGGTTTCACCCTTCTTCCACGCAGGCAGCAAAAACTGCCAACTCGGGTCTGCCTCTAAGAAAATGTTTCTCTTCAAATTTCACAAGTGTCTGTGCACAGGCCCCGGGTGTCAAGTGTGGACTGTGAACGCACCCAAGTGCAAGAGCCCCTTCGGAGAATTATTTAAATACCAGAGCTAGAGGGGGGATGGGTACTTGAGAACTGATAACACGCTGATGCCTTTGAATTCCTGAAGGTAGTCAAGGGCACCATATACCCTAACGCAAACAAAGATAATCCGCTCTTTCCACAGATGGGCAATAGAGTGACGTTTTAAAGCATGGGCAAAGTGGGCAACCAGGGCCCTCGCCTTCCGAGAAGCCCCTTGGGAAAGTGAACTTTCTAGCTCACTTCTGTGTTTTTCTGCATCTCAACCTTCAGCATATAATTCAAAATTGTTAAGCAACATCGGGCCTGAATTAGCAGAAATGGTAATAAAATTCAAAGTTGTTCTGAACAGGGGCCCCAAAGTATTTCTTGCGTGGGGCCCTAAAATCCTCAGGATTACACTGGGGCAATAAATCCATGTTTGGCTGCAGTCTGCCCCGCAAATTCCTGTACCTGCCTCTGCTCCTGTTGCACAAATGATAACAACACCCCTAATGGACGGCCTTCGGGGTTAGGGGAAAAAGTTACTTTACACAACAGGCTTCCATGAGGAATGACTGAATGTGACTGAGCAGTCTGTCAGTGGGGTAGTCTTGTCAGGAACAACAGTGATTATAGGTAATTGCAGTCATAGTTGCAAATGTGACATGATGTAATGCTACGTGTACTTGTATTGCATACGTTTTCTTCACACTATTCTGACAGAACGGACGTGTTTAACCCTCTCATGTGTGAACCTTTCCAACGCCATATCAAGGAAATATGTGACATTAGAGCCTTTTTCGTTTCAATGTCATATTTGCACAATTCTTGAGCCAGTATTTCATACTGTGCATGGAGTATTTTTGCCTAGCTTCAGTATTACACTCCTGACGGTGTGTGTGTGTTTATTTTTAGGTCTTGCCCCCCAGACAGATCAAACTGACAAGTCTATTGATATATTGTTGCAGATTACAGTAACAATTTATTGGCATTCTTCAACAACAAAATTAAAACCCGTACAGTGGTCTCCCATCAACCTTCACACTTAAGTGAGTCAGGTCAGGTGAAACTTTATTGTGACGCGAGGCCATAAAAGACTCACAGAACAAAAATACATACAAAACATGTTAAAATATATAGTACAAGTATTTAAAAGACTCCTATCGAATACACATAAATGTCGCATATCTTTCCTGATCTTGATGGAGGCACAAATATAACTGATGACAGCATGGCAGACAAATTCACAAGATAAACACTGTAAAAGTTTGAGACTGTTTAGCAGAACGACAATCAAGCAAATGTAAGATTGGGCATAAATATTTATTCATGGGGCCAGAATAAAAAATACACAAAAACCGAAAATGGAGACACGATTTCTGGCTTGCACTGATACAGGGACAACACAGTAGGGATGGGAACCAACTTCCCTGTGAAGGATAAGCTACCAAAAAATGTGAAAGTTGAACCTAAAACGTGTTAGATCAAAATTGCGCTCACCGTTGGGTATCCTTTCCACATAAGATGCAGATCCAACCATAAAGGAGAGCCCCAATTGGTAACTCATTGTTGCCATATCTGGAAATTTATTAGAGCGATTTAAATCACTGTTTCCAAAACAAAGAGATCGAATCAAGGCTTTTGAGTAACTGTCGATTTCATTTGGCGAATAAAAAAGTTGAGGCACACCCAAATCTATAAAAGATTATCTAATATAGGCCAGGGGTTGTTTTGCCCATGATCTAAAGTAGTACAATCAGAAACAACAAGATGGGAAAATGTGAGGTGAGCTCCAGATTTAACCCAGAATAAAAGTGGTGCTACTTTAATTGTATCCTCAATGTATGGCAAATGTGCCTCTGCATGAGTAGTATGTTTAGATGAGCTGGCACTTTATTAATCTGATCTGGGACTTTTGGCATTGCATCAATCCGCTCTGGGGGTCTTCTTGGATTTCTGTTCTGATCCATATTCACAATATCAATTTTACACTGATCAATTAATTCTTCTCTGACATGTTTATTATTTACATTCACAGATTTGGGAATCAAATTTTCATTAAAAATTATTTCTTTTGGGGGAGGTGGTATTCTTTCAGAATATGTGTCATTTAAAACTGCATCTTTAGCATTTGTATTTTTATTATGCTTACTAGTTACTTCATTACTCACCTGTTTATTCATTAATTTGCTCTCACATGTAGCAACAACTTTTTTAACCTTTTTAAATACATTTTTCATTTTCTGATGGCAGAAAAACATTTTCTTCTTCTTTGGATAATAATTATCCATGATTTAAAATACTCACCTTTATTAATAATTAATCTCAATTAAAAATAATTACAATAAATAAATGCGTTCACTTGGCCTTCCAATCTTTTGCTGATCAATTAATTAATTAATTATCAAGGACAGGTGAAATAATATGTTATACCCTGCTCAAAATAATTCAACTCCTAATTTACCTGTATCACTAATTTTAATAAACCTAGGAAAAATATGCATTTACAAAACAGCAATGTAAAACATTTATTTTGCAACAACAAACACCTAAATGTGATTGGGTATGTTTAAATTGTATTTCTGCACTTACACACCTTACTGCAACAGTACTTGTAAATAAAATTGAATACACAGGTAAATATATTTGGCAATAGACAACAATAAAAATACCTTATTTTATCAAAAGCAGAAACACTTAAAAATGATTAAGTATTTAGGAATGCTTGTCTGCACATATTCGTGCACTACTTCTTTGAGAAAGATTTGTAACAATTTATTTAAACACACTGCTGTAAAATCCTCAGTTTTTTTTTTTGTCAACCAGCATCAAATTAGTTTCCCTTGAACTTATTTAAACCCCATTAATCACTAATTCCATTTATGTCACAACACTTGCTGGCTGCTGCAACACGAGTCAGCTTGTAACAAGCACTTTTTAAAAGGAAAAGAAACCACATTTAAATTATTATTTTTTCCTTCGTTGTGTCAGTGTTGATTTAGATACCATGCACTATGTAAACTGTGTACCAGAGAAATACATTCGCACAATGCCTTGAGAAGTTCCTAATATCACGCTTTCCACACAATCTATATTTTCTAATTAGAGAACAGAAGGTTTCACCTTCACGCTCCCTGCACACGATGTTTACTTTCCATTAGTGGCACAGCATAGATTTCAGCACAGCCTCTCCCCACACTCGGCTGAATGCAATGTTTACTTTCAATTAGTATAACAGTAAGGCTCCAACACACCTTCCTCAACGCCTGCCTGCTTATTTTCAGTCACATATGACAAGTCTCAATAAACGCTTGGCTGCGCAGATTAACACGGTGTTTATTTCAATTAATTAGTGTAACAGCAAGCTTGTTCCTTTTGTACACAGCGCGATGACAGATTTCAGATAAGCTTTTTATGGCACATTTTACACCAAGTTCTCACCGCTTTAAGGTTTATTTTATTGTACTTGAAATTGAATTAATAGGGATTGTAACTCAGCAAGAAACAGAGATGACTTCAGTTCTGGTAAGTGAGAAGTCTGACATTGACCTAATGAAATTGACACAGTCAGACGAGTCAGAATTATGCTCAAAGAAAAAGGAGATTGAGATAAATGAGCTGAATGAACAGCTACAAATACAGCGACAGGTAATGGTTCAGCAGATTGACATGGCTTCATTGCCATTGCAAATTTTTGTTAATGAACAGAAAGACAAAAGAGATACAGGATTAATTAAAGAACAAGAAAACAGTCCAAGAAGATTAAATGCACTTCCAGAATGTTGGAATAAAAATGATGTTCTTTTGAATGAAGACATCAAAGTAAAGGACACAATTGATAAACAGATTAAAACATTGACTTCTACAGGTTCACTTTTCAGAAATGCAAATTTAATTAAAAGATTGATTGATGATATTCAATTGGCAGAAAGGTTTGCTGTCATGATATGTGCAGCATACAAAATGAATGATGAACATGCTTTGAGTTCACTAATACTAACATCTGTAGTTGAAACATGGCAGGTAGTCAAAGACTTACTAAATGATGCAACTCATGAGGAGAAAAACACATGGTTGAAAAACACATGGTTGAGTGCAAATTTTAGACAGCGAGATGAGGATGAGATTTGGATATACAAAGATGACAGAGTAGTTTTGCTAAATAGCATAATTACTGACATGGACAGAATGTGCCATAAAATTGCAGAATTTCTTTACCAGAGGTGTCTGACTTATCAGCAAGCGAACACAATTAAGAGAACAATTATGAGATTGGGAACTGAATTACAGGAGAGTGGTTCATTGACCAGATTACAAATGGATTTCTGTGAGATGTCACTGCATTACAAACTGTGCTACATTTTTGTGATTTACTGTTTGATTACAAAATGGGTTGAAACATTTCAGATGAGACATGATGATGAAATTACTGTTGCAAAGTTATCAGATAACAGAAAACATATCGAAAACAGATTGCTCCAATGTACAGATAGAACAGAAATTTCAGATGTTGAGGAGCAAGAGAACGGTACTATAAAAGACAGAAATGCAAAAATGTGCCTAGCTGCAGGTACAAAGTGGACAGATATTATTCCACTTGTTTTGATGTTTCTGAGAAACACTACTGATAAAAAGACAGATTTAAGTCCACGTGAGATTATGATGGACAAGGTCATGAGACAGACATTTATATCAGAGAAAAGAATAATGCCTATCAATGATAGCATCAATTTGGAGAACTGCAGGAATTTATCAGATGAAATGATTTCTGTGTTTGATGAAGATGAAACTGAAGTGCAAACAAGAGAAAAAGAGCAAGCACTTGATCCGTTACCAGGTAAAAGGATCAGGAAAAAGGTTCGTCTAAAAAGAAATTCTCTAGTGCCAAGGTGGCAGAAAAGGAGGCTAGTCAGTCTTGTCACAACAAATACAGTGAAGTGCAAAAGACTGAAGAGGTGGATTGACACTGGCCATACTTTTCGTGTATCTACACCTGAAAATCCTGACGAGAATAGTGTCACAATTGATGATTCAGATTCTGAAGAAGAGCCTGAAGAGAATCCAGATCTTGAAGGTCGACAAGTTGGTCGATATCTGGAGAACACGAAAAGAAAACAAGCCTTGATTGAAGAAGACTTGAAAGTTGTGACTGAAGACTCAGAAAATGATGGAAATCTGCCAGAAAAAGAAGCAGAAGAAGAATGTGATCAGATTGTGATTCAAGACCAGGAGAGTATTGAAAAGCAGAAAAGTAGCTCTGAAAGCAGGAACAAGAATTCTGAAACTGGGAAGTTGAAGGTAATTGAAGAAGAAAATGAATTGCCAAGTACCAGCTACAAAGAGGACGTTCCTAACGGAGTGAAGCTGCCGAGTAAAGAAGTACCTGAGTCTGAAGTTGAAATTTCTGACACTGAAACTAATGAGAGTGATGAAGATTCTCAAATAAGAAAATTCAGAAAAGGAGCTTGGAGAACAGAATGTAATGTGACCAAGCAAAAGAAGAAATTACCAAGAAAATGTGATGAATGGCTAGGAGAAAATGAAGGCCTAAAATTCAAATTGAGATACAGATCAAAGAAACAGATTGATGAAAAATCAAGTCAAAAAGATTCTGTAAAGAAAAGTGAGGCAGAAAAGAAAATAGAAGTGATACCTGTAGTGGAGGTAAATAGTCACAGTCAAAAAGAGATTGAAAACAAAAGTGACAATGATTGAAGTACATACCTGTTAAATTTTAGGTATTCTGTTTTTGGCATAAGGCTGAAGAAATCTTGTTAGGTGACACAAGGTCGAAGAAATTCTGTTAGCTGAAAAATTAATTTGTGACATTAGGTCGAAGAAAAACTGTTAGAAGGTTAAAAAAAAAAAAAAATTGAAAAAGGGGGGTGTTAGAAATTTTTGGAAAATTTAGGTAAAATTTTTACAATTTTTGTTTTATTTTTCTTTGCAAGCTTAATGAAAATATAATTCTGCTTTGGTTAATTTAGGTTATTGTTCTTTTTGAAATTTACAAGGAGAAGTTTTAGGTTAATATGACAAGCAAGATACTGACAATTTATTAGTTATAGTTTTTGCAACACTTTTATTTTGAAGCTTAGTTGCATGTTACACAAGAGAATGAAATAGAACTAGAGGGGTTTCTTAAAACTCAATATGAGAATTGTAGATAAACTGATGAGATAAATCTTTAGAAATACTAACACAGGTGAAATTGAATCATGTTCATCTTAGATAAAATTTTTGCTAAAATATTGGGTGGTGGTGTGGTGATTTGTTAATCACCAGATGAGGGAGTTGATGGAGCGGGATAGAAAACAGAATTCTGTTTAAACCCGTGAAGTCACACTTCCATAAATAAATTAATAATGCTAACAATTTGTGATATGTGTATGCTAATTCAACCTAGTTTAAAGTTACATTACATTACAGAACACGTGGGAAACTAACATGTGTGCTCATAAATGTGCATTATGTTGCATTCTCATGTATGTAGAAAATAATAAATTAATCTTGTCTATTGTCATGTCATAACTAATAGCAGCTGTTTTTAAAATAATGGCATGTGCTTATTTTGCTTCCCTTGTCTATGTGATATCATTTCTACTATTCTAGGTGCACATAAGGCTTTATGGATTATGAAGACTGGTAGATATAAAATGCTGCTTTATTTGTGCTTTACTGCTAGGTAATTTAGACTAATGGGTTAATTATTAGCAATGATGGGAGGCAACAGAACAAACTGTATTTCTTTCATTAATTATTCTTTGTGTTTGTTTATATAATAGTTTTACAAGTGAAGCTTAGAGATGGCTGCAGAAAAATAGTACCCTTTTAAAAGTGGCGCAGGGACAGTGGCGCAGAAAATTGACGCTTTCTGAAAGAGGCCTAATGATGAAAATGGCTCAAGTGAAAATAATTCTGAGAAGGATGGAAAAGGCCTCTGAGCTTTTATTTTGAAAGGTTTTGGAATGAACTGCTAAAAAGATGACTTTTTGGAGAAATTTGCTAACGTTTGCTAACGTGCCACGGGAGTTCAGAGCTGACTAGCTCAAGGTTAAAAGGAAACTGTTGCTACAAAATGTAGCAGACTAAGGAAGAACTGCCAAGACTTCTAAATGAACAATGGACTAGTGAATTTGCCCGGGCATGTAAGAAGGAGGTGTCACAGTTTACTGTGGTACGAGGTGGCTCAGCCAATGGAGAACTAGAATTCGTCTGCTGAAATGTGAAAAATAGTTAGCTCAGCTAATTTAGGGTATAAGAATAGGTTCAGAGAACACATAGTTGGCTTACGCTCGAGAAATTCTGGAGGACGATGTTATGCTGATGGACTTTACACGTGAGGACAGGAGTTTTTATTAATTACTTTATTACTAGGTGATGAGGGTAGAGACAGAGATATAGTTAGGATTTTGGAAAATGCTTAATTTTACTTATTCTTGCTAATGAATAATAATTTTTGATTTATGCTCTTTTTATTAATACTGAATAAATCTTTCTTTATGACATTTTTCTAATGCTTGTTTAATAAAATACCAAAACCTAAGTTTTTCTAGATGTGTTAAAATAAACTTTCTAAAATGACAAGCTGGTCTTGATTATTGCAGATGGTTTAAACAACTATATTTATATCTTATCGCCTCATGATTCAAGCGCTCTATTGTTGTTATGGGCCTAGTGTTGTAGTGTAAGTTTTGTGGTAGTAGATAGTGTCATTTGTGCAATATTTTGGTGAGAGCGCTGGATCAATGTACACATAGGAACTGCTAGTAATTTGGAAATACATTTGTTTTGTACCATTTGTAAACAAGTAGAATTGTTATACATCCTCACACCCACCCCATAGGTGCCCAAGGAGAGACACATAGCTGTATAACAAGTAATTAAGTCCCTTATTTGTTTCTCCTTGAGTTTTCTGGCAAACAAAACCATGCATCAACCATATTTCCCATTTTGAGCGCCCTCTGCATGTCCCAGTTAAAATTTACATCCAAATAATTTAAATGTAAAACTTTTGCAATAGGAATCTCATCCATTATAAATCTGCGTGAGAGGGTGTTCCTGGGGCCAAAAGTCATAATAAGATTTGGCATGATTGACCTTCAAACCTAAATTGGTAATACAAGCATGAAAAGCATTCAATAAAAGTTGCAACCCATTGGCAGTACAAGACAACAGCACAGCATTGTCCACGTACAATAACACTGGCAGGGACCTATCTCCTATGTTAGGCAAATCTTTAACATTTGATTGTAAAAACCCCTCCAGGGAATAAATGTAAAAAAGAAATAAAAAAAGAGGCCAAATGCACTCCTTTCTCACCCCCTTGGTAACTTTAAATGTAGAAGTGCAATACCCAAATGGGCTATACTAAACCTGTGCCGAAGTGTCCCAATGCAAGCGTTTTAAAAGTTCAATTATGCCTGTGTCAACCTCAGCATCGGTCATCAGAATCCAGAACCTACTTCTGTCCACAAGGACAAAGGCATTAATCACTTCCCCGTGATTAGGAACAGGTTCAGTGACTGTTTGACCATGCCCACCCCTTGGTTAAAACCATATTGTACCTCTGACGGTGAGTCTAATGGCCTCCTCAGAGACTTCCCGTCAGACTCATGCTAAAAAGAAGCACCAATCCTCTCTCTCAAACATCAGAGAGGAGCTCCTGTCAGTCTGAGATCTTGGTCGCCCTTATTCACTGATACTAGCCCCCTTCATAACCGCACACACTACATAAAACTTGGGCTCTTCCAGTCAAGTACAGCTGACATTCTCTGTGGTGTTCAACATGATTCAGAATTGTCTCCAATTCTATTCAACATCTATATATGACCCCCTTGGCTGGCATTCTGTACTCCGACAAGATTAGGCACCGTATGCTCTCAGATGATACCCACCCCATCTTGAAGCCTGAAGACAATCTCAGAAATTCCCTCCTGCTGTCTTAAGGTCTATCACACATTAACCGATTGATTAAAAATAAGAGTTTGTTCCTCAACAGGGAAAAATCCGAAATTTTGCTCTTTGGATCTGTCTGCCCCCTTTCTCCTCTGACCGGCCAGCTGAAATAAGCCTCCCCCGCCACAGTGAAGCAAGCACAGAACCTAGGAGTTATGTTTGATTGCGATCTCTCTTTTGGTCCACGGATAAATGTGGTATGCAGAAATGATTTTTTCACCTGTGTCAACTGAAGGGGATCTCCTTGCTACGCTGCATGCTGAAAATTGCCTTGATCTCAGTTGAGGTCATGTCCGGCCAGAACTATTGCAATGGCCTTTACAATAGCCTTCCTACCACCTGCCTCAAGAATGTCAAGCGAGTTCAGAAATTTGTGGCTCAACTAGTTTACAACCTAAAAGACCCAACCATGTTGCCCTGCTCTCAAATCTCTCCATTAGCTTCCAATTTAGGAGAGGACCAACTTCAAATCTCTTTGTTTCGTCCACAAGGCCATAGATAACCATACTTTAAATCATAGCCTTTTTTCGCTACCAGACTTCCTAGTCTCCCAAATCCTCCCAAAAAAAAAAGCCTGCTGACACCACATCAATTCAGATGTAAAAGATATGGCAGTCAAACTGCCCCTCATCATGGTACCTCCCTATGGAATGCCCTGGGTATTCACCTCAGATTGGAACATTATCACTGCAAATTCAGGAAATCCTAAAGACCATCCTCTTCTCCAAGGCGATAACCCCATCGTCTAGAAACGTTATTCCCAATCTTCTCCAAGTTTCCTGACACTGATTTTTCCCATTTCTGGAGCATAATAAGTACACACAAGGCTTATTCATCTTTGCCACTGTGAAAGTTCACCCTTATAGCCAACACATCCAAAGAGTTAACTGGTAGGACTCTTATTGAGCACTGCCATTCTGTCCTGACCCATAGTGCCAGGCCCCCTGATGGTCTATGTTAGAACTGGTGGTCTCTAGTTGGCAATGGTTTGCACCTTTATCCAAATAGGGACACTTGCTTCTAAGGTAAGGGGGGGCTACACTCCTAAAATAACCTCTGGTCAACCCTGTGGTAGCTTGGCACGAGCAGGAAGGCTTATCTCAGAGACAGTGTGTAAAGCATTTGTGAACACATACAGTAACACAGTGAAAACACTACAGCTGGACACCACACAGGTTTATAACAATAAGTATTTTTTTTATTTAGACTAAACACAAGACCCAAACGACAAAAATCCACAATAAAGTATCAGGAAAATGACTTTTAAATGGTAAACATAGCTTAGCTCAAAGTTGATAGTAAATGCGACACATTTCTCACAAAGTCCCTCAGTGCTTGTGCAAAGAAGGCGAGGCGTCTGTGCCTTACTGGAGAGAAAGTGATGTGTCAATCTCATATTGCGGTCCGGTTACGATGCGACAAGATGACGCCTCGATATGATGCTATGATCCATTGCGATGCGACAAGATGGTGCCTTTGATGCGGTGCAACAACGTGAAGGTGATGCATGCACGAACGACGGCCGTGCAGCGACTCGGGAACTTCTGAGCTATGACAGGCTCTGCGACACGCTTCTCCGGTGATGCAACGGCGACCCTGTAGGTGGCGACACACTTCTCCAGTGATGCGACGACAAACAGCAGCGACGGACAACGCTTCCCCAGTGATGTGACGGCGACCTCTGCGGTGGCGACACACTTCTCCGGTGATGTGACGGCAACAGCTGCGACACGCTTCTTCTCGTTGAGCCGCGCTTCCAGCTCCCAACAATATGTAAGCTTCTGCAAACAAAATTCCCAGCAAGGAAATTCTGGGGGGAGCTGGTGGTGAAGTCTTGTATCCCTTAAACTTCAGCAGGAGGCAAGCACAATTCAAGCCCTTGGAGATTCTGATTCAAGATGATGAAAGTTCATTAAAAGTTTCTTCTCCTTTCCTTGGCAAATAAGTTACCACTGAAGGCCAACCCCGGAAAATAGCACAATGGCACAGGGGCAGTCAAATCCTTCAGCTTCTTTGGTTCCTCTCCTTGGCAAAGGTTTGTCTTGATTCCCAGAAGTGATCTCAGATCTTTGGGTCTGGCCCCCAATATTTATACTACTAACTTCTTTGTTCTCTGAAGGCAGAGAGTGTCTGTACCTGGCCAAAACCAGTTCCTCACTGGTGCAGCTTCCTGGCAGGGGGTTGGAGACAGCATAGTTGAAAGCAGACCTGGCCTAGGTAGCTGTAAGGAAATCTCCTCCCCCTACCCTCTATTATATGAGGGCTTAGGGGAGTGAAAGGAAATCTCTGCCCCCTACTCTCTATTCAGCCATGGTCCTATTCAGCCCAGCCCTGACTCATCAGACTGCTGGAGCCCAAGCCCTCCTGTCACTCACAAACCAGACATGCAATACACAACCTAGCGGAGGTAGGCTGGATGGTTAGGCAATAAAAGACCTAGGGGGTCATTAGGATGGCGGGCAATAGGGACCGGCCGCCGTAAGGGTGGGGGTCCCATCACCAGCATCAGGATGCGCCTGCCACAGGGGCGGGCGCATCCCGCATTCCTACCATTGTGCGGGCGGTGCACTCAGCACCGCCCGCCACAATGGCAGGAAAGCATGCTGTGCACTTCCATGCACAGCATGGCAGGCACTGTGCGGTGCCTGCCATGCTGTGCATGGAACTGCTGGGGGGTACCATAGGTACCCCCCATGTGCACCCCCCACCCCCCGGAGTCTCTGGGGGCCCGCAACGGGCCCCCGCAGGGATTCTCCGCATGCTTTTCAGAAAGGCATTGAAACATGCCCATCATAATATGGCTGGCGGTGTCTGATACACACCGCCACCATATTATTCCTTTTCCGCCCCGGCCGCAAGGCGACCGGGGCGGAAAAGCGGCGGACGGTCTTTCCGTCCGCCGAGGTCCCCCGCCATACTAATATGGTGGGGGGGAAACTAGTGTGGATGTCGGGCGGATTGCCTCCGCCAGGCCGGCGGTGGCTACCGCCAGCCTGGTGGAGGCAATCCGCCCGACATCGTAATGGGCCCCTTACTGTCTAAAAGTGGTGTTTTCAAACACAATGTAAAAATCACCTTCACTAAAAGATGTATTTTAACATTCTGAGTTCAGTCATTCTAAATTCGTTTTTCTACCATGTTCCCTGGGTCAGTTAGGATTATAAGATGTTATAATCAAACTATTCTTTCTGGCCTAAGGGGATAGGTAGCCTTGCAATAGTGGAAAACTAAATTAGCTGTAATTCACTATCAGGACATGCCACACACACCAAGGCATGTCCTACCTTTTACTTACAATCCACCCTGCCCTTGGGCCTACCTTAGGGGTGGCTAACATGTAGAAAAGGGAAGGTTTGGGGACTGGTAAGTGGGTGCACTTACCAAGTCGACATGGCAGTACTAGACTGCACACAGGCTCTGCAATGGAAGGCTTGATACACACTTCACAAGCTGCTTCTGTGGGTGGCACAATCAGTGCTGCAAGCCCACTAGCAGCATTTGATCTACAGGCCCTGGGCACACATGGTGCACTGTACTAGGGTCTGACAAGTAAATCAAATAAGCCAATCATGGAGTCACTAATCCATTACAACACTTTACAATAGTGAGTACTTGCACTGTGGCACTGAATAGCAGTGGCACAGTGCCCAAAGCAGGTAAACCATTTACAACAGGGGGTGGTGATGGACAGAGTCTCTGAATTAAGCAGAGTACTCTCACCCAGTCAAGAGATCAGGGCTAGATCCAACACCGTTTTTTAGCTCATTGCACCATCCCAGTTTCAGAACCTGGCTGTATGCAAATTAGTCTGTCCCTGGCCCAGTGCATCATGGGAACAGGGCAGACCAGACTACAAAAGCCAATTCTTACACTGGTAAGGAAACAAGCTTCCGGGGACCGGTTTCTGCCATTTCAGGCGTCTTCGGCCCGGCTTGCTTGAATCCTGATGGTGCAATGAGCAAGGGACTCACATCTGAGTATACACTTCCACGCTTAGGGTGGACAAAATAATTTACAACAGGGGGTGGTGATGGACAGAGTCTCTGAATTAAGCAGAGTACTCTCACCCAGTCAAGAGATCAGGGCTAGATCCAACACCGTTTTTTAGCTCATTGCACCATCCCAGTTTCAGAACCTGGCTGTATGCAAATTAGTCTGTCCCTGGCCCAGTGCATCATGGGAACAGGGCAGACCAGACTACAAAAGCCAATTCTTACACTGGTAAGGAAACAAGCTTCCGGGGACCGGTTTCTGCCATTTCAGGCGTCTTCGGCCCGGCTTGCTTGAATCCTGATGGTGCAATGAGCAAGGGACTCACATCTGAGTATACCCTTCCACGCTTAGGGTGGACAAAATAATTTACAACAGGGGGTGGTGATGGACAGAGTCTCTGAATTAAGCAGAGTACTCTCACCCAGTCAAGAGATCAGGGCTAGATCCAACACCGTTTTTTAGCTCATTGCACCATCCCAGTTTCAGAACCTGGCTGTATGCAAATTAGTCTGTCCCTGGCCCAGTGCATCATGGGAACAGGGCAGACCAGACTACAAAAGCCAATTCTTACACTGGTAAGGAAACAAGCTTCCGGGGACCGGTTTCTGCCATTTCAGGCGTCTTCGGCCCGGCTTGCTTGAATCCTGATGGTGCAATGAGCAAGGGACTCACATCTGAGTATACCCTTCCACGCTTAGGGTGAACAAAATAATTTACAACAGGGGGTGGTGATGGACAGAGTCTCTGAATTAAGCAGAGTACTCTCACCCAGTCAAGAGATCAGGGCTAGATCCAACACCGTTTTTTAGCTCATTGCACCATCCCAGTTTCAGAACCTGGCTGTATGCAAATTAGTCTGTCCCTGGCCCAGTGCATCATGGGAACAGGGCAGACCAGACTACAAAAGCCAATTCTTACACTGGTAAGGAAACAAGCTTCCGGGGACCGGTTTCTGCCATTTCAGGCGTCTTCGGCCCGGCTTGCTTGAATCCTGATGGTGCAATGAGCAAGGGACTCACATCTGAGTATACCCTTCCACGCTTAGGGTGGACAAAATAATTTACAACAGGGGGTGGTGATGGACAGAGTCTCTGAATTAAGCAGAGTACTCTCACCCAGTCAAGAGATCAGGGCTAGATCCAACACCGTTTTTTAGCTCATTGCACCATCCCAGTTTCAGAACCTGGCTGTATGCAAATTAGTCTGTCCCTGGCCCAGTGCATCATGGGAACAGGGCAGACCAGACTACAAAAGCCAATTCTTACACTGGTAAGGAAACAAGCTTCCGGGGACCGGTTTCTGCCATTTCAGGCGTCTTCGGCCCGGCTTGCTTGAATCCTGATGGTGCAATGAGCAAGGGACTCACATCTGAGTATACCCTTCCACGCTTAGGGTGGACAAAATAATTTACAACAGGGGGTGGTGATGGACAGAGTCTCTGAATTAAGCAGAGTACTCTCACCCAGTCAAGAGATCAGGGCTAGATCCAACACCGTTTTTTAGCTCATTGCACCATCCCAGTTTCAGAACCTGGCTGTATGCAAATTAGTCTGTCCCTGGCCCAGTGCATCATGGGAACAGGGCAGACCAGACTACAAAAGCCAATTCTTACACTGGTAAGGAAACAAGCTTCCGGGGACCGGTTTCTGCCATTTCAGGCGTCTTCGGCCCGGCTTGCTTGAATCCTGATGGTGCAATGAGCAAGGGACTCACATCTGAGTATACCCTTCCACGCTTAGGGTGGACAAAATAATTTACAACAGGGGGTGGTGATGGACAGAGTCTCTGAATTAAGCAGAGTACTCTCACCCAGTCAAGAGATCAGGGCTAGATCCAACACCGTTTTTTAGCTCATTGCACCATCCCAGTTTCAGAACCTGGCTGTATGCAAATTAGTCTGTCCCTGGCCCAGTGCATCATAGGAACAGGGCAGACCAGACTACAAAAGCCAATTCTTACACTGGTAAGGAAACAAGCTTCCGGGGACCGGTTTCTGCCATTTCAGGCGTCTTCGGCCCGGCTTGCTTGAATCCTGATGGTGCAATGAGCAAGGGACTCACATCTGAGTATACCCTTCCACGCTTAGGGTGGACAAAATAATTTACAACAGGGGGTGGTGATGGACAGAGTCTCTGAATTAAGCAGAGTACTCTCACCCAGTCAAGAGATCAGGGCTAGATCCAACACCGTTTTTTAGCTCATTGCACCATCCCAGTTTCAGAACCTGGCTGTATGCAAATTAGTCTGTCCCTGGCCCAGTGCATCATGGGAACAGGGCAGACCAGACTACAAAAGCCAATTCTTACACTGGTAAGGAAACAAGCTTCCGGGGACCGGTTTCTGCCATTTCAGGCGTCTTCGGCCCGGCTTGCTTGAATCCTGATGGTGCAATGAGCAAGGGACTCACATCTGAGTATACCCTTCCACGCTTAGGGTGGACAAAATAATTTACAACAGGGGGTGGTGATGGACAGAGTCTCTGAATTAAGCAGAGTACTCTCACCCAGTCAAGAGATCAGGGCTAGATCCAACACCGTTTTTTAGCTCATTGCACCATCCCAGTTTCAGAACCTGGCTGTATGCAAATTAGTCTGTCCCTGGCCCAGTGCATCATGGGAACAGGGCAGACCAGACTACAAAAGCCAATTCTTACACTGGTAAGGAAACAAGCTTCCGGGGACCGGTTTCTGCCATTTCAGGCGTCTTCGGCCCGGCTTGCTTGAATCCTGATGGTGCAATGAGCAAGGGACTCACATCTGAGTATACCCTTCCACGCTTAGGGTGGACAAAATAATTTACAACAGGGGGTGGTGATGGACAGAGTCTCTGAATTAAGCAGAGTACTCTCACCCAGTCAAGAGATCAGGGCTAGATCCAACACCGTTTTTTAGCTCATTGCACCATCCCAGTTTCAGAACCTGGCTGTATGCAAATTAGTCTGTCCCTGGCCCAGTGTATCATGGGAACAGGGCAGACCAGACTACAAAAGCCAATTCTTACACTGGTAAGGAAACAAGCTTCCGGGGACCGGTTTCTGCCATTTCAGGCGTCTTCGGCCCGGCTTGCTTGAATCCTGATGGTGCAATGAGCAAGGGACTCACATCTGAGTATACCCTTCCACGCTTAGGGTGGACAAAATAATTTACAACAGGGGGTGGTGATGGACAGAGTCTCTGAATTAAGCAGAGTACTCTCACCCAGTCAAGAGATCAGGGCTAGATCCAACACCGTTTTTTAGCTCATTGCACCATCCCAGTTTCAGAACCTGGCTGTATGCAAATTAGTCTGTCCCTGGCCCAGTGCATCATGGGAACAGGGCAGACCAGACTACAAAAGCCAATTCTTACACTGGTAAGGAAACAAGCTTCCGGGGACCAGTTTCTGCCATTTCAGGCGTCTTCGGCCCGGCTTGCTTGAATCCTGATGGTGCAATGAGCAAGGGACTCACATCTGAGTATACCCTTCCACGCTTAGGGTGGACAAAATAATTTACAACAGGGGGTGGTGATGGACAGAGTCTCTGAATTAAGCAGAGTACTCTCACCCAGTCAAGAGATCAGGGCTAGATCCAACACCGTTTTTTAGCTCATTGCACCATCCCAGTTTCAGAACCTGGCTGTATGCAAATTAGTCTGTCCCTGGCCCAGTGCATCATGGGAACAGGGCAGACCAGACTACAAAAGCCAATTCTTCCACTGGTAAGGAAACAAGCTTCCGGGGACCGGTTTCTGCCATTTCAGGCGTCTTCGGCCCGGCTTGCTTGAATCCTGATGGTGCAATGAGCAAGGGACTCACATCTGAGTATACCCTTCCACGCTTAGGGTGGACAAAATAATTTACAACAGGGGGTGGTGATGGACAGAGTCTCTGAATTAAGCAGAGTACTCTCACCCAGTCAAGAGATCAGGGCTAGATCCAACACCGTTTTTTAGCTCATTGCACCATCCCAGTTTCAGAACCTGGCTGTATGCAAATTAGTCTGTCCCTGGCCCAGTGCATCATGGGAACAGGGCAGACCAGACTACAAAAGCCAATTCTTCCACTGGTAAGGAAACAAGCTTCCGGGGACCGGTTTCTGCCATTTCAGGCATCTTCGGCCCGGCTTGCTTGAATCCTGATGGTGCAATGAGCAAGGGACTCACATCTGAGTATACCCTTCCACGCTTAGGGTGGACAAAATAATTTACAACAGGGGGTGGTGATGGACAGAGTCTCTGAATTAAGCAGAGTACTCTCACCCAGTCAAGAGATCAGGGCTAGATCCAACACCGTTTTTTAGCTCATTGCACCATCCCAGTTTCAGAACCTGGCTGTATGCAAATTAGTCTGTCCCTGGCCCAGTGCATCATGGGAACAGGGCAGACCAGACTACAAAAGCCAATTCTTACACTGGTAAGGAAACAAGCTTCCGGGGACGGGTTTCTGCCATTTCAGGCGTCTTCGGCCCGGCTTGCTTGAATCCTGATGGTGCAATGAGCAAGGGACTCACATCTGAGTATACCCTTCCACGCTTAGGGTGGACAAAATATTTTACAACAGGGGGTGGTGATGGACAGAGTCTCTGAATTAAGCAGAGTACTCTCACCCAGTCAAGAGATCAGGGCTAGATCCAACACCGTTTTTTAGCTCATAGCACCATCCCAGTTTCAGAACCTGGCTGTATGCAAATTAGTCTGTCCCTGGCCCAGTGCATCATGGGAACAGGGCAGACCAGACTACAAAAGCCAATTCTTACACTGGTAAGGAAACAAGCTTCCGGGGACCGGTTTCTGCCATTTCAGGCGTCTTCGGCCCGGCTTGCTTGAATCCTGATGGTGCAATGAGCAAGGGACTCACATCTGAGTATACCCTTCCACGCTTAGGGTGGACAAAATAATTTACAACAGGGGGTGGTGATGGACAGAGTCTCTGAATTAAGCAGAGTACTCTCACCCAGTCAAGAGATCAGGGCTAGATCCAACACCGTTTTTTAGCTCATTGCACCATCCCAGTTTCAGAACCTGGCTGTATGCAAATTAGTCTGTCCCTGGCCCAGTGCATCATGGGAACAGGGCAGACCAGACTACAAAAGCCAATTCTTACACTGGTAAGGAAACAAGCTTCCGGGGACCGGTTTCTGCCATTTCAGGCGTCTTCGGCCCGGCTTGCTTGAATCCTGATGGTGCAATGAGCAAGGGACTCACATCTGAGTATACCCTTCCACGCTTAGGGTGGACAAAATAATTTACAACAGGGGGTGGTGATGGACAGAGTCTCTGAATTAAGCAGAGTACTCTCACCCAGTCAAGAGATCAGGGCTAGATCCAACACCGTTTTTTAGCTCATTGCACCATCCCAGTTTCAGAACCTGGCTGTATGCAAATTAGTCTGTCCCTGGCCCAGTGCATCATGGGAACAGGGCAGACCAGACTACAAAAGCCAATTCTTACACTGGTAAGGAAACAAGCTTCCGGGGACCGGTTTCTGCCATTTCAGGCGTCTTCGGCCCGGCTTGCTTGAATCCTGATGGTGCAATGAGCAAGGGACTCACATCTGAGTATACCCTTCCACGCTTAGGGTGGACAAAATAATTTACAACAGGGGGTGGTGATGGACAGAGTCTCTGAATTAAGCAGAGTACTCTCACCCAGTCAAGAGATCAGGGCTAGATCCAACACCGTTTTTTAGCTTATTGCACCATCCCAGTTTCAGAACCTGGCTGTATGCAAATTAGTCTGTCCCTGGCCCAGTGCATCATGGGAACAGGGCAGACCAGACTACAAAAGCCAATTCTTACACTGGTAAGGAAACAAGCTTCCGGGGACCGGTTTCTGCCATTTCAGGCGTCTTCGGCCCGGCTTGCTTGAATCCTGATGGTGCACTGAGCAAGGGACTCACATCTGAGTATACCCTTCCACGCTTAGGGTGGACAAAATAATTTACAACAGGGGGTGGTGATGGACAGAGTCTCTGAATTAAGCAGAGTACTCTCACCCAGTCAAGAGATCAGGGCTAGATCCAACACCGTTTTTTAGCTCATTGCACCATCCCAGTTTCAGAACCTTTTGGCCACTATAGGTGTGGCAGGGTATACTCAGACATGAGTCCCTTTCTCACTGCTCCATCAGGATTCAAGCAAGCCGGGCCGAAGAGGCTGAAATGCCAGAAACCGGTCCCCGGTAGCTTGTCTCCTTTCTGGTGAAGAATTGGCTTGGTAGTTTGGTCTGCCCTGTTCCCATGATGCACTGGGCCATGGACAGACTCATTTGCATATAGCCAGGTTCTGAGCTGGGATGGGGCAGTGAGATAAATAACGGTGATGGATCAAGCCCTGATCTTTGGACTGGGTAAGAGTGGTCTGCTTAATTCAGACACTCTGTTCATCACCACCCCCTTTTCTGTATCGTTTTTGGCCACTATAGGTGTGGCAGGGTATACTCAGACATGAGTCCCTTTCTCACTGCTCCATCAGGATTCAAGCAAGCCGGGCCGAAGAGGCTGAAATGCCAGAAACCGGTCCCCGGTAGCTTGTCTCCTTTCTGGTGAAGAATTGGCTTGGTAGTTTGGTCTGCCCTGTTCCCATGATGCACTGGGCCAGGGACAGACTAATTTGCATATAGCCAGGTTCTGAGCTGGGATGGGGCAGTGAGATAAATAACGGTGATGGATCAAGCCCTGATCTTTGGACTGGGTAAGAGTGGTCTGCTTAATTCAGACACTCTGTTCATCACCACCCCCTTTTCTGTATCGTTTTTGGCCACTATAGGTGTGGCAGGGTATACTCAGACATGAGTCCCTTTCTCACTGCTCCATCAGGATTCAAGCAAGCCGGGCCGAAGAGGCTGAAATGCCAGAAACCGGTCCCCGGTAGCTTGTCTCCTTTCTGGTGAAGAATTGGCTTGGTAGTTTGGTCTGCCCTGTTCCCATGATGCACTGGGCCAGGGACAGACTAATTTGCATATAGCCAGGTTCTGAGCTGGGATGGGGCAGTGAGATAAATAACGGTGATGGATCAAGCCCTGATCTTTGGACTGGGTAAGAGTGGTCTGCTTAATTCAGACACTCTGTTCATCACCACCCCCTTTTCTGTATCGTTTTTGGCCACTATAGGTGTGGCAGGGTATACTCAGACATGAGTCCCTTTCTCACTGCTCCATCAGGATTCAAGCAAGCCGGGCCGAAGAGGCTGAAATGCCAGAAACCGGTCCCCGGTAGCTTGTCTCCTTTCTGGTGAAGAATTGGCTTGGTAGTTTGGTCTGCCCTGTTCCCATGATGCACTGGGCCAGGGACAGACTAATTTGCATATAGCCAGGTTCTGAGCTGGGATGGGGCAGTGAGATAAATAACGGTGATGGATCAAGCCCTGATCTTTGGACTGGGTAAGAGTGGTCTGCTTAATTCAGACACTCTGTTCATCACCACCCCCTTTTCTGTATCGTTTTTGGCCACTATAGGTGTGGCAGGATATACTCAGACATGAGTCCCTTTCTCACTGCTCCATCAGGATTCAAGCAAGCCGGGCCGAAGAGGCTGAAATGCCAGAAACCGGTCCCCGGTAGCTTGTCTCCTTTCTGGTGAAGAATTGGCTTGGTAGTTTGGTCTGCCCTGTTCCCATGATGCACTGGGCCAGGGACAGACTAATTTGCATATAGCCAGGTTCTGAGCTGGGATGGGGCAGTGAGATAAATAACGGTGATGGATCAAGCCCTGATCTTTGGACTGGGTAAGAGTGGTCTGCTTAATTCAGACACTCTGTTCATCACCACCCCCTTTTCTGTATCGTTTTTGGCCACTATAGGTGTGGCAGGGTATACTCAGACATGAGTCCCTTTCTCACTGCTCCATCAGGATTCAAGCAAGCCGGGCCGAAGAGGCTGAAATGCCAGAAACCGGTCCCCGGTAGCTTGTCTCCTTTCTGGTGAAGAATTGGCTTGGTAGTTTGGTCTGCCCTGTTCCCATGATGCACTGGGCCAGGGACAGACTAATTTGCATATAGCCAGGTTCTGAGCTGGGATGGGGCAGTGAGATAAATAACGGTGATGGATCAAGCCCTGATCTTTGGACTGGGTAAGAGTGGTCTGCTTAATTCAGACACTCTGTTCATCACCACCCCCTTTTCTGTATCGTTTTTGGCCACTATAGGTGTGGCAGGGTATACTCAGACATGAGTCCCTTTCTCACTGCTCCATCAGGATTCAAGCAAGCCGGGCCGAAGAGGCTGAAATGCCAGAAACCGGTCCCCGGTAGCTTGTCTCCTTTCTGGTGAAGAATTGGCTTGGTAGTTTGGTCTGCCCTGTTCCCATGATGCACTGGGCCAGGGACAGACTCATTTGCATATAGCCAGGTTCTGAGCTGGGATGGGGCAGTGAGATAAATAACGGTGATGGATCAAGCCCTGATCTTTGGACTGGGTAAGAGTGGTCTGCTTAATTCAGACACTCTGTTCATCACCACCCCCTTTTCTGTATCGTTTTTGGCCACTATAGGTGTGGCAGGGTATACTCAGACATGAGTCCCTTTCTCACTGCTCCATCAGGATTCAAGCAAGCCGGGCCGAAGAGGCTGAAATGCCAGAAACCGGTCCCCGGTAGCTTGTCTCCTTTCTGGTGAAGAATTGGCTTGGTAGTTTGGTCTGCCCTGTTCCCATGATGCACTGGGCCAGGGACAGACTAATTTGCATATAGCCAGGTTCTGAGCTGGGATGGGGCAGTGAGATAAATAACGGTGATGGATCAAGCCCTGATCTTTGGACTGGGTAAGAGTGGTCTGCTTAATTCAGACACTCTGTTCATCACCACCCCCTTTTCTGTATCGTTTTTGGCCACTATAGGTGTGGCAGGGTATACTCAGACATGAGTCCCTTTCTCACTGCTCCATCAGGATTCAAGCAAGCCGGGCCGAAGAGGCTGAAATGCCAGAAACCGGTCCCCGGTAGCTTGTCTCCTTTCTGGTGAAGAATTGGCTTTTTAGTTTGGTCTGCCCTGTTCCCATGATGCACTGGGCCAGGGACAGACTAATTTGCATATAGCCAGGTTCTGAGCTGGGATGGGGCAGTGAGATAAATAACGGTGATGGATCAAGCCCTGATCTTAGGACTGGGTAAGAGTGGTCTGCTTAATTCAGACACTCTGTTCATCACCACCCCCTTTTCTGTATCGTTTTTGGCCACTATAGGTGTGGCAGGGTATACTCAGACATGAGTCCCTTTCTCACTGCTCCATCAGGATTCAAGCAAGCCGGGCCGAAGAGGCTGAAATGCCAGAAACCGGTCCCCGGTAGCTTGTCTCCTTTCTGGTGAAGAATTGGCTTGGTAGTTTGGTCTGCCCTGTTCCCATGATGCACTGGGCCAGGGACAGACTAATTTGCATATAGCCAGGTTCTGAGCTGGGATGGGGCAGTGAGATAAATAACGGTGATGGATCAAGCCCTGATCTTTGGACTGGGTAAGAGTGGTCTGCTTAATTCAGACACTCTGTTCATCACCACCCCCTTTTCTGTATCGTTTTTGGCCACTATAGGTGTGGCAGGGTATACTCAGACATGAGTCCCTTTCTCACTGCTCCATCAGGATTCAAGCAAGCCGGGCCGAAGAGGCTGAAATGCCAGAAACCGGTCCCCGGTAGCTTGTCTCCTTTCTGGTGAAGAATTGGCTTGGTAGTTTGGTCTGCCCTGTTCCCATGATGCACTGGGCCAGGGACAGACTAATTTGCATATAGCCAGGTTCTGAGCTGGGATGGGGCAGTGAGATAAATAACGGTGATGGATCAAGCCCTGATCTTTGGACTGGGTAAGAGTGGTCTGCTTAATTCAGACACTCTGTTCATCACCACCCCCTTTTCTGTATCGTTTTTGGCCACTATAGGTGTGGCAGGGTATACTCAGACATGAGTCCCTTTCTCACTGCTCCATCAGGATTCAAGCAAGCCGGGCCGAAGAGGCTGAAATGCCAGAAACCGGTCCCCGGTAGCTTGTCTCCTTTCTGGTGAAGAATTGGCTTGGTAGTTTGGTCTGCCCTGTTCCCATGATGCACTGGGCCAGGGACAGACTAATTTGCATATAGCCAGGTTCTGAGCTGGGATGGGGCAGTGAGATAAATAACGGTGATGGATCAAGCCCTGATCTTTGGACTGGGTAAGAGTGGTCTGCTTAATTCAGACACTCTGTTCATCACCACCCCCTTTTCTGTATCGTTTTTGGCCACTATAGGTGTGGCAGGGTATACTCAGACATGAGTCCCTTTCTCACTGCTCCATCAGGATTCAAGCAAGCCGGGCCGAAGAGGCTGAAATGCCAGAAACCGGTCCCCGGTAGCTTGTCTCCTTTCTGGTGAAGAATTGGCTTGGTAGTTTGGTCTGCCCTGTTCCCATGATGCACTGGGCCAGGGACAGACTAATTTGCATATAGCCAGGTTCTGAGCTGGGATGGGGCAGTGAGATAAATAACGGTGATGGATCAAGCCCTGATCTTTGGACTGAGTAAGAGTGGTCTGCTTAATTCAGACACTCTGTTCATCACCACCCCCTTTTCTGTATCGTTTTTGGCCACTATAGGTGTGGCAGGGTATACTCAGACATGAGTCCCTTTCTCACTGCTCCATCAGGATTCAAGCAAGCCGGGCCGAAGAGGCTGAAATGCCAGAAACCGGTCCCCGGTAGCTTGTCTCCTTTCTGGTGAAGAATTGGCTTGGTAGTTTGGTCTGCCCTGTTCCCATGATGCACTGGGCCAGGGACAGACTAATTTGCATATAGCCAGGTTCTGAGCTGGGATGGGGCAGTGAGATAAATAACGGTGATGGATCAAGCCCTGATCTTTGGACTGGGTAAGAGTGGTCTGCTTAATTCAGACACTCTGTTCATCACCACCCCCTTTTCTGTATCGTTTTTGGCCACTATAGGTGTGGCAGGGTATACTCAGACATGAGTCCCTTTCTCACTGCTCCATCAGGATTCAAGCAAGCCGGGCCGAAGAGGCTGAAATGCCAGAAACCGGTCCCCGGTAGCTTGTCCCCTTTCTGGTGAAGAATTGGCTTGGTAGTTTGGTCTGCCCTGTTCCCATGATGCACTGGGCCAGGGACAGACTAATTTGCATATAGCCAGGTTCTGAGCTGGGATGGGGCAGTGAGATAAATAACGGTGATGGATCAAGCCCTGATCTTTGGACTGGGTAAGAGTGGTCTGCTTAATTCAGACACTCTGTTCATCACCACCCCCTTTTCTGTATCGTTTTTGGCCACTATAGGTGTGGCAGGGTATACTCAGACATGAGTCCCTTTCTCACTGCTCCATCAGGATTCAAGCAAGCCGGGCCGAAGAGGCTGAAATGCCAGAAACCGGTCCCCGGTAGCTTGTCTCCTTTCTGGTGAAGAATTGGCTTGGTAGTTTGGTCTGCCCTGTTCCCATGATGCACTGGGCCAGGGACAGACTAATTTGCATATAGCCAGGTTCTGAGCTGGGATGGGGCAGTGAGATAAATAACGGTGATGGATCAAGCCCTGATCTTTGGACTGGGTAAGAGTGGTCTGCTTAATTCAGACACTCTGTTCATCACCACCCCCTTTTCTGTATCGTTTTTGGCCACTATAGGTGTGGCAGGGTATACTCAGACATGAGTCCCTTTCTCACTGCTCCATCAGGATTCAAGCAAGCCGGGCCGAAGAGGCTGAAATGCCAGAAACCGGTCCCCGGTAGCTTGTCTCCTTTCTGGTGAAGAATTGGCTTGGTAGTTTGGTCTGCCCTGTTCCCATGATGCACTGGGCCAGGGACAGACTAATTTGCATATAGCCAGGTTCTGAGCTGGGATGGGGCAGTGAGATAAATAACGGTGATGGATCAAGCCCTGATCTTTGGACTGGGTAAGAGTGGTCTGCTTAATTCAGACACTCTGTTCATCACCACCCCCTTTTCTGTAAAGCAGGTAAACCAGCAAAACAATATCAAAAACAGAGGAGACGACAGTGAAAAATGGAAGGGAGACTCATGCCAATGGTACCAGGTCTAACAGTCTTCCTTTAGGTGACTGTGTAGCATGGGCACAGAATGAGGTATATCCATTCCTAATGACTGGTAGAGTAGTACATGTCACCTGGAGCACACAAATATCATAGTTATCTATGAACTGCAACCAGTCTGTATCTCCAATTTAGCACCGAATACAACACTTTACTCCGCACGTGTTTACAATGCGTGCCATTACCCCGCATAATCTTTTACAACGCAGGGATTTACAACACAATCCATTACAACGCAATTTACTCTTCTAACTCCACTGGGGCGTTGTAATGGGGAATGCGTTCTAATGGTTTGCTGTGTAAACCCTGTGTTGTAAACGTTTTTGCGGAGTATAACATGCGGG
The DNA here is from genome assembly GCF_964261635.1 of Lissotriton helveticus. Classification (NCBI taxonomy): domain Eukaryota; kingdom Metazoa; phylum Chordata; class Amphibia; order Caudata; family Salamandridae; genus Lissotriton; species Lissotriton helveticus. The sequence goes on along the minus strand of NC_136072.1, from coordinate 850,725,826 downwards.
GTAATGACATGCGTTGTAATGCAGTTGTTGTAAAGGATGTTTACCTTTAGCATCTATCCCTGCCACATTCCATGACAGAATTTTTATTAGCTTATCGGCATACTCCAGATATGCTACCTGGCTACACAGGATATTATCCCTCCCCAGGGCACAAGATCTAACAAGCCTCTCAGGGATCACAAGCAGCCCATCCCACCGCTGCCCACCTGGGAGTTACCTGCTCTTGGGCTGGTGATATTAAGCCTTTATCCTGCTGTCAATGATCTCGTTCTTCCCATGAACTCGTGTTCAGGGGATTCATGCCTGTCTGGGTAACTACCTGCGGGATATACCAACCAGACGTCACATCAATTTCTAGGCATGCACCAACACATATGTGCCCGACTACAATATAAGGCAAGCATTTTTTTCTTCATTTACTAATACAAGATGGATTAGTAAATAAAAAGTTGAATGATAGGTAATTCTTTGGTATCGTGCTAATGTGTTTAAAAACCAAATAAATCAAACGAAAAATGGAACTCAGTTAGTAGTGGAAAGTGGGTTGGGACGAGGCAACACAGAGGGAGGGAGGGTTGTAGAGAAGGATGAGGCTCGGTAGAGAAGGATAAGAAAGATACAACAATGGGGAAGCACATTCTTGACTGAGGGCAGGGGATGGGGAAGCACGCAGACAATGGAGAGTAGGCAAGGATGGGGAAGAACAAGGACAACAGAGGGTGTGCGGGGATGGGGAAGCATGCAGACAACAGAAGGTGGGCAGAGATGGAGGAACCACATGGACAATGGAGCTTTGGTGAGCTAGGATGCATGAGAGAGAGGGGTAGGGAAGTGAGAACAGTACAAAGGTGGGTGGATTGGAGGAAGCAAGAATTACAACTGGGGAAGGGAGGATGAGAGGGAGAAACACACAGACGAGAACGAGGAACACAAAGATCAGAAGGGAAAATAGCTGGAAAACACATGCACTCTTGTAGAGTGCTTATCCAAAAAGAAAAAAGTTGCCCATTACAAGGAAGCAGTGGAAGGACACATGTAATAGGTCCAATGTCCAGGGGAGGGACAAACACCAGAAGAGGAAGGAAAGCCCACAGAAGCTGACGAATAACAAACAAGCAAATGAGAGTGAACATAAAGCTAACCAATAATAAGCAATGGGCAGTCTCTAATCCCACTGCAAGGTAACAATATGTCTTGAAATAGGCATGCAATGTCTAAGGCGAGAACTGATGACCCCCTCTTTATCCTGATCTACTAGGGTCATCCTACTGTTTACATTAGCACACTTGTGTGCACAATTTTTCAACAGACCAGTGCCTCTGAAAGGCAAATAGAGCCTGAGGCCCAGTAAGACAGATTTCTGGAGCCCCACTTCACTGAAATTACTTTTATAAATGTACAGACCAGTACATGACTGAGGACAAATCTATGTGGCACCCGTCTTGTCATCAACCTTTTTCACAGCTGACTCCATTTAGGCAGCAGTCCGTGCCTGTCTCTCACTCAGCCGGTTCTTAACACACTTGGCTCACATCCAGTGAGTGATGAGCTTGTTTGCAAGTCTTCTTTGTGGCATGGTATAGAAGGCGTTCCTGTTGTCTAAGTTAATTGCATTCATCTCTCTGCCTTGATCTATTGCTCTGGTACCCAACTGAAAATACAGTTCTTTAGTTTTCAGTTTGATGTAGTGTGAAACTGTGCTGCTGTGGACCATGTAACAAAATCTTTTTAAAGTTTTCTTTCTATACTGATATCAGCCTGACTGGCTTGAAAACTTTCTGACATGTTCCTTGTTTAGTAGAGCAGCATAGCAAGTCCCTATAGGCAATTTGAGACGTCTGTGGTCTTAGCTTCAGATAATTTAGAGTTTTTCTGCTCTCCCGTTAAAGGACAGCAGAAAATTCACCCAACTGACTTCCAGGGTTCTGCCCAGGTTTTGCTCAAGCCCATCTGTATAGTGCACCATTCTGTCAAGGGCAACAACCACGGTCACGGCCTATAGGGCAATCAGACAATGCCCAAGGGAATGGTCAGACAGGTGAATGTGTGGGCCATTTTTTGGTCACTTGCGAGCCTGTTTTATGATCTGCTGAGCCTTTTTTACTGGTCATTTCCCTGATATTTTAACGACCATTGTCTGTTGGAAACTCAGATCCATGCAGTCTCCCATACCTTGCCCAACAGGTATTCAGCATATCTTTACAATTTCAAAACTGTTCAAATTTGCAAACATGGGCCTTGTCTTAGCTATCCAATTTACTAAGGGGGGGGTCATTTTTATTTAGGTGCCGAGGCCTATTTTCTGTCCCTGTTCGCAACTGCTACTCTTGGATTGCTATTTAGTACACCTGGCACTGCCCTGATACACTCCACAGTTGTCATGAACATAGCAAAAGAAAGAGAAAGTAAACAGGGCTCTAACTGTATTTTCATCAGCTTTAGTTTTCATTCATAGCCATCTCCTTGCTTCCCAACAGGCAATGTGACACTGTAGAGGGGCAACGCATTGAGCAAAGTGTCCAGTCTGTGGTAAGATTGGCGTCAAAGGGTGCATGATTTCACTTGTCCTGCCTTGCAGAATTCATGTTAGTGTGAGTAAAGATGATGTGAGTTGCCTGGATGAGCTGAGCTAGTCTGTGAGCTATAGCGGTCAGGAGTTACCAAAGTTCCACAGTAGTGGGGAAGTAGTAGAAGAGAGGGCATGTTTTACTGATGTTTATTTATTTATTTATTTATTTATTTAACTTATATAGCGCGTTATAACCACCGGGGTCTCTAAGCGCTGTTTGTCCAGATTTACATGATGAGGTATAGCATTCACTTGATCCCATTTCTGCGCCTAGGAACTGCACCATGCTTGTTTAAAGAGTACAGTTTTTAATTTTCTCCTAAAGGATAGTAGATTACTTTCCTTCCTAAGCTCTGGAGCCAATTTGTTCCACAGGGCTGGGAGTGTGTTAGAGAAAGCACGACCCCCCACCGTGGTCAATTTAAAGCGGGATTGGGACAGAAGGGTAGCATCCGACGAGCGCAAAGTCCTTCCAGGTATGTAAGGGAATAGACGGGATTTCACATAACTTGGAGCTTTGCCATACAACGCCTTGTGTACGATGCACATTCCTTTGAAGACGACCCTCTGGCGGATCGGGAGCCAGTGTAACTCCTGCATCAGGGGGGAAGAACGGGCGGATCTGGGTTTTTTATAGATCAACCTGGCTGCATCGTTCATAACCCCCTGTAATTTGTCCAGCAGCCGCTGGGGTAGGCCTATGTATAAGGAGTTCCCGTAGTCCAGCCTAGCCAAAATTGTGGCTGAGACCACGTGCCTCAAAGTGGAGAAAGAAAGTAAGGCAGAGATCTTCCTTAGTTGTCGTAGCAGGCCAATGCAGGTGCCCACTACCGAGGTGACTTGTTTGTTCATGGATAGTTTGTCATCCATGTAAAGGCCTAAACTTTTAACTGCGGACGCCGGTTTCGGTGGCACACCCAACTCCACAGGCCAAAATTTCTCGCTCCAGGGGTTGCCCGAGATGGAGATGGGCAACACTTCTGTCTTGTCCGGGTTGTCTTTTAGATGGTTCTCGGACATCCAGTTGACCGTAGCTTTTAATATGTCCTGCAACCTGGTGGACGCTCCCAAACCATCGTCCAGCCGAACGATTATTTGAGTATCGTCGGCGTAATTATACACCAGGCAATCCATCTTGTTCAGGAGAGCGATTAATGGCTGCAGGTAGATATTAAAAAGTAGGGGTGACAGGGCAGAACCCTGTGGGACCCCACAGGTGATCGGAGCAGAGGTGGAAAGTAAATATCCCAACTGTACTCTTTGCATCCTGCCCTGCAAAAATGATGTGAGCCAGGCATGTGCTGTACCCCTGACACCAAAGGATCTCAACCGCGACAGAAGTTGTTCATGACACACGGTATCAAAAGCCGCGGAGAGATCCAGTAGTATCAGGGCGCTCGGTGTTTTTACATCAGCCCGAGTTCTCAGCTCATCCAGGATGGACAACATAACAAGTTCCGTGCTATGATTAGCACGGAACCCTGCCTGATTGGTCTCCAGCAGGTTGTTACTCTCTAGATGGCCCGAGAGTGATGTTAACACGTGCTGCTCTATCACCTTAGCCAAGAAAGGCAACTGGGAGATAGGCCGGAAGTTTTTCAGACACTTCGTGTCTGATCCAGGCTTCTTTAGTAGGGGGATCAGGCGGGCCTCTTTAAAAGCTAAAGGGACCTGTCCTGTGCGAAGGGAGGTGTTCAATAAATGCAAAACCTCTTCTTCAATTCCTGGTATTGCCAGCTTAAATATATCAGGAGGGCATGGATCCGCCCGGGAACCTGATTTAACTCGGTCCATGATTTTAAATAGTTCCTGTGTAGAAATTGGGGGAAACTCCACTAATGGTAGAATATCTAGCGGAGCAGTGAGGTCCGGTGGACAGGGACATTCGAGAGGTATAGTCGCAGCAATTTCGCCCAGAATATCGAAGATCTTATTTATAAAGAAGTCCTGAAACCTCTGGCAATCCTCCTGAGTGAACTCAGCACTTTGTTCTTTGTTTATCCTGAGCTCTGCCAGGACCCGAAAGATTTCCTTCTGCGGATTTCTTGCTGCGGCTATTCTTTCCTCGAAGAACACAGCCTTCCTGGTTTGTATGGCTAATTTGTAGTTAGCCAAGGATGAGATATACTCTTTTTTGGCTACGGCGTCATATTGTTTGCGCCATGCCCGTTCTTTTTTCCTCACCCCACGTTTCATCTCCCTTAGGGAATCAGTGTACCAAGGGGCCCCAACTCCTCTCGCCACCTTCTTCACCCTACGAAGGGGTGCCACCGCATCAATGGCGCTCCCCAGTTTGTGCTGAAGGTGACCACAAAGGACATCAATGTTGACATCCTGCTCCTTCACTGAAGGGGAGTGTTCCAAGAGGTAAACCATTTTCTCCCCATCAAGGTTTCTCCATTTCCGGGCCATTTTCCAGCCATCTCCAGGCTTGGACGAGTGGTCCTTCAGTATGAGTCTGCCCTTTATTAAAGAGTGGTCAGACCATGCACAAGGCAGGATTTCCGTAGCGCCCTGAGCTGGCATGGTAGTCCAGACTAAGTCTAGCACATGTCCTTTCTCATGTGTTGGTCCCTTCACCTGTTGAGTAAGACCCAAGGAGGAAATAGCCTCCTCGATCTGTAGTGCTTGTCCCTCCTTGGGGATTTTTTCCCAATGATAGTTGAAGTCCCCAACAACTACCATTTTATCGTATCTCGTACATAGATCCTGGACCAGTCTTGTGAAGAGAGTGGGAAATTCTGGCGACTCCCAAGGCGGCCGATATACCACCAAAAACACCACACATACCACTCCCCACCTGAGCTTAACCCCCATAACCTCAGCTCCCCCTAAGGTTTCGGAAAGAAACTTTTCGGCACGAAAACGTGCCTGATAAAGAAGGGCCACTCCCCCTCCTCTCTTGGCTCCCTCCCTGTTGAAATGGAGTGCCAAATAATTGGCGGGAAGGGCCGCCACAAGATCAGGCGCCGAACAATCCCCCAGCCATGTTTCGGTGAGTGCAAGGGCATCTAGCTCCCCGTCCTCCAGAAGAGCGAAAACCTCCAACTTATGGCTCTGCAGTGAACGAGTATTCAGCAGGCCATAGTTCAGAGTAGAGATGTTAGAGTCGCACTGGCGCGCTCTTGTACCCTTTGATGGAATCAACAAGCCCTCCCGGTCTAACCGATGTATAGTATCCCGCTCGAGCAAAGACTTGCCCCGATTGAGCTCCTACTGCCTTAGACAAGCTGCAGGATCATTGACCATCTGAAAATAACAAAAAGAAATCACGACCTGACTATTTGCAACCACTAACTATGCCTAACTCTATTTCTCCCTTGCTGGGGCCATCATTTCACTTTTCTTCCATTCAGTGGTACCAGCACTGTGAAACCCAGTGTGTGCACTTAACCAAACGATATAGTACCTCCTCATCTGTCTTCCTCAAGACAGTCCTTGCATATTGAGATTGTTTCTATCCCTTAAACGTTATTCCATAGCCACAGCAACATAGTTCCTGAAAAATGACAGATCTTTCCCATTAGTCACTAAACCGCAGGAAAATACTATAGAATATCCGGCTGCATCTCTAGCAATAAAAAGGTATGTAATAGGGTAGAAAAATAATCTATGCTCAGATCGTGGGGGGGGGGTGAAGGAGGGTTCCAGGACTGTATTGAGGAAGACCTGGACGTGGAGTAACGAAGATTACAGTAAATAACCAACCAATTACGTTACACCTACCTTTCCTCATTCCTTGAAGCCACTGCTTCCTTCATTACACGATTGGAATAGGATATATATTTGTTTTATCTGTGCCCCTTAAGCTCCTACAATTTATTTGCCCACCTTTCTGTTCACACTGGTTCCACCATTACCGTTCATTGTTATTGTTCATGAATTATTTTTGTGCTGCCTACTACACATTCCGGCTTACATTTGCTAGCTCCAGCGGTAGATGTGGTTGCATGCACCTCCCCTCCGGTCGTTGTCTTGTGCCACGTCTGTGACCATCTCATCCATTCTGCAGTAAATGCTGAAAATGTATTAGCTCAAATCTTAGGGCACGACTTGGATGTTGGCAGTCCTGGGACCCTGTACCGGTGGATGGCGATCTCACCACCGACATCGCGTCGGGCCACCCGTCTGATCGTGAGGGTAGCGGTGGGACCACCACAAGACCACCATCGCTGCCAGGATCCAGGATTCAGCGGCACCAGTGGGGAAAGCAGGTGGGAATCGCGGTAGTGCCAACGCTGGTACTGCCAAACAGATCCCGACCTGCGTTTCCTCCAAGCATTTCATGGCCGGACGCCCACCATGAAATGCTTGGTGGAAAGGCATGTAAAGGGGTCCCCAACAGGGCCCTTAAGCACATCTGCCCATAGGAAGCACGCAGGACACATGATGTGCCCCCCCCCAAAAGTAAATGATCATGTGTGCAATATGTGGCATGCATGATATGGTGCATGCCGCAATGTGCACAGATGGGTTGGAGGCACTGTCATGGCGGAAGGATGCTCTTTAGGCTCTCCTATAAGCGAAACATTCCTGCCACCGCGACACCGCCGCTGATGCACCGCCCACCCTGGATTACTGTTGAAATCCGGCGGGCACTACTGCAGATGGCTTTGCGGTCTTCCTCAGACTGACACACCGGTGGTCCAGTGGGAAGGCCGCCAACATCTAAAATAGGCCCTTATTTTTTTCCAGACTCTTTCTTTTATGTACCAATTCTCTCTTTAGCCTCATGTGTCCAGCCTATATTACCTTTATTTAAGGACATGTCTTCAAAATGTTTTACCTCACCCATGCTTATTCAATTCTTAATTTTTTTCTCCTATGCAATGTTACATTTTTGCCATTACCAATTCTGCCCCTGTTAAGAAACGCTCCGATTTTTTTTTCACTTGCTTTTTTGTACATGCAGATTTTAGGTTTCTACAATATCCCACTTTATTTTCACCAATATGACTTTCTTACCATCTACTCTCTGACATGGGGCTTCCTTGAAAAATGTCCAGTTTTTCTAAGATATGTTCTTCTGAAGCTAAGAACGTTTGCCCCATTTAGGTGCTACCAGTTGTAAACACACACACACAGCTGGTATTGCTTTTATTGGCAGCATTTAACTGTTATGTTTTTTGTTGTGAATTCATTAATTGTTCTGGAAAATTAAAATTAGCCTGCAGCAGGTAGAGTATTTTTACTTTTATTATAAACAGATCTTGTGAAATGGGTTTTTCTCATGTACAAAACTCACAGCAGATGCAATCTCCGTGTATTTTCCATACAGTTTCTAATGCGAAGCAGTGAATGTTGTTGGCACAGCGCAGGCGACACACATACAGTTTCAATATTCCTGCAAGATATTTTATGTTTGAAAGCAATTGGAGCCAAAAGCAAAAATTATGGAAAAAAATGTAAGAGTATGAAAAAGAAATTACCCGAGATAGGCAAAACCTATTAATTGGGATTTCTGCAAGATTACGCTTGTTCAATAACATTTTATAAAGCCCTGTTCGCGATTTGTGAACTCTGAATTTGTACTTGATTCGGAAGGTATTTGAGCCAAAATACTTTTGAATCAAACCTAAAGTGGTCTTCCTGACTTGATTTATTCAGAGCATGCAACTAATTTACGCAGAAGGAGAAACCACATGCGTTTAGAGTTCAAGGAAGTTCAATTCAGATTAGGTTTCGGCTTCATAACTCAGTAATGATTCAAATATTTGTTATTTGTTTCCAAGGGTAGGCTTTTGCTGACTTTCCAGAATCCCTCAGCTGAAGACGGATCCCTGCTTCTGTGGTTACCGGGTTGTTGAAGATCTCATTGCTTACGCTTTTGCACACTTCAGATCCAAACTCAAATCATTTGATTTCAAAGAGCATTCCATGATTGCCTGTCAGGAGTCCTTCACTGTGCCCATGCCCATTCCTACTGCAGCAAGTTGCCATGGGATCAGTTCTTTATTGGCATGAGTCAAAGGATTCTTCTTAATCAATCGGTTCACTTGGTTTTAACTTGGGAGTGGAATCATTGCTCCCAAGAAACATCTCTGCACTTTCCTATTTGCAGAGGGTTTCCTGTCACTGTAGCCTCCGTGTGATATGTTCTACCTTCTTCATTCTAGAGAAGCAAATTCTTCATAGTCTTCGGAAAAGCCTAGACACTTTGTTTGATCCTTATTAAATCTTTATAGACCATGATATCTGAGTTTCAAGATTCACTACAAATGTAGTTTGAAGAGTGCCTTGAAGACGAAGAGGTGATTGCCCGATGTTTATAGATCCACCATTGCAAATACAAATTTTCAATGCAATTTCTTTCCCAGGCCTTTTGTTAAGGGACCATTTTTTAAATTTTTTTTTGCCAGAGTTTTATATAGCGCGAACTAGAGCCGAACCGAATCAGTTATCAGAGCGCTTTACATAGCACCAGTTACGTTACATGAGGACACACTTTCATTTTTTTTTTTTTTTTTTAGGCACGGGGAGATTAAGTGATTTGCCCAGAATCACAGGGGGTTTTTGGCGTCGTTACCGAGACTCGAACCCAGATCCCCAGGTCCGAGGTCGAGCGCCTTAGCCGTTAGGCCAACCCCTCTTTTAGCAGAATTCAAGCTTGGTGAGATCGACTCTACATAGGTGGGCAATGAGTTCAGTACTTCAGTGCTCAAACTGTTTTACTCCTTGGCTAGTTTTTATCTGTGGTTGTACTGAAACTCGTAATCCCAATCACAGTGCTTAATTTGCAACAACAAAAAATAAGTGCAAGGGCCTTTCTCAGGAGGCCACTGCGGCCTAGACCACCCATTGCCGCTGGCAGGGCTGCCATGACAGAACCAACAAAATTAACAACTATTGCCCTCCTAAAAGTGTGAAAACACTAACTATCCCAGGCCACACAAAGCTATAATAATGGTGTGCGCAGCAGGTATTATTCATTTTTAACATATATATCGACTCATTAAAAACTGTTGTGCTCATCTGTAAAATAGACAGGCAGCACCACTATGTGGTGGACTGCCATAGGAGCCGGTGCTGGAAATTAAGTGTAGGTGCTGAGCCCCGGAAACCAGCGACTCAAATAAAGCACTTGAATTACCTAGTTCTAGAATGATACTGCATCCTGCAGGGTAGCATTGATGCCCAATGTACATTCCCTGTCAACCTCTGGCCCATTTCGATGCAATCACCTCTTGGAGTAAGCATGTCTGTTGGCCTCATTCGGAATGGACAAGGCAGTGTCGTGTAGTTCCCACTAATCCGTAGGACCTGTGCGTTTGTTTGGACAACATAAACTTTGGGTGAGGTGCCTAGACTGATTCCCGTCACCCCTGCAGTATATATTTGCCCATAGACCAGCTAGCTCACAGTGCCACCATAAGCCCCCCTAACCACCAGGGAGCAAATCGTTTCTGGCAACCACGAAACATGACAACCCAGACACCTTAGGGATTGTGGAAACAAATAAGAACCTTTTGCTCAGTCACTAGTGATCAGAAGTGCTCAGGAGAAATATACAGAATACACAGTGGAACATTTTCAATATATTTATTGAACCAAAGTTATTCTTGTATAGAATACATGTGCTGCGATAATCAGTAGACAGAAGCAGATAAAAGTGATTTACGAGCACCAGAAGATTAAATAGTAGGTACAGCCCTACCATGGTACTAAAACAGTGTATATATGCAGGCATATAAACAAGGCAGTAGTCAGGCGGACTCCTACTATGCAAAACCCTACTCTAAATGCACCTAGAGTGTGTGTATGTGTAGAGCCAAGAATCTTCCCAAGGGACGATCCAACCCAATTACCTGAATGGAGAGAATGAAGTACCCCATCTTGGTCATGTACTGGACACCCCTCACGAGATGTCAGACTGCTCCGTGGTGAATTTTGAGCATGCAGGGACCCTCGGTGTCAGCTGTAGTGCCACCACTGCTAATCTATCGGGATGCTCATTATTTATAATAGAAAGCAGCCTTGTGAAGTATGTTTTAGATTAGGGATGTTATGGATATGTAGATAGCTCTGCCGCCCTGTGGACGAATATAGTACAATATTTGTACATAGTGCATAAAGCGGCCTTGTACATGACGTTCGAGGCATCTTGATAATGATATGCAAAGCTAGATGTGTAAACAAAGTAGTTTCAGATAAACTAATTCAACAATATCATGCATACAAAAATGTGCAAATGTTCATGGCAGAAATGTTATTGTGAAATGAGCAGCTTGGCTACATGGGCCTAATGCAGGAACATTCTATGAAAGTAATGGGACCCCTCTAAGGTACTAATTCGCAGGTCAGGGAGAAGAGGGGAAAGAAATATGATATGATAACTACCAAAAGCACAGACTCCCTCGTGACCTCACTATTTTTTTTTAGGGTTTTAGCCTCTTAAATTCTAACATGGGCAAAACAAAACACACATTTTACTGTTTCTTATTTCCATTCTCTTTTTTATTTGTTATTTGAGTTATTTTTTCTTTGTTATATCTTTTAAACATTGTTATCATTAAACAGTACAAAAAAACATTCATTATATACACAATTTAGCAACTTGAGAAATAATTCACAAATTCATATAGTAAACAAAATGTGACCAGGTAGAGAACAAACAACAATCAAACCACACATACATAAGTCACACACATTCATACCACAGATTATCTGTGCAAGTTATTGCATTTCTTTGGTTCTAGTCTAACGCCCAAAAACAAGGTCACTACAAAATGTAGGATTTTATATAGACTTGGTTGACGCGTTTCGGTGGCAATAGATAGCAATAAGAGCCACCTTCCGCAGGACTCGCCAGATTATCAAATAATGTTCTCTACACCCTGGTTCTTCCTGTAAAGATATATATAAAGAGACCCACAATAAATGTTTGTGCCCCTGAAAAATACATTATTAGGACATTGATTGGATCAAACAGAGTTTATTTACAAAAAAATATATACACACAAAACCACCAGTGCCACCTTATGCCCAAAATGGGTGCATTTATATTATATTAATACACCTATCATTTTATCTTTTTTCTCTCTTTATTGCCCTCACTTACTCAGGCCAATGATGTAATTAGTTATGCATTTCACAGTGACTTATAGGTACCTGGCGGTGCACAGACATAATATCGACTACAGAATATCGAATGGAGAAAATATCGAGGAAAAAATATCGACAATATAAAAATATAGACAAAAAAAATATCGTCATTAAAAATATCGTCAAAAATAATGATAAAAAATATCGAGTACAAAAATATCGACTCAAATAAATCGACTTGACAAAATATCGATATATAGTGGAAGTTAAAAATATCGAAAATATGTAGAAAAAAAGTTTAAATAACTAATTTTAATTAATAGTAATATAAATTGTAGTTTATGTTTAGGAGCGGGATGTTGGGTTAATAGGGGATAAGGGTGGGGAGTAATTTAAAATAATTAATAAATTAATATATGTGTGTAAATTATTTATATAATTAATTAATTGCTAATTAGTTATCAATTATTATTTGAATAATGTTTTATAAAAAAATTAATAGGAAATAATTAGTAATTAATTAATATTAATTAGTTAATTAATTAAGTAATTACTTATTATTAATTAATAAATGCAATTCTAGTTTATGTTTAGTAGCGGGAAGTTGGGTTAATAGGGGATAAGGGTGGGGAGTAATTGAAAATAATTAATTAATTCATATATGTTTGTACATTTATTATATTATTAATTAATTGGTGAACAATTAACATTAATTATTTAATTAATTAATTTATTAATTAGTTAATTAATTATTACAATGTGTAATATTTTTTAATTAGTAATTAATTGTTAATTTATTAATGTCTATTAGTTAATTAATTAAGTAAATAGTTATTATTAGTTTGTTAATTAAATTGTAATTTATGTTTAGGAGCGGGATGTTGGTTTAATAGGGGATAAGTGTGGTGAGTAATTACAAATAATTATGTAATTAATATATGTTTGTCATTTTTGATTTACATAAATTAGTAAATAATAATATACATTATTTAATTAATTAATAATAATTAATTTAATTATTAATTAGTAATTAATACGTAATTAATTATTATAAAAATTGTAACTATATTAATGAGATTTTTTTGGCCTATTATTTCGAAGTTATTGTTAATTAATTATTTAGGGAATATAATTATTAATCATAACAATTTTTTTATTACAGCTATTTGTATTTAATATTATAATTTTTTTTTATTATTAAATAATTAGTTATACAATATTAATACTTTTATTTTTGGTAAAGGAGTATTTGTAGGGTTCAGGGTCAGTTTAGGCTTTGTGGGTAAAGGAGTTATTATTTTTTGAGGGTAATTGATCAGTTCTGGGGTAATTGTTTTTTTTTATTGTGGGACAGTTTTCATGTGTTGTATAAAGGGATATGATTTGGCTTTAGTGTCAGTTGTGGTTTATTGGGGGAAGGATTATTTTCTGTGTTGTGGGTTAGTTTTTAGTCTTTAGATACAGGTTTTTGTAAAGGCTTCAGGGTTAGTTTTCTGTTCTTGGGTAAAGGGGTATTTTTAGGGTTCAGGGTCAGTTTTCTGTTCTTGCGTAAAGGGATATGTTTAGGCTTCTGGGTCAGTTTTCAGTTCTTGGGTTAAGGGTATTTTTTGGGTTCAGGGTCAGTTTTCAGTTTTTGGGTGAAGGGGTTTTTTTTGTGTTCAGGGTCAGTTTTGAGTTCTTTGGTAAAGGGATATTTTTGGGGTTCAGGGTTAGTTTTCAGTTTTTGGATAAAGGGTATTATTTTGAGTTCAGGGTCAGTTTTCAGTTTTTGGATAAAGGGCTTTTTTTAGGGTTTAGGGTCAGTTTTCAGTTTTTCCGTAAAGCGTTTTTTTTAGGGTTCAGGGTCAGTTTTCAGTTCTTCGGTAAAGGGATTTTTTTTGGGTTCAGGGTCAGTTTTCGGTTTTTGGAAAATGGTTTTTTTTAAGGGTTCTGGGTCAGTTTTCAGTTTTTGGATAAAGGGGTTTGTTTAGGGTTCAGGGTCAGTTTTCAGTTCTAGGGTAAAGGAATATTTTTGGGGTTCAGGGTCAGTTTTCAGTTTTTGGGTGAAGGAGTTTTTTTTGTGTTCAGGGTCAGTTTTGAGTTCTTCGTTAAAGGGATATTTTTGGTGTTCAGGGTCAGTTTTCAGTTTTTGGATTAAGGGTATTATTTTGAGTTCAGGGTCAGTTTTCAGTTTTTGGATAAAGGGCTTTTTTTAGGGTTCAGGGTCAGTTTTCAGTTTTTCCGTAAAGGGTTTTTTTTAGGGTTCAGGGTCAGTTTTCAGTTCTTCGGTAAAGGGATTTTTTTTGGGTTCAGGGTCAGTTTTCAGTTTTTGGAAAAAGGGTTTTTTTAAGGGTTCTGGGTCAGTTTTCAGTTTTTGGATAAAGGGGTTTGTTTAGGGTTCAGGGTCAGTTTTCAGTTCTAGGGTAAAGGAATATTTTAGGGGTTCAGGGTCAGTTTTCAGTTTTTGGAGAAAGGGTATTTTTTTGAATTCAGGGTCAGTTTTCAGTTTTTGGATAAAGGGCTTTTTTTTGGGTTCAGGGTCAGTTTTCAGTTTTTGTGTAAAGGGTTTTTTTTAGGGTTCAGGGTCAGTTTTTCAGTTCTTCGGTAAAGGGATATTTTTTCGGTTCAGGGTCAGTTTTCAGTTTTTGGAAATTGGGTTTTTTAAAGGGTTCTGGGTCAGTTTTCAGTTTTTGGATAAAGGTTTTTTTTTAGGGTTCTGGGTCAGTTTTCAGTTCTAGGGTAAAGGAATATATTTTTGGGTTTAGGGTCAGTTTTCAGTATTTGAGTAAAGGGGTATTTTTAGGGTTCTGGGTCAGTTTTGGGTTTTTGGATAAAGGGGTCTTTTTAAAGGGTTCAGGGACAGTTTTCAGTTCTTGGGTTAAGGATTTATTTTTGGGTTCAGGGTCAGTTTTCAGTTTTTGGGTAAAGGGGTATTTTTTGGGTTAAGGGTTCCTTTGGTGTATATAAAGTGTGCTACAAAAATATTATACTAATAATTAGTAGGAAAAAGTTACACATTTTTGTTCTATTTATATATTTTTGGACTACTCAGCTACAAATATTATCCAAATATATGTAAATAACATTATTTAACTATTGTACCTTTTTAAAAAATGTACAATTAACTGTAACATTATACTAAAGTAGCAATTCACATTTATACATGGTCAGTGTCCAGCAGATTACCTGATATTAGCTACACTGGAGTTGAATTGAAAGTAATCATTGGTCACTATCCAGCATCTTCCCTGATATTAGCTTGACTGGAGTAGGATTTGTAATTCATTATTGGTTAATGTCTAACAGTATACATTATATTAGCTTGACTACAGTATCAATAGTAAATATTAATTGATCATTGTACAGCACATTTCCATATAATTGTAAATTATCATGTTATTATATTACAAAAAAATGCACAATGGGTGTTTTCACAAAACTTTATTACCATTTTAATATTTTTTTATGTGAACTATAATACAATCACAATCAAAAAGAAAATAACTGTTTTTGGAAATGTAGTATTTGCAGATTAACACATTAATATTTATGTACATGTTCTAATTTTTCA
Source organism: Lissotriton helveticus (assembly GCF_964261635.1). Lineage (NCBI taxonomy): Eukaryota > Metazoa > Chordata > Amphibia > Caudata > Salamandridae > Lissotriton > Lissotriton helveticus. Next base: position 850,710,665 of record NC_136072.1, on the reverse strand, counting down.
CATACATTTCTTTAACAACATTTTTTATGAACATAAATATTTTTATTAACATTGAGTAACAAGTTTTTATATAAAAATAAATAAATAATTAGTGTTCATTCTGCTTATTCATGTTATATTTAATAATGTTAATATTATATATTAATATTATTAAATATTTTTTTTTACACTTATATTTTTATAAAGTAACATGACAATTATTATATTTGCTGAAGATATGGAAAAACAATTTATGACATTTTTGCCTACATATTTCAGACAATGTTTGTATATCACACATAAAAATATATAATGTTGTTCAGTTTGTCACTGTAAAGGGGAATAATATGTTTATTAATAATTTCTGGTATTGGAAAAATATTAATTATGCAAGTATATACTTTTATAATACTTAGAAATTATTATTAACATTTTTAAATAAGTAATAAAAAAAAATGTATATTATTATTATTATTTATTAATAAACGTAAACATTTATTTTTTCTTTTCAGAAATATATATATTCAGAGAAATAAATATATATTATTTCAGGGTATTATTTTTATTATAAATGGTTACAAATTTTTTATTAATAACAATAAATAAGTTATATTATTTATTATTATTAATTATTCACATTAACAATTATAATGTTTAGTTATAAACAAACACAACATTATTCCTATAAATTTACACAATTACAAATTAGTTAGATATATCATTTCAAGTGTTACATTATTTTGTAATATTATTAATATATAATAATTATTATATATTATTTAATATTAAAAATATTTTTTATTTTTTTACTGTTTAATTTTTAATGAGTCTACTTTATTAATTTGTTAAAATAACAATGTTTATGTATTACTTTTTTATACTATAACATTGTATTTTCTATAATACCTTTTCCAAAATGGTTTAAGGGGACTACTTTTTTACCGCGTAACGTTATTGTGCTTCATTCCGGACTGGAGAAGCTCGCGGTTGGGAGTTGCTTCGTGTGGAGGGAGGTAAGGTTGATTTTACATACAATTTATAACAGAGTGGTAATGTTTGATGGTATATTCTAACTGTGGAGGGTTTGTGTGTGTATGTATGAATTGTTTAGGTAGCGTTTAGGTTAAATGTCGTAGTTAGACATGCGTCGTGTATGTTTTAGTTCTAATGTTATTTTAAGTGTTAGGAAAGGTCTTCTTACATGGTTAATGTTAATTGTGAATGTATTTACTAATGTTATGGGCTATTTGTGGGTGGGTTTCGTTATGTATGTTTTTTGTAGAGGTTCCGGTTCCTCGCATGAAAACTACATGGAAGGAAGCGTGTTTTTTTGATGAGATACTAATGTATGACTTTTCTAGTTATATTTTGACGTGTATCTCCTATATTTCGTGTTTGCCAGGAGCGGTTTTTTATATTTTATAACTGTTTTTCGTGTTTTTGGAGGGTTTCGTATTGAATTGATACATTGATATGTGTGACCGTTTTTTTTAGAAGTTGTGTGTATATCACTTTAAATGCTAAAGTGTCCACACTACTGTTTTCGGATTTTCATGGAGCGTTTATTTCATTTTAACATTATTTTCGGGTTTTTGATGGTTTCTTATACTGGAATTATTATACATTGCAATGGACTGTATTTTGCTTCATTACGTTTTTTTCATCAACAGAAATTGTAAGTATTTTAAGTAATTATTTTGTTGGGTGGGAAATGTTGAACTTAATGTAATGTGTATGTGTGATGTAATTATAAATATTGCATATTTGTTCACAAATATGGTACGAACTTTTGATCCATTTCTTAAACAAATATGTATTATTTATAATTTTAACAGACATTTTTCTATTGTTATATGTATAATTATTGTAATAAGAGATTAGTATCTATTGTAGACATTTTTATAGTAGGCTTTTTGCAATTATTGACAGGTATTCTAATCCTCTAGTTGTCGGATATAGTGTGACTTGACTTTGCAGTAGTCGGAACATTTGTTTAGTTTGTTTCGTTAGTTTTGGACCAATTTGGGTCACAGATTGTTCCATTCTTAGCTCTTGATAGCTTTGTTCTTTTTTCAAAGCTTCTACTAGGTTATGGAATGTGGGTCTGGCTCTGCTTGTGGTAGCTTGGAAAGCATTATGCCACCCTTCTACACTGTTGTTTGTTTTAGCCTCTTGGTTTAAAGTGCTAAGATAGACATTCCACCAAGGGATATGGAATTTGGGTTGGCGTCGATGTCCAGATCTGTGCAACCTTCCCACCCAAGTATCTTCGAAATAGTCCAGTAATGGGGTTAGTTTATCTTCATTCCTCTTGTAATATGTGCTGTCAATTAATAAATTGTAGTGTTCTGCTACATCGGTAACAGGAACGTAGGCCAGTGCAATCAATTTTTTTATTTGATAGGCAAATGTGCTATCTGTTGAGTATAGAATACTTAAAGTGGATTTCTGGAGATGTCTCCATATGCTCTGGTTGAAATGATAGTAGCAACCCTGGATTGCTGTGTGGGGAAATGTTCTCAAAATGCTATTAATCATAGCTAATTCGAAATCAATAATTATTTTTTCTGGAAAATAATTATTGATTTCATTTTTGAGAACATTTAATATTTCTGCATAAGTGTTTTGCTGTTTGTTTGGTAGCAAACAGTAAATGAAAGGGATGTTATAGTTATGGTATAAACCGTGGATGGAATATAGTTGATAAAAAGGTTTTGGGCATGGTTTAAATGTTCCATCCATCATCCATTGGGGACACTGTTGGATTTTTCGTAAATTACTTGCAGTTGCAAACATTATGATTCTGTTTGTACTGCTTTCATTGTCAAAAAGGATAAATTTGTCTTTATTGTGTGTGATGGACATTTCTGGTGAAATAATAATTTCCTCAAAAGTAGTAGGGTTGGGTGGGGTTGTGCAAGTGCGTCTTTTAGTGTATGCAATTGTGCGTTTTAGGGATTCAATAGAGGGTAGTTGACCGGAAGCATGGGCTGGGACTTTTAACAGTTCTTCCTTAAGGATTTGTGTTGTTGGTTTATCACTTTGTGTGCTAGCAGTTTTTATACTTTCTAAAGCATCTCTTATTTCAATTTCTGTGACATTGGGGGGATGATTGTGTTCCCTGGTAAATAACACACTAGTTTCCTCAGTTGTAGCCCTTCCATAACATTTGTTAGAGTAATATTTTGTACATTTCCAGAAAACTTTTCTACCACTTTGTCTTTCCTGATTATAAACATAACCCATATAACATAACAGTAATTTATTTTTCTGTGACATCACAAATTCTGCACCTTCTGTCATTTAGCTTAACTTGTTCTAGGAAAGAGTAGAAAGAAACAAAATTATAAAAAATATCTTTCACTTTGTGGTGCTAACATAATTAATTATGTATTTATACTTACAGTTACTAACAGTAGTAATCAGAAATCCAGAACTGTATTTTGAAGGGTTTTCTTGTATGTATTTCTTGATTTACTGTTGGTATGAGAATATAGAAATGCTAAGTTAATGTTTACACATAACAAACGATTTTTCTAGGAAAAAGCAGTTTTTATTTTAGTTTACTACTACATTTGATGTGAACGTTACATATACTTACTTGATAAAATAGTTGAATTGTAGAATTGGGTGCAGTAGATCAAGGTTATAAAGTTCTGATCTGTAGAGAAGATAGAATAAATAATTGTACAATATTATTAACTATTTTTGGAACTGTTGGTAAATGGCAAATATTTAAAAGTATACTCACTTGAAAAAAATTAGTTTTGTTTGCTGTAGGTAGAATAGATGTATGATGTATTCAGAATATCTATTGAGAAAATATAAAAAACATAACATGGTGTTAAGAACATATATTTTGTTTGATTTCAGAGGTTTTAGGCCAATTACAATTATACTTACATTTTTTACAAGGGTCGTTTTGTCTTTTGGTATAGTTGATGTTGGAAGTTATAATTGGATCTGTAGGGAAGATGTAATATGCAAGATATGTTGTTTAGAAAATATGATTTATTATATTGGGGGTTTACTAACAAAAACATATATACTTACATGTTTAATGAGTCTAGTTTTATACATTTGTAGTATAGAGATAGGAAATTCTCTGATTATCTGTGAATAAAATGTTTAAAATAGAGAATGAATCTGGTGAAATAGTGTTTAAAAAAAGCAGTTGGTGTATAACACAACATTAATGTATACTTACTATCTGATTTTCCAGGTGAAGAAATAGGAACATGTATTATGTATTTATTTGTAGTACTTTCTATCAGAAATGTAGAAGGAGATAAAAAGTAAATAAGTGCAAGAGTTAGGAGATATAAGTACATTATCACACTACTAATTTAGATTTCTACATAATGCACTGTTACTTACTTGAATAATTAGCTAGTGAGCTGGATCTTTAAAGATGTTTGGTCAGGAAGAAATCTTCAGAGTTTTGGCATCTTCTTTCTAAGAGTTAGCAGCACCAAATGGTAGAATGTATGTATCCCTTTTATAGTATGTGTATTTTGTGTGCTTTCATTTAATTGGTTGCAGGGTGAAAGGAAGGATTGTATAGGCTAGTTTGAATTTTTTTGGGTTAATTGGTATGTTTGTCGATGTGAGAATGGTGGTATGTGGTGATTTTTGCATTAAAGCCAGTTAGTTGTTAAATAAAATAGATATGTAAGTGGTTAAAAATAATGAAAATGTTAGTTAAATGTGCAGAATATTTTCCAAAAGATAGAACGCATTTTATAGAATGTATAGGAAATGTAGTTAAATAGGAAGGTGATAAAAGTAACAGGTATTATATGTAAAATGTGTTTTCTATAGAGCAATGACTTTTATAGACGATTAATATGGTATTTTAGACATGAAATGTAGAGAAAGCAACTCGATATTTTTTTTTTTCTCGATATTTTTGTAGTCTATATTTTAGTAGTCGATATTTTTGTAGTGTTTGTGGTAATTTCATGAACAATGATATATTTGTAGTCGATATTTACTAAGGCGATATTTATGTATTCGAGATTGTTAATACTCGATATTTTGTAGTCGATATTTTAGTAGTTTGTGTAATAAGTATAGAAAGTCGATATTTTAGTACTCGATAAATTTGCTACGATATTTTAGTAAGTCGATAATGTGACCGTCGATAATATTTCAGTGATCCGTACCTGGCATATGCACTCACTGTTAGTTAGAAGCAAGTCTGGCCATCCCTGACATATATACTCACGGATGGTTAGAACCAAGCCCTAGTTGATACTTACTCCAGTAGAATCAATGCTGTAGCCTATCGTAGCTTCCACAAAAACGACCTTCTTTGGAGCGGTGGTTACTAATCCCACAGAATTCTCTTTTGGCTAAATAAAGAAAAAGGAACAGGGATTGCTGTTACCCCATCACTACAAAAGGAGTCTTTAAACTTTAATCTATCTGCCTAATTTACCTTAGATATTCCTAAAATGGGTTGCATACAAAATCTCTCATGATTCCATTTTAAGCAGCATAATCTTCATTTCCACTGGAAAAGGAGAGAAATAACATTATCTCTCTGTCTACGCCAATATTTTCATTCATTGTCAACTGCTCTTAAACTTGATTACCTTAGGTGTCCTATTCTCATAACAGCGTTTGTTATCTTGATTCCACAGGTATGGGTCTATTTCTCTATTGCTATTTCTCCCTTCAAAAGTGCAGTGTCTTCTGCATGGTGTAAAGACACAATCAGCCTGATTCATGAAGCGAAATTGCGCCCGCAATGGCTGCGAAAATGCAATTGCGGGTGCAAAACACGGAATCGGCATTCAAGTACAAAATAGCGAATTCGCAAACACAGAATAGCGATTTAAATTGCGATTACGCTATAATAGTCGCAGACTCCGGGTAGTCGAGCATTAGCGATACGGAAATAGCGACCAACCACGGAATCTGCGAAATGAATAGCGAAACGCAATATTGTCTCAATCGGCATTCATGAAAATAATACAATAGCGAAAAAGCGCAAATTCGCACGTTTGCGCGGCGCAATTTAAGGACAACTCAAAGCAGGTGGTAACCATAAAAGCCATGATTAAGTAAAATTTGAAAAACTGTTGGCCAATTACCAACAGGTCCAGGCCTGACCAATCACACATAAGGACATTCAGCAGCAGCAGTAGGCGTTCCACAATGCCAGGGATGTACATGGTGGTGAGACGGCGAAGGCTACAGCGAGCAGCACGGAGGAGACGCATGAGGCAGGAAAGGATTTACCGGCAGCGGGTCACCTTGCTGGGCCAAACCAGAGAACAGATTTATGCTAAATACAGGCTGAATGGGGCAATGATCACCTGGCTGATACAAGAACTCGACCCCATCATGCAGCACCCAACAAGGCGAAACAATTCTGTGCCTACACATGTGCAGGTATTGTGCAGCTTGCATCTCCTGGCCTCCGGCAGTTTCCAGGGCATAGTAGCCGCTGCTGGGGGGATATCCCAGCCCACCATGTCACGCTGCCTCCACACTTTTGTTGACGCCATGCTCAGCCAGCTCCACCGCCACATCACATTTCCCACGAGCCAACAGGAATTGGACCTGACAAAACTACAATTTTACAATGTCGCCCATTTTCCCCATGTCCTCGGCTGCATAGACTGTACCCACGTCGCCATCTGCCCACCAGCTGCCATGGAGTATATGTACCGCAACAGGAAGTCCTACCACTCCCTCAACATACAGATGGTCTGCAATGCCAAGACCATCATCACTGACATTGTGGCCCAGTACCCAGGGAGTACCCATGACTCCTTCATCTTCAGGCACAGCGGACTCCACACACGACTGCTCAGGGGAGAGTTTGGGGAAGGACACCTACTTGGTAAGTACACTTTGTCGACAATGTCACATTGCTATGAAGTAACTGCGCTGCACAGGCAATCAACATCTGCTCCTCTCATTCAGGTGACAGTGGCTACGCCCTACGGGAATACCCCCTGACCCCTTACCTCAACCCTGCCACACCTCAGCAACGGCGCTACAATGTTGCGCACATCCGGACAAGGAACTGTATAGAAGGGACATTTGGCCTGCTCAAGAGCAGGTTCCGTATTCTGCACAAGACAGGTGGGGCGATGTATTACAGTCCTGCAGCGTGCTGCCGCATTGTGGCTGTCTGTGCAATGCTTCATAACATTGCAACCAAGCGCCGGATACCTGTTGACATCTCAGGCAGTGAATCTGAGGGGGACGACCGGCCACCAGCACATGCGCACCGTGCACGCGGGGAGAACCCAGCTGAAGGCCACAGACGTCGCAACCACATCACAGCGAACAATTTCTAGCCCACCCTCTTCCCCCAACCCACATATCACAATTGCATGCAAAATGTAATGATTACACAAGGCTAATGTGTGCAGCAAAATAAATGTATTTGTTTCATTCACAAGAATAAGGTTATGGTTTCAACTATTTACAAATTACAGTATTCCTGCATACTGCAGTGTGAAGAAGGTTCTTGGCAGGCTTAGCGTCAGCCTGTGGCAGTGTCCCTCAGACAGTGTCAAAGGCGCCTCCGGCGCGTAATGCCCAGGCGCCTGTGAGGCTCATCCTCATCCTGGGCAGCTGTACCAGGCATTGCCCTGGTGCTGCGCCTAGGTGGCGGGACCTGCGTGGCAGATTGGCTGCTCACGCTGGAGGCACCCTCACTGGCATCGTCTCCCCCTACAGTGGCCGGTAGCACAGGTGTGTGAAGTGCCGTCACGGCGGTGGTTAGGTGCTCGAGGACCCTGGTTATGTCCTCGCAGCACTGGACCAGTTGGTGCTGCTGGGTGAGAGAGCGCCGCGACAACTGGGTGGTGGCATTTGCTGCCACATAATTCGACCTACTATAGGACGACAGCCGGCTCATTAGCTGGTAGTGGCGTCTGCTTGCTACACTGCGGTGTTTGATGAGCGCAGCAGTGTTATCCTCCATGGCTGCAGTCATGCGGCACATGGCCGCCGTCATGCGGTCCATCTTGTCTCCAACTCCCGCCACATTGCGGCCAATTTTATGCAGCTGGAGCTGGATGGCTCCTTGCTGCTGCGACTGGCGCTGGTGGATTCTGAGCATGCGCCGCTCGACGCTCATGCAGGCATGGAGATGCCCATTGCCCCTCCTGCTGATCGGCCGCTGTGTTGCCGCAGGCCCAGATCTCGTTGGACGAGCTGCAGGTGTTGGCGCAGCAGGTGTTGCTGGTGCGGCAGGAACTGGAGGCACATTGGTGGGGTGCCTGGCTCTGGCAGCCGGTTGGCCGGCAGATGCAGGAGCAGGTACGGTGGGGGGCCTGGCCTTGGCAGCCGGTTGGCCGGCAGATGCAGGAGCACGTACGGTGGGGGGCCTGGCTGCTGGTGTTGGTGCAGCGGCAGATGCAGGAGCTGGTACGGTGGGGGGCCTGGCTGCAGGTGTTGGTGCAGCGGCAGGGGCTGGTGCCTGGGTTTCGGGTAGTGATTCCTCCTCCTGGGCCTCCTCATCAATCTGCAGCCTCTCGCTGTCACTGCTATCTGCGCCACCTGTGAGGGTAAGTGGATACTCATTAGTTGCATGTGACTGTCAGACGTGCAGATGTTACATGCATGCTGGGTGACATTCCCTGGATGGCTGTGGATTTGCGTACTTTGGAACCTTTCTGGCTGCATTGTGGTACTACTACATTGTGGACATACTACATCTCCCACAATGCTTCAGGGCATTTCCTGATGCACAACATAGGCATGACTAAGGGCCAATGAGTGAGCCTATTTGGTCAGGGACGGTCATAGGGGACAGGGTCGCAGTCGCATGCCACTTACCTTGGGTGTCTTGGGTGGGGCGGGAGGAGTCCCGAGGGGTCACGCCAACGCACGCCTCCCTCTCCAAGGTGTTCTCAACCTGGTCCTCCAGGGGTGTGTTGGGTGGGACTGTCGGTCCGCCACCTCCAGTGCCCGAAGCCTCACCAAGCCGCTCCGCCACCCTCTCCTTGGAACGACCTCGGAGGTCATACCAGCGCTTCTTTAACTCCTCCAATGACCTATCGGCCACACCCACCGAGTTAACGCTGGAGGCTATCCCCAGCCAGATCCTCCGCTTGTCCTGCTCTGGGACCCTCCTGGAGTTGAGGCCGAACAGCCTGTCATGGTTGGCCACCACCCCTTCAATTAGGTTCTCGAGCTCCTGCTCTGAGAACTTGAGCTTGCGCTTTCGTCCGGCGCTGTTGCTGGGGCCAGGGACAGGTTCCTCAGACATGGCGGTAGGGGGCGCATATTACCATGAAGTTGAACTTCATGGTAATTTGCTAAAACTTTGAAAAAACTTTGTGCATTTTTCAAAGTTCCATTTTACACACAGACATGCCCTTAGGGCATGTGTGTATGCAAGATGTACCCATATGCAGATTTCAGGTGTGCAACAGGGTGTCCTTTTGACACCCTGGCACCCTTGAAATTGCAATCTCAATTTGCGATTCTCTAATTGAGAATCGCAAATTGAGATTGTCTTCCCATTCAATCCTATGGGCCTCTAGGCCCATAGGAATGAATTGGGAGGTATTCCTTAATTGCGACGCAATTAAGGAATTTTAAGAAATCGCTATTTTTTAAGCGAGTTCTTCATGCATGGCATTTTGCTATTCCTTATTAGCGAATCCTTATTTTTCGCTAATAAGGAATCTCAAAATGGATGCTTGATGCATCTGGGGGTTGGTCTTTTTTGTTTGGAGAGCATACCTCTTGCAGTTGAAGTGTAGCACATTGTCAAAACTATCGTCTTGGGATGTGACTGGAGGTTGGTCAGGTCAAGCCCCCATGCCACGCCAATCTGATCCTTTGTCTCTACTTAAGAGAATGCCATTGGGTAGGAGTGCACAGTGCAGTACTTAGATTTGTAAAAAGAAAGTGAAAGAACGACAAAGAGGAAATGCAGATAAAATGCAGAGGCCCAGCGTTTTTTTCAGGAGCCAGCACCTGGTGCTTCTGAATGCTGAAGTTGCCGAATACCTAGCTGGTGGTCTTTCTTCCAGCCCCTTACACTTTCTGCGTCTGTATCTCACTTTTGCAGGTTCTTTTCCACCCATGATTTCTCCTTTTGTTCTCTATCACTTTGGGTCAAAATCTAATGATAAAAAATTGAGTCCCATTCTTTAAAAAGGAGAACTGGAGCCCACCCCCTGCAACCACGGGCACAAATTAAGCACTGATGGTGAAGCTTATTAGCAGTGCCATGCCATGCCTGGTTGTCTCTCGGAAGCTTCGCCTTCAGATGGCATTATTGTCGGCCTCCTTAAGCTGGGCTCGCTGCGAAGCCGGTCATACCAGCAAGAATGCCTCCCACTCAGCTTCAGAGCGCCGGAGCCAGGGCCGGGTGTATTTTTAGCTGCGTACTTTGCCGCCCAGTTCCGAGCCCGTGTTGGGAGCCATTACTTTCATCCCTTTGAAGCGCGCCGTGGAACAATGCGGCCTGGGATGTTTGGGCGCAGCTGCTCCGTGTCTCTCAGCGCCGAACCGTGCACGGGTGCCAGGGAGCTGCCCACGCGCCTGCTGGCGGGCACTGCATTGTTGTAATGCCCCCGCGGACAGCTGCCCTGACACTGGGAGTGTATTTGATGTTCAGCGAGGCACATTTCCAACAGAACATCACCTGGTATATATATATTTCCCTCTTCCTGTGCCCTGTTTAGAAGGAGTGTGTATTAGGTTCAGGACTATAAATTGAGCTGGATGCAGGTCCCGTGGTCCTCGACAGGAACCAAAGGTAGAACTGCCACAGAGATGCCAAATACTAAGAAGCCCCCCCTAGAGATGCTTGTTACAGAACACTAGACAGTGGGGCTATCTCTATCACCGTGATGTCAGAAAATAACAATGGAGCTGTCGCTGTGGGAGCAGATGATGATACAGGATCATACAGCGAAGACATCTCTGTGTGAGATTGTTATGTTCTATGAGTATACAGTAAATCTATCCCTGTGAGAGGTGCTGATGCTACAGGAAAACAGACAAGGAAACTAACTCTGTGTGAGTGTTGTGGCCGGATGATTGACACTGAAGCCATCGTGTTAGAGATGATGTTGTTATAGGATGATAGACATTGATCTTACGTAGACAGCAGAACTATTCTTGGGAGAAAGAAATGCCCCAGTATGATTTAGGAAAGACATCCATGTGAGAAATAGGCTCTGATGCTATCAGGATGATAGTGAAGTTATCTCTCTGTGATATGGTGATGTCACACGATGATAGACACTAATGCCACCCCTGTGAGGCGATGATGTTACAAGTTGATAGACACGAATGCTATCTCTATGAGGCGATGATGCTACAAAACGATAGACACTAATGCTACTTGTATGAGGTGGTGAAGCTACAAGATGATAGATACTAATGCTACCCTGTGCGGTGATGATTTCACAAGATGATAGACACGAATGCTAGCCCTGTGAGGGGACAATGTTACAAGATGATAGACACTAAATGTAAATGTAGAGGTACTTGTATAGTGCACGACTACCCGGAGGCATCTCGGCGCTTGTACGAATAGGCCTTTCCCTGTGAAGTGACCACTCCTGGGCACCCCCAAGGTGAAGCTAGGCATCCTAACGTTGTTGGGGCCGTTGTGGAGATTAAGCAAGCTGTTGCCCAGAGTTGCAGAGTGGGATCCATGATTAGAATAGGCACCGAGGCGAGAATTAACAGGTCCGAAGAAATTGAGCCCAAGACCCGCCGAGGCGGGAATTGAACCCTGGTTCCGGGCCAGATCTGCATCAGGGTCTACCGCTCTAAACAATGACCCACACTTCTCCACTAATGCCACCCCTATGAGGTGATGATGCTACAAAACGATAGTCCCCGCTTGACGTTATCCCTGTGAAAGATAAACATGCTAAAGGATAATAACAGGGCTACCACTGTGACCGTCATGTTACTCTATGATACAGGGGGGCAATCAATCCCTGTGGTAGAGGATTATGCCATGTTATGTTAATTTATTTGTACAGCACACTGCTGCTCACATGGTGTCCTTGCATTAAATGAGTTACTATCAGCAGTGATTAGGCCTTCCACTTCCAGGATTAAGGCTGTAAAAATTATAGCATTGAGGGATTTCCTCAAGGCAAGTTGATCTGATGTATGCCTCAATGTTTCTTGTTGCTCATTCCAATTATTGTCTCCTTGCACTGGAAAAGCTTGACTGCCTGATCGTCCTTCCTTCCTATATGGGGTAATTACTAGCCTTCCTCCCAAGGTCGAATGCACAGCTCTGTTGAGCTTGTACTGCTGAATCATTTCCTGTAAGTATAATTGTTAGCTTTGATAAAAAGCTCAATCTGTATTGTAGTACAAAGGCTTTTTAATAATATTCTCTTATCTACCATTAGCTCATGGAGTTTGACCCGATAAGGCGAGATAGGAGTACTTCACTGGAACCTAAACGTAACTGGGACTGCTAGGCTCCATATCAGTCGTAGCTTATGAGTAAGACTGCGGATCCCAACAAAAGTGTATTGTAATTGTCAAATCTAGCTGGCACCATTGCATTCAGAGCCAACGCTCGCTCTGCAATATTGGGGAAGAAGTGGACATATTTTCCTCAGTTTGGTCATGAGGGAAACACAGATGGAAATCACTTTGCTCACATGTGTCTCAAAACTCAAGGCGTCGTCTTTTATCCTGTAACATCCCTATGTGTCACACCAATGGTTCTGTTGTCTGTTGTCCTGCAACCTCCCTTCATCTCACGGAGATTCCTCTCCTGTCTATCTGTCTACATGTAGCATCAGTGTGTGTCAAACAGCACATCTGCGGTCTACCATTCGGTGTCATCACTTTCTCTCACAGAGACAGCTTTATAATCTGCCTCTGTGAACATTGCCGTCCCAGCTTGCATGATGTAAAATCAACCCCCCTCAGAGGGATTTCTCCACCCTACTTATTCTCTCACATCACCACCTCACGCAAAAAATAGCCCACTGTCTAGCTTCGTGTAAAATCACGACTCTAAAAGAAACACTCAAGAGAAAAAAAAAACAATCTTAGCCCTTTTTGGAAGTCTCAAGTTTTGAATTTTCAACATCTCCTTAAGTGTACGCAGCTGTTGCCGTGTGATGTTCTTTGGAAGTTTATTCCACCGTGTTGCTGCCTGATCCGGGAAGGGTTTGCTTTTTACACGGGTCTACCCATTTTTGGAAGGGCCAGACGGTCCTGCCTGTTGGTACTAACCGGCTGATTTGAAGATACGATTCCTGTTACCGTCCGCATGTGAAGGGGCGTGGTCGTACAAGCATGTCTGAAACAGTGTTAATGCTGTAAAGGGTTTGTGCGTCTTTACCCGCACCCAGACATTTTCTCTCGACAGGTTTGATGTGGGTTCTTCAAAGAGCAGTCACAATGACAGCTGATCAGTTCATCAACACTTGAAAACCACAGACGGGATGGCTGCTCACAGCCTATTTTACTAACAGCCGCAATTTATTTTCACGCTTATAATAGATCAAAGTTCTTCAGAAAGTATCCTCCAAGTCTAAGTCTTTGTTAGTTGGAAAATCAGACTGTCTGATTGAGCTTAGCCTGTATATAAATGAAAGAGTATAAGACCAGCGTTTTTACTCTTTTTTTGTCTGTATATATGTGCACATATGTTAGTACTTACCTAAAATTCCCACCAATTTGTGTTCACTGGGTCTGATTGAAAAAAAAAAATTGTCGATTTATTTATGCACATTGAATTGAATTTCATACACGTTTTGTTTGCTTTAGTACAGCTTGCAAAGTCTTAGGCCCTTATCACAAGTGTGCTGGTAATGGGTTAGGTTTCCAGCACACCGGTAACTACTGAGATCACGAAGGCTCACTTGTAATCAGGGCCTTGATGTACTAATGGAACACTCAAAGAATATACATCTATTACAGTTATAGGGGAGAGATCATAGACTGGATCACAGTGCTGTTTTTTATGTTGTTTGCTTGTATAGCATTTGGGCTGCTCCAAAGTGCAGGGAATAGGAGAGAGAAGGTGATATATAAGATGTAAATGGCTGATAAAGAAGTGTGTGATGTCCTTCAGGTACTCGATCTGGAGTGAGTGAAAATGTTACCAAGCAATCTGAATTGCTTTTTAAGGGTCCACTTTGTGGGCACTTCACAAGTGCCGCAGTCTAACAGAAGCCATATCAGACTACTGGAGCCACGCGTCTGCCTGTAGTTTTCAAGCTCAGATTACACATTAAACAAATTGGAAATCCATTTATAGAGCTCTACACTTCTAATGAAACACTGAAGCACATTGGTGGATGGGCAGCACGCTCCACTGTGGGGTAGTGCATGGTTCGAAAACTGTGTGATTGCAGTCTGGTCTATGTGTGAAGGGTTTTGGGGGCCATGCTAGCTGATAAATATGAAAGACCACACATGTGAGAGTGATTGCAGTATTGCAAGGACGTTCTTTTACAAGTCCAGTCAGAGCTGCACTTTCAGTATAATTTCATTAAGCACTTTTCAAAACAGTAGACATAGTGCAATGCTGGTGTTTGTTTCAGATGAATGTAGGAAACATCCCGTGGGTTCTCTAAGCTCACTGCTATGTCCAGGGTCTAGACAAGTGCTTTATGAGTATGGCTGTAGTACTCTGGAGATTGGCCCCTCTCAGGTGAATGCTTGTCTTTGGGAATTATTTGCATAGCTATGCATTATTTGGTAAAAAAGAGTGACTCAGTCTTTGAGGTCAACAGACATCAGTAGCATTTTGAATGGCATATTTGAGCTGCAACATTGTCCCACTGAGAGCCCAAACATATTTGAGAATTATATTCAGCACCTTGAGTTTAGTCGTGGGGATTTTTTTATTTTCGCTGGCGACTTTTACAGAATTCAGTTATTTAAAAACAATTATGCATTTTAGATATTGTCTACCAAATGCACATCTCACATTAAAAATCTCTCCAGACTTTTATTTACTTGAGGTGCAGATCTGATACGGACACATCACATTTTGCTACAAAAAAATACAATTTGGCAATATTTTCTTGGAACTTCCTGACATTTTGTGAGAAAAATGTAGCCATTCACCCACCCAGACTGCAAAAGTTTGGTAAGTGATTCCCCGTATTAATGAAAGGTGGTGTAATGCCAAGCAAATGGCAGATTGTGCACTGTACCTAGTGCCAATCAATAAGAAAAATAACAACTTGGCAATGTATGTAGCATTCATGACAGCCCTGAACATTAAGCCAAATTCTAACAATTAGAGCGGCACCCTGGCAAATATGATCAGTGCTCTGGCATATCTAGGTGCCACCCCATGCTGGCTGGAACACTGTGAATCAACAGAAGCCAGGAATACAAGATCACCACTCAGATATACATTGGCATTCCCAGCAATACCCGTGCACAAAATAGAATAATTTCTGTTGCAATAATTGTTTCTAGAAAAAAAATATTTCAAAGGGCTTTTAAGTGCCACTGGTTCTATGACTGTTCTTTATATCTTCTGGCAGAGTACTGTAAACTGGTGTAATTTCTCCTGGGACTCTAGTGGAGTAAACTGCTTCAGCCAGGCACTGTTTCTCATGCAGCACAAACACAGCGTTTGCCTGCTGTGTTTCGAGTGTTTTAATGTGGTACACTTTTGTATGGTGCACTTTTATTGAAGCAGAGCAGAAATAAAGGTTCTCGGAACTTTGGCAAATTATAAAGCACTGGAATATTTCATTAGTTACACTTCAGATCAGTCACTAAAAGTTAATTGGCAGCAGAGTTAGCCCTCACATTAAAGATATTGGAACTGTGGCAGTTTTCACATCACCACAACCTAGATGTCCTTTCTGTTTCAGCTTCTACACTGCTACATTTATGCAGATATTGTCATACTACCATCTAAATTGCCCCAGTAGTGTTTGCTATGAAATGTGGGTGGATGAGACTCTAAACTAGGGGTGGGTGGGTGGGAATTGGCAACATTTTGGCCACTTTGCGTTACTCTTTAGGACAAATTCTGTCAATCACCATGTGGCGGAATTTATCTCCTGCGAGAAACCGGAATTTGTGAGCTGGTGAGTGAGATTTGGTGTCCTCTAGTGTGATTTTCTAACGCGGGCTTTCGAGAGCAGTTGAAGTATACTCGAGTGACAGGAAAATCAACACGAATGGCTGTGCGCTTTAATGCACTGCATGTTGCCGTTTGGGCTGATTTTCAGCGATTCTCGCACTACCTATGCTAAATTGCCCTTGTCGTTTTTCTGTAACTCCGCAAGTTCCACCCACCCCTTCTCCAAACCGCCCTGTAGAGAAGCATTGACATTTTATTATAATACCTGCTCTCTCAGACCTGCCTCTAAATATATGTCCTTTTGCCAGTTTCTTTAGAATATGTAGTTGTAAAATGTGCCAATTGGCATTCTTTTTCTCTAAATTTCATAGGGAGACATGGTATTTTCTCCAGGCAGATTTACCTTGAGATAATGCTGAACAGGATGGAATGAAGCTGAGAGTGTTGTGTTATGGAGAAGATAAGGCTTATCAGAGGAGAGAAAACACACCTGCTCCATGAACAAAAATTCCAGATTTCACAATGTCTGTTTTTCACTGCTGCTTGCTGAGTGATTGAATGTGTTGAGTTTTGGAATGTTCCAAGAGGACACATGGAACATATTTAAAAACACCCAACCCAGCCTCTCTCGGATTTTTCGCTTATGAGAGAAGCAACCAATTTGTGCAGATATTGCATCATTGTGTTAATTGATCCCACCACAACAGCCTTGCCCTTTCTGTGGTAAACCTATGGTTGCCCCAAATTTAACTTAAGTCAGGAGGCAACCCTCCTGACACCACACTTGCTAACTCTTCGGGTGTGAAGTCAGTCTTAGAAATTGCTTTGCTCCATGCAGGCTTGTGAATTCAGACAGTTTAGACCCATGTTTTAGGGCCTAGTGTGTTGGCTTCATAAATGTGAATTCTCAGGATCTGCTCCTTATGTTCAGAATCTTCTATGCTTTCTCCAAATCTGTCATCTCTCAGAGTTTGACCCACAGCCTAAATGTGTGAAAGGTAACTCTGTTTCCAGAAAATTTCTTGCCTGACCGCAGTCTCAGATTTGATTGTTAAACCACCAAACGTGTGATGTCGAATGTTATAATCCTTAGTTCGGCAAAATACCAGACTGCAGATATTTCCTTTAGAGAGACAGCTGTTAGTAAATTGCCCAAAATAGCAGCAGATTGTCAATTACCTGCCAAAGATCACACATGGACATTGAATGGAGCTATTCACAAAGGTAGCTTATGCTTTTTAGTAATCTACATATGTAATTTACTCTTACACTTTAGAGTGACTTTCCTACTTTGGTTTTCACAAATTTAGAGTGTAAAGTTACACTACAGTGCTCTAAAGTGTAGATTTACATGTCTCCATCCTCTGAAAAAGGGTGTGAAGTCAAATTTACAAGTGTAAGCTACAACTGAAGAATGAACTGAATTGAGCTGAAGAATGGAAGGATGGAAAAATGCAGAAGTCAAACCCTTCTCAAGAAACCGTCTGCGAACTCAAAAACTACCGTCCCATCTCTCTGCTCCCTTTACCTGCCAAATTCCTCAAAAAAGCCCTCAAACGCCAACCCACAAAACACCTGGATAACAACCATCTTCTGGACACCTCCCAATCAAGAGTTCACCCCAACCACAGCACCAAAACAACCCTGATCGCAGCCACCGATAACATGAGAATCTTCCTTGACCAGGGAGAAACAGAAGCCCTGATCCTCCTCAACGTCTCAGTTGGACAACGTATCCCACTACACCCTGATCAAAAACTGTCATCACATCGGAATCCAAAGTGACACCCTAAAGTGGGTCACTTCCTTCCTCAACCAGAGAACCCAGAGAGTCTGCCTACCACTGTTCACCTCTAACACAAGAACATCATCTATAGCGTTCCTCAAGGCTCCCTCTGCCCCACGCTGTTCAACACCTACATGACCCCCTTGGGCAATATTATCAGAGCCCAAGGGTTAAACATCATATCCTATGGATACCCAGCCCATCCTTTCACTCTCAAAAAACCCCACCAAGAGAGTTAGCCTTCACAGGTGTATGATGAGTGTCACCGACAGGATGAAAAACAACTGCCTGAAACTTAACACAGACAAAACAGAAGTTATGATATTTGGAAACAACACCTCCCAGTTGGATGGCTCCTGCTGGCCCTCGGAACTAGGGCCCTCATTCACACCAACAGACCATGCTCGTAACCTCGACATTATCCTGGACAGCAAACTCACAATAAAAACCCAGATTAATGCTGTCTCATCTGCCTGCTTCCTCACTCTTCGCATGCTCCAGAAATTCTTGAAATGGCTCTCCATCAACACCAGATGAACTGCCACTCAAGCTCTAGTCACTAGCTGCCTGGACTATGGCAAGGCACTCTACGTAGGAATCCCCACTCACCTTCTGAAGACACTACAGATCATACAGAAATCAGCAGGCAGACTCATCTTCTACCTCCCCAAATGGACCCACATCACCCCTCTCTTCAAACTCCACTAGCTCCCAATGCAGAAAAGATGTCAATTCAAGATGCCGACTCCACATCGACAAAGCCCTGCATAAGAACCAGCCTACATCAACCACAGTTTGAACTTCCACCAACCCTCCAGACACCTCGCGTACACCCCCGCATCCACGTGAGCATCAGTGGAGGATGCTCCTTCTCCTACCTCATGTCTAAGTCCTCGACCGACCAACCTCCTCCTGTACCTCTAGAACTTCACCTCTCTCCTGCAATTCCGGAAAGCACTCAAGGCCTGGCTGTTCAACTGAACCTAGCTGAAGCAGAAAGACCCTCAGTGCCAGGTTACTCTCATGGGTGATGAGTCACGATCTCCAAATCCTGATTGATTGAGCTGCCAAAAAACAGTAATAAGTCCAGCACCACACATAGTCAACCACCGGTACTGCTGCACCCTACCATACATAATGATGGAGGTGGGGACCTAAAATAGAACACCATAGAAAATAATCTCAAATGAAATGAAATTATATAAAACCTTACATATATATAAATAAATAAATATATACATAAATATGTGTGTGTATGTATATATGTATATGTGTGTGTATATATATATATATATATATATATATATATATATATATACATAAATATATTTATAAATATATTTAAAAAATGAACATGTTTATTATTTAATTATACAATATTTTAACACACTTTTTATATTAATAAATTAATATAACATAACTTTTATTAAAATATAATTGAACTATTTTAATTAATTCTACATACCACTTTTAATAATTATTACTGCATGTACAAAATTATTTTCTATAGGGCCTGATTCACAGAACTAATTTACAACAAAATCCTAAATTTACTACTTTTGATATTCACAAAAGGCATTTAGTTGTCTTAAACTTGTCTTAAGTTAGGATTTTGTCCTAAATTAGGATTTTCTTAAGTTAGGATTTTATCCTAAATTAGGATTTTGTCTTAAATTAGGATTTTGTATTAAATTAAACTTAAGTTTAACTTAAGTTTGTCTTAAGTTTAATTTAAGACAAAATCCTAACTTAAGACAACATCCTAATTTAGGACAAAATCCTAATTTAAGACAAAATCCTAATTTAAGACAACATGGAAAGGCTGTCGGAGAACAGCATCATAATCCCGAAGGTGGAAATGCATACCGTAGGGGATTATGTGGAGGTATCCGAGTGGCCGATGGGCTAACAGAGCCCATCAGCAGCCTGTCGGATTGAGCAGCCGGTCTACACTCTGACCGCCGACATTGTAATTCGGCGGCCGGATTGTAAACCTACCATGTTGGCCGGTAAGCCTCCGACGAGCGTTCAGAGGCTTACTGACTGACATAGCAATAGGCCCCTAAAAGTTTGACTGTGCTCACCCTCTGGTAGCATGACACCGAGCAGTCAGGCTAAAAAGGCAATGTGTAAAGTATTTGTGCACACACACACAGTACCACAGTGAAAACACCACAAAAGTACTCCACGCCATTTAGACAAATATTCAACATTTATCTGGGTAAAACACGACCAAAATGATAAAAATCGAACATACACAAATCAAGATATTAAATTTGTAAGATTAAATCAAAATGCAGTGCTTTGAAGTCAATAACTCCAACTGGGGCTACCTGGTCGTGCTTGACCAGGGCAAATTCAAAAGTTCAGTCTGACTGCGATGGAGCACAAGCTGAATACAGGAGTCACGCAGACCAGCTGACAGTACCTTGAAAGTGTTGAAGCTCGGGAAAAATGCGTTAAAAAACAGAAGAGATATATCGCTGACAAAGGTGATGCATCGGTTCTGATGAGACAATGTCAAGAGTGCAGTGTGTCGGGCCGAGGCATGGATGTCGACCCACTGAGCTGTAGGTGATGCATTGGCTCAAAGCTGCACAGAGCTGGGAATGCATTGGAGTCCGGAATGGTGCATCACAGATGTCAGCAACGCGGTGTCCAAGACTCAAGCAGCAGCGGTGATTCGGAGGTGCAATATCGGGACTGCGCTGTAATTCGAGGTTGTGATGTTGCGCCGTCAGCGAGTGGTGTCCACAGCTTCGGTGCAGGGAGCGGCGATGCATCGTTATCGCAGAGAAATGCACTGGTTCAGATCGAAGCATTGGTTTCTTGGGTTGCAGCACCAACCACTCACTTCTAAGGACTCGGGACTGGATTTGACACCACTTGGCAGAGCAGGACTCAAAGCAGAGGAGCTCAGATGCTGGTAGCATGATACAGGTGAACACCTTAGAAAGAGGAGGCAACCCAGCAAACCCTTGGAGAACCTTCAGAGATTTAGGATGTAGAGAGGGAAGTACTGCCCTACAACTCCCAGGCAAGAAGCAGCAGGCTAACACAGCAAAACAAGCAACAAAGTGGCTGTCCCTCCTGCAGCACAACAGCTCTTCTTCCTGGTAGAATATCCTCAGTTCCAGAAGTGTTCTGAGAATATGGTGTAATTGGTCCAGTACTCATACCCATTTTAGCCTTTGAAGTAGGGAGACTATAAATAAAGGTCTCTGTAGTGCACAATACCCTGCCCTTCCTCCCCCTGGCTCCAGACACACTACAGGGGGCTATGCAACTCTTTGTGTGGGGACAGGTACAGCCCTATTCAGGTGCAAGTGTCAGATCCTCCTGCGCACTCTAGCTCTGGAAGCCCTAGCAGCCTGGTGATGGGCCATGAGGATTTGCAGGACACACTGAGGTCCCTTTGTGTGCGACTGTCTAGAGGGAATACAAAAACCCAGCTGAACCCCAACCCAGATGTGTATTCCAGAGACAGTCAGAGGCACAGAATGATTAAAGTAAGAAAATGCCAACTTTCTAAAAGTGACATTTTCAGACGTGCAATTTAAAAACCGACTTAACTTAAAGATGTGTTTTTAAATTGTGATCCAGAGACACCAAACCTATACTTCTTATCTTTTCCCAATTGGAAGTTACACTTGTAAAGTGTTATGAGGCAGCTTCAATTCTAACCTATGGGAGAGACAGGTCTTGCTGTAGTGAAAAAAGAACTAAGCAGTTTTTCACTACCAGGACATGTAAAACTCAAAGGTACATGTTCTAGCTCTTAAATACACTGCACCGGGACATGGGGCTACCCAGGGCCTACCTTAGGGATGACATATATAATATAAAGGGGAGGGTTTGGGGCTGACAAGTAGGTTAACTTGCCAGGTCGAAATGGCAGTTCAAAACTGCAAACAGAGGCTCTGCAGTGGCAGGTCTGAGACATGTTTTAAATAACTACTCAGGTGGGTGGCACAATCAGTGCTGCAAGACTGGTCTGGGAAAGACATGGCTTGGTAGTTCGGACTGGACTGTTCCCATGAGGCACAGGGTCAGAGCTGATTTGCATATAGCCAGTGTCTAACCCAGGGTGGTGTGGAGTGCAAAAACAACGATGGATTTAGGCCCAGATCTTTGTACTGGGGTGAATGTATGACATTGTTCTACATTATGTCCATCAACTGTGTTTTTTGCAATTTTCACCCCGAGTGGGCTGGGTATGCTCAGACGTGAGTCCCAGGCTCTCCACACCACTGGAGTCAAGCTATCCAGGCTGATGAAGGCTGATAGCCAGAAACCGGTCCTTGGATGCTTGATTCCGGTCTGGGAAAGACATGGCTTGGTAGTTTGGACTGGACTGTTCCCATGAGGCACAGGGTCAGAGCTGATTTGCATATAGCCAGTGTCTAACCCAGGGTGGTGTGGAGTGCAAAAAAACGATGGATTTAGGCCCAGATCTTTGTACTGGGGTGAATGTATGACATTGTTCTACATTCTGTCCATCAACTGTGTTTTTTGCAATTTTCACCCCGAGTGGGCTGGGTATGCTCAGACGTGAGTCCCAGGCTCTCCACACCACTGGAGTCAAGCTATCCAGGCTGATGAAGGCTGATAGCCAGAAACCGGTCCTTGGATGCTTGATTCCGGTCTGGGAAAGACATGGCTTGGTAGTTTGGACTGGACTGTTCCCATGAGGCACAGGGTCAGAGCTGATTTGCATATAGCCATTGTCTAACCCAGGGTGGTGTGGAGTGCAAAAAAACGATGGATTTAGGCCCAGATCTTTGTACTGGGGTGAATGTATGACATTGTTCTACATTCTGTCCATCAACTGTGTTTTTTGCAATTTTCACCCCGAGTGGGCTGGGTATGCTCAGACGTGAGTCCCAGGCTCTCCACACCACTGGAGTCAAGCTATCCAGGCTGATGAAGGCTGATAGCCAGAAACCGGTCCTTGGATGCTTGATTCCGGTCTGGGAAAGACATGGCTTGGTAGTTCGGACTGGACTGTTCCCATGAGGCACAGGGTCAGAGCTGATTTGCATATAGCCAGTGTCTAACCCAGGGTGGTGTGGAGTGCAAAAAAACGATGGATTTAGGCCCAGATCTTTGTACTGGGGTGAATGTATGACATTGTTCTACATTCTGTCCATCAACTGTGTTTTTTGCAATTTTCACCCCGAGTGGGCTGGGTATGCTCAGACGTGAGTCCCAGGCTCTCCACACCACTGGAGTCAAGCTATCCAGGCTGATGAAGGCTGATAGCCAGAAACCGGTCCTTGGATGCTTGATTCCGGTCTGGGAAAGACATGGCTTGGTAGTTCGGACTGGACTGTTCCCATGAGGCACAGGGTCAGAGCTGATTTGCATATAGCCAGTGTCTAACCCAGGGTGGTGTGGAGTGCAAAAAAACGATGGATTTAGGCCCAGATCTTTGTACTGGGGTGAATGTATGACATTGTTCTACATTCTGTCCATCAACTGTGTTTTTTGCAATTTTCACCCCGAGTGGGCTGGGTATGCTCAGACGTGAGTCCCAGGCTCTCCACACCACTGGAGTCAAGCTATCCAGGCTGATGAAGGCTGATAGCCAGAAACCGGTCCTTGGATGCTTGATTCCGGTCTGGGAAAGACATGGCTTGGTAGTTCGGACTGGACTGTTCCCATGAGGCACAGGGTCAGAGCTGATTTGCATATAGCCAGTGTCTAACCCAGGGTGGTGTGGAGTGCAACAAAACGATGGATTTAGGCCCAGATCTTTGTACTGGGGTGAATGTATGACATTGTTCTACATTCTGTCCATCAACTGTGTTTTTTGCAAGACCAATAGTAGCATTTAATTTACAGGCCCTGGGAATATATAGTGCACAGTCCTAGGGCCTTATCAGTAAATAATATATGCCAATCATGGAGAAAACAAATGCAATTTAATTTTAGACACAGAGCACATGCACTTTAACACTGGTCAACAGAGAAAAAGTGCACAGAGTCCAAAAGCCAGCAAAAATGAGGTTCATCACAAAGTGAAAACAAGAGGCCAGAAGGCAAAAAGTAGGGGATACCACTCCAAAAGATGCCACGTCTAACACACAGGCAGGGGCACATGTAGAGCAAGAAATATAACAGAAACTAAAGGGTGAGGATCTGAAAGGGAACTAAAACATGCAGAACTGGTAAATATCACTAGGGATTCACCAACCATAATCAACCATTCAAGGATTTATAAAGCGTGGCAAATCACCTGTGAGAGTTTCAAGGTGCTGGAGTTTCCTGCTGCTTTGTGGTGATTTGTTCATTTGAACAGCCAGGTCACGAGTCTTTCCTGAATTTCTGGAGTGATGGGGTGGTCATGGGGTGCAGGAGAAGGTTGTTCCCAGCTTTTGCCACCAGGTGAGAGAAGGATCGCCCTCCACTGCTGCTTCTGAGGATCAGGAGGATGTCTGCAAAGAAGAGGCAGGTTGATCATAGGTGTCTGATTGGTTGGTGGAAGGTCATGTGATTGTTGATGTTTGCTGGTCTTAAAAGGGAAACCAAGGGCCTCAGTATAGATGATAAAGGGAGGTCTACCAAAAAATGACAGATGTAACATCTCGCAATTTCTCTGAAATGCTGCTCAATTTATAGGGCAGCAGTTTTCAGTGTTCTAATGGCTAAGCTCTTTTTGGCTCTCCCTTCTTGAACACCCATTTTTGGGTCTGGCGCCAACAGTAACTGCGTTGGAGGCACTGTCCAAATAGGAGTGGCTTTACTGACATCATTCCTGCCAATGTTCTCCCTGTGGAGGACCACTATCGAAACCGTAGTGATCCCAGACAAAACAGCTATTTTAGACATCCCCACAAACAGGGTGGAAACTCTCAGCACAATGGGGAACCTTTTTTTATGTGAATTCTGGAAACCGACCTGCATTTTTGGAGTCTATCCCCAAAAACCAAGTAAACAATCACAGTTCCACCATGCCACAATAGAACAGCACACCTGCTACCAAGCATTTTTGTCCTACAAAGCACTTCCTGCTAAACAACTAAGAGAACATTTTTGGCAAAATTCCCTACATAATGGTGGGCATTTTAAAATTTAGCAGCCAGGATCCTGCCAGTATAGTTAAGGTACTGCCTACTAAACAACACCGGGTTGGCAGCCAGGCTTCTGATCTAAAATTACCCCCTAAGTGCACTAATGTGGCTCTTTCATTGTAGGTCCATGGGTATACAGATATGACAAAGATTATTCACCATGAAGAATTCCTTAGATACTGCCCCTTGGACTACCCTCTTCCTCCAGACTATTGGAAATGCATTTTTCGTACACGAGAAGAATGGAATTTGTTGACAAACACAAATACATGTTTCTTTAAAAAAAATAGGAAGATGTCTGCATGCACAGCCCCTTGGGCACCTAAGTCTTGCTCTATAATATGCTTCACTGCACTGACTCAGTTCTTCCTCTCCGTATAGAGAGTGCTTTTTACAGTCTGTGTGTTCTCTGGCATATGTGGAGAGGATGTGGCGCTGAGGCCAGAGTTGCCCACTTTGGCACTGGTGAACCACTTGAGTGCCCATCATGCCTAAAAAGGTATCTGACCTTGAATAATGTAACTGGTGCTCATATAGAGGCGCTCCAGTGCTCTTGGGCCGAATTGGTGTTATATAAAACTTAAAAAGGAAATAAAAATATGCAGAGAGTCAAAGGCTGTAAGGAATTGATATTCTTTTCTAAGACACTGAACCTGAAATACCGTTTTGAGTGCTTGGGGGTTAATGAACTTATGTTACATGTATGATATTTGTTCCAGCCAGATTGTCCTATACTGGCTATTCAGGAACACAGGCGTTTCAGAGAAATTTTCAATTGAGAATTTTCATGAATTTCTTAAACAAGAAAAACGTGACTCGATTTCATTTAAAGTGGTGTTCTGTCCTGGTGGCCTCTTTCTAGACTAACCCTCCCGCTTGTGGAATTGCACAACCATCCATTAGGGTCAAATGTAGCTCGAGGACCATCAAAAGCATCATTGACACTCATTAGCTCCTTTGTGTATTGGGCAGTTGTGGGATAGCCTGAACCCCAGCATGAGTACAAATCAGGAACACTATTGCTGCAATAAAGAGCAGAACTTATGTGTGCATTAAGATCACCTGCTAGAACAAGAATAGCATTGGGATGACTGAAATCTATCTCCTGCGCTTCCTTCATTACAGACCCCAGGATATAAGATACTACTTGGCTTGGGGGGGTGCATTGGTGTTTCAAATCATAACTTCAATAATGAAATCATTAAAAAAACAAGTAACAGACCACTATTAAGTAATTTGATTTTGCTACCAGTTCGTTTGTGGGACAAGTAATATCCGCTTTCACGAGCTTATTGGGCTTTCTTGGCATATCCCCCTTTTTTAGTGTGTCTCTGGACTTTGATTAGTGAAGTCAGACTCTTTGGTCAACCAGGTTCCTTTTATGCAAATTATTGCAGAGTTGTTAACAAAGGACAAATCATCAGACAGTATATGTTCAATGCCAGAAATGTTCCAGCTAAGGACACCCATTGATCTGTTCTCCATGTTCGACTAATTATTTAGATTGTAAATGTCTTTGATTCGATGATTCATTTCAGTTTCTGTAATACTCTGGAATACCACAGGTCTGCTTATGAAGGCCCATGTCTCTATATTTTTCAGAACCACGTACATAGGAATAGGTCAAGGCATAGGTGCAAGAACACTAAACACTATATAACATTTTCAAATCACTCTAATCAACAAGAAGCTATTTTGTATGCAACGTTCTGACAACTAAAACGTAAAATACATAGAACCAATGCAAGCAGTAGAGCTCAAATATTTCAAGGTTTGCAAACAGCTAACTAAATCGAGAATCATAATCTGTTCTGCAAAATGTAATACCCAGGAGCACATGGTGATCAGGACAGACCATCCAGCTCCCTGGATTCCGATAGCTGGCCAGCCAGTTGGGTGATGGACCAACAAGCAAAGCAGGTCAGAGAGTGTAACAAAACATGGGAAATGTGGTTCAAAGATGTATGTGTGTGCTCTGTAGGATGAGCCATCACTATTTCAAATACACTTGGATGGGTCAATGTCTGAGGCAATCTGGCTCCATTTGGGGAGCGGCGTATGAGGGACTCAACATATCTTCAGGAACATAGGTGTCTCATGAGTTTGAATGTCCGGCTGCCTGCCTATGTCTTGTGGTGAGAGGAACAGGAGCCTTAGGCACTCTGTTGTGGACAAGGGGATTCAAGCAAAGCTTCAGATGGACCATGGCGTAATCCTAGCTAAGTCAAAGTGGGCAACACAACAGCTTTACACTTTGGATATAATTCAGCAACAATAAGTCCACAAGAATAAGTCCACACAGGTCCAGTCCAGAAAGGTTCAGTGAGCGTTCTGGTTATGTTCACAAAAATGAATAGTGATCACATGCCAAGTCATATTTATTGCATGATTACAATTTCAAACTGCCAGCCAATCAGAGTGGAGTCAAGTTCCCGTCCTGAGACAGCACTTAGAAATGCTATTTGCACAGCATGACACATTTTGCACCCGAATAAGCAGGTGTAGTGATAATGTTTGCAAAGCACCTCATCATAATTCAATAATGCACATCTCCTTGAAGGATTTTACTGACAACGACCACAAGAAATGGTTATGAACAATATTTTTATTAAGAAAATATACACATGCATGGCTTCCATTGACCCAGACCCATTGGACTTCATTTTGAACGGGAAGGACAGTACACACCCCAAAAAACTTGATGATTCCAGCCTGAGCTTTCTCTGAAGGGACCATCAGGGATGGTAAGAGCTAACTCCATAGGACTTTTGGGCTCCCTTAAGGGGTGAACCTCAGCTATCAGCCATCAGTCTGCAGGTCCCTAGGGATTAGAGGCCCTCAAATTGTTAAAAATTATTTTAAATTACATGGATTATCCCAGGGGAAAGTCGAATAATGGCAGGAACGGAATCTGTAGATGGTCCTGGGGACTCTAATCCTTACATGCACTGTAACCTCAGTGCAATTGTCCTCAAGCACTGTAAAATATACATTTCAGAAAAAACAATGTGGCCTGGGAAAACCGAAAGCTCTTAAGAGAGTGCTTTTTGCGGTGTTGCACAGGCTCCCTGTACACCACATCAACTGGAAGTCCACAGCTGTCACAGGCAGTAAACAAAAACAGGCAGTAAACAAAAACAGAAAACGTCAAGCATACAAGTGAAATATAAACAGGCAGTGGCAAGCTGGCATTAAGAAATCATTAACTGCTAATTATCAGGGCAGTTTATGAAGTCTGGATTTCCTGTTGACGTGGGGGGGGGGTAGGAACTTAAAGACTGGATATCTGTAAGGGATCAGTGCTCCACTGGTGCGAGGCCTGCAGCAACTGTGGGTTTGCTAGCAACTGGAACAGAGATTGTTGATCAAAGACAGGTAGTAGTGTTCCCGCAGGGAAACGTCCGCACAGCTCTTCAAAAAACAATGTTACTGGATATATAATTTGTACACATTTGTAGTGTGAATCAAACACGTAAGCGTTAACAAGGAGGGTGCTACAGAAACTCAGGGCACCTACTACCTCAAGGTGCTATCGACATTCACAAGCAGTGTGTGCCACATATGCTAAAAGGAGTTGAGATTCTAATTACAGCACTCCTAAAGGTTACAATTATAACAATCTGGGCACAACGTATATAGAGTCCTTTGTTTAAGATACTCTAATTGTCATAGTGGATAACATAAGAGACAAGGAACAGAGAATAAAGTTAGGTTCAAATCAGTAAGGGTTCCAGAAAAATTCAAATCCAATCCAGTTTTTTTTAGATTCTTCAATCTTTTCTTTTATTCGTATTCAAAATTTCATAAAATCAATTCTCCCAGCACGCAAATTGCCAACACGTGTTTCGTCCTCCACAAGGACTTCATCAAGGCTGGAAAAGTTAAATAATACAAAAACATAATTACACGATCTCATATAAGTATAAACACATATTTACAAATATACAGGTTGTCATGCTACAGATAATGTAGGATGACAAAATTCTCTTACATAGTATTACAATCAATGTGATAATCAATATCCTATATACATTCTTTCTTAATCAAACCTAACAAAATATACATATATACAATTCAGAAGAGAATTTTAGAAACAACACCCACCATAAACATGGTGAGATGAAATCTTATTCCTTCATCAGAGTTAAGGACGTAAACTGTAGCTTAGTTAGAACAAGGCACCTAAATGAAATAAATCATAGTATTAGTATTTACAATATTGTAGACCTTTTAGAGATCAAAAGCTTATTATATGGGCAGAGAACAACAAAGAGAGACATCTTATTTGAGACAGTGAATATGTCATAAAGAGACATTCGAAAGCATCAACAGCTATACTTAGTGTAGAAAGAGAGAGAGCGATCACCAACCTCTGAATTCTTTTAAAACTATAGAGCCAAACAAGCTCTATTCTGAAAAGCAATTATTTACAATAGCACATAGTTGCTATAAAATATGGTCATCCAATATCAAACTCACCCTTCAAGTTAGTGATTAATTTGATGGATGTCTGCAGTATAAACGGAAAAGTTCATTCGAATTCTATGGACCAATCGTAACAATAATCAGGTACGACGGAGATATTGTACTGGTAAGAATGGGAGAGAAAGAACAAGTCTATATGTAGATCAGGCATCCTAATAATGTGAGTTTAAAATTTATAAGAGTTCAAGTAATCAAACGCATGTCGATTATATTCTCTAACATGCGCATACATTATTGATGGCACAGGCTGGTACTTGGTTCTATGGTTAGCGACTGTAGTATGATTAATTGAGAACAAAGGGATAACATAAATTACCGGAATTCATTGCGACAGGGGAACAAAGCGTTTAAATGTCTGATCTCATTCGTTAAGATCGTATTACAATTTTTTTTTTATCTGTCCCAATTGTATCAAACCTATACACACCTCGGCTTATAAACATTAGGTGTGAGTTTCTGTGCTAGAGGTAACACTGTTATCATAAATAATAATATGCCTGTGATAATTGAAATAGTGAGCAGAACTCACCTCTACATATATCAATCAGTTCTTGTATTTATACATTTCCTGATGGGCACAATTCCAAGTATAGGGTGGACGGTTGATTACCATTCAAGAAGTATACCTATTCACAACCATAATAAGTTGCTTAACTAGAAAAAATAGAGTACACATAACAATTTCACCAAGGATAAATGAAAAATGCGGTTTTCAATTATAATCGAGCAAATAACAGACAAAGATAAGTAAGCCGAACCCACCTTGACATATATATCATACTCTGCTGTTATGGGGTGGACGGCTGATTATCATTCAGAAAGTACGCATTTTTCACAACCATAATAAGTTGCTTAACCAAGAAAATAAAATGAAGAGAGCACTTTCACCAAAGATAAATGAATTTACACGGTTTTAAATTGCAACCGAGCAAGTACCAGATAACGCAATAAACCCATGATAGTCAGATAGATGAGCCGAACCCACCTTAACATATATATCACAATCTGATGTTTCAAATATCTTGAAGAGAAAGGTTTTGAGTACGGAGGTGGGCGACTGATAGGTAATCGTAGAATATATATATAATTTTCGGAACCATAATATGTTGCTGAGCTGAAAAAAACAATTTGGACAAAATTGAGTCGATTATGGGACTCGTAACTCACAATCAACCTAGTATTAGCGCCCAAGGTATCCCATTCCTTCTTACCTGAAACCAAAGTAGTAGCGTTTCCACATATAACCGTCCCCGTAGCAGGAAGCCGTGTGTGTACAACGACGGCATTATATACACTGCCCGTTAATTGTGGTCAGACGCCAAGTTCTGCGAGAATCTCTCGACGTGGAAATAAACAAAGGACTAACTATTGAGGAGGTCCCTGTCCACAATACAAGCTGCCTCCATCTTGGAGTTTGTTAGTTCTACCCAAATACGGGGCAATGTGGTCATTGTAAACGAACATTCGGTATACATACGAAATCCTTACATTTGTTTGGACTTGAAAATTGTATCAACATATTAGTCAAGGCATATACTATAATTGCCAATTCTCTGAGATTCTCGCAGAACTTGGCGTCTGACCACAATTAACGGGCAGTGTATATAATGCCGTCGTTGTACACACACGGCTTCCTGCTACGGGGACGGTTATATGTGGAAACGCTACTACTTTGGTTTCAGGTAAGAAGGAATGGGATACCTTGGGCGCTAATACTAGGTTGATTGTGAGTTACGAGTCCCATAATCGACTCAATTTTGTCCAAATTGTTTTTTTCAGCTCAGCAACATATTATGGTTGTGAAAATTATATATATATTCTACGATTACCTATCAGTCGCCCACCTCCGTACTCAAAACCTTTCTCTTCAAGATATTTGAAACATCAGATTGTGATATATATGTTAAGGTGGGTTCGGCTCATCTATCTGACTATCATGGGTTTATTGCGTTATCTGGTACTTGCTCGGTTGCAATTTAAAACCGTGTAAATTCATTTATCTTTGGGGAAAGTGCTCTCTTCATTTTATTTTCTTAGTTAAGCAACTTATTATGGTTGTGAAACATGCGTACTTTCTGAATGATAATCAGCCGTCCACCCCATAACAGCAGAGTATGATATATATGTCAAGGTGGGTTCGGCTTACTTATCTTTGTCTGTTATTTGCTCGATTATAATTGAAAACCGCATTTTTCATTTATCCTTGGTGAAATTGTTCTGTGTACTCTATTTTTTCTAGTTAAGCAACTTATTATGGTTGTGAATAGGTATACTTCTTGAATGTAATCAACCGTCCACCCTATACTTGGAATTGTGCCCATCAGGAAATGTATAAATACAAGAACTGATTGATATATGTAGAGGTGAGTTCTGCTCACTATTTCGATTATCACGGGCATATTATTATTTATGATAACAGTGTTACCTCTAGCACAGAAACTCACACCTAATGTTTATAAGCCGAGGTGTGTATAGGTTTGATACAATTGGGACAGATAAAAAAAAAATTTGTAATACGATCTTAACGAATGAGATCAGACATTTAAACGCTTTGTTCCCCTGTCGCAATGAATTCCGGTAATTTATGTTATCCCTTTGTTCTCAATTAATCATACTACAGTCGCTAACCATAGAACCAAGTACCAGCCTGTGCCATCAATAATGTATGCGCATGTTAGAGAATATAATCGACATGCGTTTGATTACTTGAACTCTTATAAATTTTAAACTCACATTATTAGGATGCCTGATCTACATATAGACTTGTTCTTTCTCTCCCATTCTTACCAGTACAATATCTCCGTCGTACCTGATTATTGTTACGATTGGTCCATAGAATTCAAATGAACTTTTCCGTTTATACTGCAGACATCCATCAAATTAATCACTAACTTGAAGGGTGAGTTTGATATTGGATGACCATATTTTATAGCAACTATGTGCTATTGTAAATAATTGCTTTTCAGAATAGAGCTTGTTTGGCTCTATAGTTTTAAAAGAATTCAGAGATTGGTGATCGCTCTCTCTCTTTCTACACTAAGTATAGCTGTTGATGCTTTCGAATGTCTCTTTATGACATATTCACTGTCTCAAATAAGATGTCTCTCTTTGTTGTTCTCTGCCCATATAATAAGCTTTTGATCTCTAAAAGGTCTACAATATTGTAAATACTAATACTATTATTTATTTCATTTAGGTGCCTTGCTCTAACTAAGCTACAGTTTACGTCCTTAACTCTGATGAAGGAATAAGATTTCATCTCACCATGTTTATGGTGGGTGTTGTTTCTAAAATTCTCTTCTGAATTGTATATATGTATATTTTGTTAGGTTTGATTAAGAAAGAATGTATATAGGATATTGATTATCACATTGATTGTAATACTATGTAAGAGAATTTTGTCATCCTACATTATCTGTAGCATGACAACCTGTATATTTGTAAATATGTGTTTATACTTATATGAGATCATGTAATTATGTTTTTGTATTATTTAACTTTTCCAGCCTTGATGAAGTCCTTGTGGAGGACGAAACACGTGTTGGCAATTTGCGTGCTGGGAGAATTGATTTTATGAAATTTTGAATACGAATAAAAGAAAAGATTGAAGAATCTAAAAAAAAACTGGATTGGATTTGAATTTTTCTGGAACCCTTACTGATTTGAACCTAATTTTATTCTCTGTTCCTTGTCTCTTATGTTATCCACTATGACAATTAGAGTATCTTAAACAAAGTGCTCTATATACGTTGTGCCCAGATTGTTATAATTGTAACCTTTAGGAGTGCTGTAATTAGAATCTCAACTCCTTGGAACAGAGATTGTGTTCGAGTGCTTACAAACCGGCACCTGAGACTTCAAACACTTTTGGAAAATGAGCAGATGGCGCTGCTTGGTAACAGGGGTACCGATTCTGCTACCTGCTCGAGAGATGTAAGAATGGACAAGAATGGTCCACGGGTTTCTATTACAGGTCCTGCACAGACCACTTGGAGTGAGTCGTTTTGATATGACAGTTTGTGTGGAAGCCCCTTGAAGGGCTGGAAACAGAATACTTGTTGACACAGTTTAGCACACCCCAGAGACCAGTCACAGGTGACAAGAGCATAGGTTCCTGACAACAAGATCTTTTACTGGTTTGTAACTAGATGTACCGGCCAGGTCTACGCTGCGCGTGCAAAGATATCCCACAGCAGGGCTAAACGTTAAACAGCAACACAGAGGATCAGGGCGTTGTAAAACCAAGGTGAGAGATCTCACACCAGCTAATTTTACAAAGAGTTAATGAACAGCCATAGACAAAACCATGATAACTTTTGTGGGTCAGTACTGAACTGGGCTGGGTAGGACCGTACTGAATCCTGATAAAAACTGTTAAGCGATTGAGACTTTCTTTCCATAATCCAGTTGCGGAAAACACAAATCTCACTCATTGAATCAGAGACTTAAAAAAAATAACTCCTGGTTTGAATTCTTACTGATAACAACCTAAATGTCACACCTATGAAGGACTGGAACCTAAACATTTACAAGTGTGATCTGCAGACAATTCACAGCCATCACGCCTCAGACAAAGCCCTACAAGCAGACCTTTACCGTGCTAACAGTCTACTTTAGTTAAAGCTATGTTTTTATTTAATTTACTTCATAACTATTTTGGTTTTATCATTATTTTACTGGTGTCACCTCTTGAGTGACATTGATGTGAAAGAAAGTTTGTGTGCCACCGCTCCTTGTGTTGGCATGATAATCGGAAGTGAAATGTAGCTTTCAACTTGAGCTCCTTGTCCTGTGCTACCCTCAACAGTGTGCAGTGCTGAACACAAACCTTGCTTCCACCTGACAGGAAGGTTCCAGAATCCCCAGGCTCTATATCCACAAGCAGCATTTCAGGGGTGCCTTATAGATTTCCGGCTGCTTTTTTATTCATTAGATGCTCTTAGTTTTTACTTGCCATTTGTGGGCGACATCTCTCACATTCTTAAAGCTTGGTAGCTGAGTCGTGGCTGTTGGGGACATGTGTCAAGAGACTTAATAATGGATGAATGAGACGGAGAGGGCCGCATGGAATGAGCGCTGCGCCATCAGGTGTCAGGGAAACTGCCGAACCTTCTCTTGACACGCGCGCGTCCTCGCGCAGTGACGCAGCGGCCGGGGAGCTGCCGCGTCGCCCCTTTGGGATGTGAACATTGAGCAACTGAGGACAGCAGCAGGCGAGTGTTGACAGATCAAAGCACGCTGGAAGGAATTCAGAAATTAGCTCTGCTAAGGACGGTGGAGAGGCGCCATGCGGAGCTTAATGGACAAATCCAAAAAGAATGCATTGGTTACAGTATGACTTAGTGGAGTTGTTATCCTTTAAGTGAGTGTGGTGGGAAGGATATATGGCTAGAGACGTGAAGGGATATGCATTCTTCAGCTTATTCGCAGCAGCAACTGCAGGGCTTGCTTTGCCTGAGAAAACTGGTGTCACAGGAGGCAGGAGGCTTCTCACGTTACGGTGGTGGTGGCAGATGAGGAACAGGGGCTCTTGCGAGACAATAGGGAATGTGGGGAGACAGCCAGCATATACTAATTCGGGAATAACATGTGAGAGGCCTTTTATTCTGAAGGGAGCATACAGCATGGCAGCCCTTGTGCAAGCAAGGAAAATTGACCCCTGAGTGCTGTCTGGCTAGTAAAATACTGCAATAATTTGGGTTCAGCGGCCCCTCATACCTCTGAACCGCAGTGCAAACACACCTGTTGCACCATTGATAGCTTCGCCTCTGCATTGTGTACCCTATTAACAGGCCCTAGGCTGCGGATTCATTAGCCAGTGGCTGTGCACTCTAGTCTACTCAAGGGATAGGAAAACCTTATTTAGAGCACAATACAAGACAACATAATGCAGTAAGTTTCTAAGGCACGAGGGCTTCAAAGATGGAAAGTAACCTGGACACAGAAAGTCTGCAAGAAACATGCATTCTGTTGCTTGATGCTGAGAATATTATTCCATCATAAACTAACCCTAGAAAAATGATTACAGGTCTTCAATACATATATGCAAACATGTACCCATATTTGAGAACCTCGGCCCTCAAAAGATATCACAAGAAAGGAGGTGTGCTATTAACAAATATCACAAATGAACAACCTCTGCAGAAAAATGAGACCAAATATACCATAAGAGATGTCGGCGAGCCAGCAAATTAGCAAGTAGAGCCGAGCCAAAGATGAGCCAATGGTGTGGCTTGGATCTTGAAGTCGTGCACGAGCCGAGCCCTGAAAACATTTGCTATCATACAACAAGCATTACGTAAAATAAGGTAAAATCTCATCAAAATTCAAAAGTATTTATTTCTTTAACATGTGCAGGTTTTGACATTAATAAGGCACATTATAGCACTGCTCAAGAAGTATTTATTAAAAGTGATTGTTATGTATAATTGGTAGTCTGAATTCACATATATGGAAGTGCTTTCATATGAGATAATGAAGAAGAAAGAGATTTGGTGAAATAAAGTATTTGCTTAAGACCACACAATTGAAGCAGGGAAGCCATGATTCATCCACGTTTTCTGGTTTCTCTTCATAGAAGTCAACCAGGAAATGGGTCTCTATTTGTCTTTCCTAATATTTGTTTTTACCTCTTACTTAATTTTCTGCAGTTTTTAAATACAGTAAAAACTGAACCTGAAGGCTGAGCGCTTTGCATGAGCACCAGTTACATTACACAAGGTGACATGCATTGTTTATAGGCAAGCAGAAATTAAGTGATGTACCCAGAATTACAGGATTTTGAGCTAACCCCGGGACTCGAAATTGGTTCCCCAGTTTCAAAGTGTGCAACTCTAGCTGTAACGCCACATCCTCTCCCCATATGCCAGTGAACTCACAGACTGTGAAAAGCACTCCGTATAGGGAGAGGATGAACTGATTCAGGGCGGTGAAGCACATTATAGAGCAAGACTTGGTCGCCTAAGGGACTGTGTGTGCAAACATCTTACTATTTTTTAAAGAAACATATATCTGTGTTTGTTTGCCGCATCCTGGGTAGAGGGAGGGAGGCAGGCAGAAGTCCTGTAAAGCTTGGCTTGTTGTGGGATCGAGGTTCCAACAGGACCTCGAGATGAGCCAGAGTCGGGTTTCAGCCTTGAGCCTGGCCCAAGCTTTCATTAGCTCACCCACCTATGTGCCATAAGGAGGGGTATGTCATAGGAAACAGGTATCTGCAGCAATGAGCCTCATCATGTGCAAGGGATCTCTACAGAAAAGAAATGTCATATGAAAAGTGCCTGCTTGTAAAAGTACCTTCATCAAAGAAAGAGCCCTCTACCGTGAAAGTGACATTATAGAAAAGAAACCTAACAAAGCATGGTCACATTTAGTTTCATATCAAGTAACGCAAATCATTACCAAGCTGGACATTTAACACATTTCAACTACTGGTTGCTGGATATTGCAGGGCCAGAGTGTGCAGGTTAAGAGTGTGATTTATTGTTGTCGTGGCTAAGATGACGATAGAGTGAGACAGATCATCTCAAGCTCGGGCTGGTCTGCATAAATCCTGCAGAGAATCCTGTTCATCGTCCCTTCCAAGTACGTAATAGAGGCGACCCAGTGTGCTCACTTGGCAGGAGACCTCGTCAGCTGACTCCGGACCCCCTGGAGGACTCATATCCTGGTCATTTTTTCTGAGGCCTGTTTGAGGGTAGCCTGCTTCCTGAGCCTGCCGGAGCTAGGGCTGCCTCGCACTTGGATGACTCAGCCTAAGCATCCGGAGGAGTGTGCGGCACAGAAGCTGCCCTGGGCTCATCATTCCGCTGGACCAAAGGAGGAGCGGGCACTGGTGTTCTAGCGGGACGCTGCCTGGAGATGAGGCGTGAGCAGGTGGTGATGGCTGTGCCAGAACTAGGAGCTCGGTCAGCAGCTAGATACTCGATCGCCCCTGCAGGCCTCCCCAGGTCTGGGTGGAGAAAGTGCAGTGGAGGTGGTGAACAATAGTGAGAGAGACCCGTGGCGATGGCCACAGCCTTGGGCTGTGAGGCAGGCATGTGCGATACCACCCATGGATCGGTCGGCGAGACAAAGAAGCGATTCCGGGGCCGGAAGACACAGCAGCCCTTAATGACCGGAGGCCCTGGAGCCATGCAGTGAGTGCAGGTGGCGGGGAGGACTCTTGGCCCATATACAGAGCCGGGACAGTGGAGGAGTGTAGAGAGGGTCTGCACCGGTGATGCCTATGACTGAGGAGTGCTCTAAGAGCTGGAACCCTCCTCCCCCGGTCCTGGGCAGAGACAGCCAGCATTAGGCTGGTGTGGTTTGCTCTTGCCTGCGGTGGAGTCAAAGAACTAGCCTTAGGTTTGTGGAGGCCCTTGCCACCTCCTCCTTTTCCCTGGAGGTAGGGACCTACTAAGAGGAATCTGCCAGATTGTGGGCCCCTACAGATTTGAACTGGTCCCTCCTGGCCTACAGACGAGTGGGCAGCCAGGGCAGTGGCACCTTATGCCCAGACCACCGCATCAAATGACAGCACCCCAAGGAGAGTATACTAGTAGCACATGGTCGTTCCTCAGAGGCATGAACACCAAAAGGCATCAACGGAGTTGTATAGAGGCAGGTCGGTAACCGTAGGTGGTATGCAGGCGAGGGTGAGTGTGCATAGAGTTATGGGGGCTCGTGGCAAAACCTCTCCCCCAGACATAAAATGGCAAAAGACAGGGACCCACACCCCCCCTGCAAGGGGCATTTGGATTGCTTTAACGGAGAGGTGAGCCCCTCACATCAGACTGACTCGCCTGTGCAGATCATGCTGGATAACCCACTCTCCTCCAGGCCATACAGTCATCCCGAGAGGCCCTGTTAGGGAGGGTAGGCAAAGTATGTTCTGAGGTTAAACTACTCCACCTGGACCTTCGCAACGTGGCGGAGAGGATTAGAGAAATGGAAGCCTGCATATTGGAACTAGACAACATGGTCGCCACCCTCAGACAAGAAGTCAATACCTCCCAGACCTCAATCAAAGGCATATTATGGAGACTAGAAGATGTAGAAAATAGGGCACACCAGAATAATCTCCGCTTTGTGGGATTGCCGAAAGGAGTGGAAGGTATGGACACAACCCACTTTCTTGACACCTGGCTGCGCTCTCTCTTTCCTCAAGACAAATTCTCCTCTTGCTTCACTAATGAGAGGGTCCTTCATGCCCAGGGGGTACCTCCCCACCCCCTCCACCAGGAGCCTAGCCCAAAAAAATCAACTGCAGCTTCCTAAATTTCCGGGTTAGAGACATGATCCTGGCCGAAGGGCATAAGCTTGGTGAGATGAGATGTGATAACTCCAAGATACTGATATTCCCTGATTACACCAGAGAGGTCTAAAAAAAGAGACATTCCTTTGATCGGGTCAAGGCAAAGCTATGTGTACTATATTTACGCTACATGCTGATGTTCCCAGCTAAGCTAAAAGTACTTTATCAGGGGAAGTCAATAATTTTTCTGACACCAGAAGAAGCCTGGTCTTGGATTGAGGAGCACCCCATCTTATGATACCCAGGAGGGAGATCCCGGGACATCCATACTTATCACAATGAGGGGGCCATAACCAAAACTCACCCTGCTCCAAGCGTAAAAAATAGAAACAAACACTTATGAAGCTTGGTTTGAGCGTGAGAAGCCCCTAACGGCTCCTCGGCCACATCAGAAGGGGAACATGATCAACAGCTGTCATTGAGATGTACTCGAAATCCGGACGCTGAAGGGGCAACCTCTGGGAAAACGCCAGGAGACGAGAGAGCGACAAATCTGGAATCCCTGGACCCACTAGCTGATGCTATAGCAGCCCTTGAGGAAGAGGGGCGGGGGTAATTGATAGGCCTGTGATGTCCTGAAGGCACTTTGACTTTCCAACATGGCTGGAGAGAGCCACCTGGAGATACATCACAGAAACCCCCCTTTCTTTTGTTTTGTTTTGTTTTCTTCTCTTCTCTCAGTTTTCTCCTCTTTTTCCTCTCCCCCCGCAAGCCTGAGAGTAGTGGTAAAGAGCGGTCCATGAGGACTGTAGTTGAACAATCACTGTTTCCTGGGACAGTGGATTTGATTTTCATGTTGATTATTGGTTTGGGGATCTTGATGTGGTAGACTTGCCATAGGGAGGGTTCTCTAGTGTCTGGAGGGCAGCAGACCTCTCTGATTATCCTACGACACCGTTACAAGTTTGACGAATAATAGTAATGTGTGTGGGGTGTGGGGGAGTGTGGGGGAGGAAGAGGGTAGAGTTCACTGTTGATGTTGGCAAAGATAGTTACTGTAACGGATGGGGAGGCATGGATGGACATAGGGGTGACTTGACAGGTATTAGAGTAAACTGGAGACAGCTATTACCACCACATTAATGGCAGGGGGAGATGAGCTAGCCCAAAAGAGGTTCTCGATTCTCTCCTTGAACATAAAAGGTTTGGGTAATAAGATGAAGAGAGGACTAGTTGTGGCGTATATTAAAAGGCTCAAACTACATATTGTTCTACAGCAGGAAACACATCTGAAGGGCTCTCACTGCGGGTTCTTGGGTAAGAGCCATGCACAACACTGGCTCACGCTGGGTTCACCACGGGGTCCAGCCTAGTAGCAACCCTATAAGGATCGCCCCCATTCAGGATAGAGAAGACATGCACAGACTGAAATGGCAGGACATAGCAGTCAAAGTCATATGGGGACAGAGACACATAACTCTAGTCAGTCTATAAGCAGGACGTGACTTCAGAGGTCAACGATGGATAGTGTTTTAGAGCTATTACTAGAAACAGACTCCACCAGACATGTTATTGGGAGAGACTTTAATGATGTAATCGATGAAAGTCTCTACGGAGCACACCCACGTTCCAGTCCCCAAGATGAAACACCATTAAGGGGCTTTATGACGACCCTCGGGCTGTCAGAATTGTGGTGCCGACAACATCCTCATGCCCTGGCATTCTTCTCAGGGGCGCACAAGATGTTCTCTAGATTAGATTACATCCTAGACCCAGCGGGCGAAGTGCAGGTTTTTGACAAAGCAGAGTACTTGGCCAGGAGACTGTCCGACCACTCACCTTTATGTCTCAAAGTAGAGTCCTGACCGAGAAGACTGGAGCGGGATGGAAATTCAATGCATGGGAGCTAAGAAACGAGACAGTGGTGAGGGAGATCTGAACAGATACTGAATTGTATTTTACAGAAAACAAAGACTCAGTCCTATCGGCAATCATCCTATGGGAAGCATATAAAACCGTACTGAGGGACAGACCACAAAACATCATAGCCCTCCGGGAAAAAAAGAGAAAACACAGAGAAATAGAAAAATTAGAGAAGGAGCTTATACATCTAGAGAGACAGCAGGGCAATACCACGGACCAAGTGAAAGTCTGCCAAATAGTGATTATTCGCAAAGAATATCAGACACTGGCTCACGAGGAAGCTAGAAATTCCGTACTGGCTACACAATGGGGCCTATATGACACTGATGACAAATCTGGCAGATTGTTGCCATGGTTAGGCAAGAAAGAAATCGAAGCCAGATGGCACAGGCTGTACAGAGACACCCTAATTCATGTCAAGGTGTGATCATTTTAATAGCTCCTCATAATACAGAAGAGACATTCCTTCTATGCCGTCTTTTCAGTGTTTTAGGAAGCCTTTTTCCTCCCTGCCTAAAGAGCCGCGCGGCCATCTAATCCGTCTAGACTTCGGC
Organism: Lissotriton helveticus; assembly: GCF_964261635.1. Lineage (NCBI taxonomy): Eukaryota > Metazoa > Chordata > Amphibia > Caudata > Salamandridae > Lissotriton > Lissotriton helveticus. The sequence continues at coordinate 850,669,603 of NC_136072.1, read as the reverse complement.
ATTTCTATCTTGAGCATAAGTCACTTTATAAAGCAAGCATTAGCCAATAGGTCTCACTTTTGGGACCTTATAAGTATTTAATTATGCAGCACAATATCCTTGGTGCAACAACATCAACTGCTGCATGTCTAAACACTTATAAGGTCCCAAAGGCGAGACCTATTGGCTATGCCATTGCTTCTTTATTTACTGTAGTCGCCACCGAGTATTAAATGACAGAGTGGGATAAGGTCATAGCATATCATCAAAAAGTATCACGTAATGCAAAGCTTAAATATATTCTGTTTAACACATTGCATAGAACCTACCTCACACCTTTTAAAATTAACAAAATATTCCCTTATTCATACACTGCCTGTCCTTCACAGTAAGTGGGATTAGAACACATGCCGTAGCATTGGCCTGCCGTAACACATTATTGGACAGACGTTCTTGATGAGCTGACAGAAGTGATGCGTCTGATCGAATGTTGTATGCTCAATCTACACAGATGAAAAATGGACCACTTCCCCTGAAAACCATGACGAGCTGAGCTTGCGCTCGCGCCCAACAACTCACCCTCTGCATATGTATCAATTCTGGAAATGCTAGGTGTTCTAAAATGTCTCAATAACAACTTTAAATATTCGTAGATAATCTAATTGGTTCGTCATCGCTGCAGATGCCATTTATTTATTTATTTTGAAAGTTTTATAGAGCGCGAACAAGACCCTTGCGGGTATCAGAGCGCTTTACAATAGGCGTATAAAGGCAAGATATAAAAGGAAATAAAAGGACCGTAAGAATAACATCAAAATCTTTTTTTTAAAAAAGAAGCGTGCAAGGAGTAAAACAAGGCGATAGAGCATGGTGGTAGAGAAAATCCTGGATAACAGGGCAAAATCAGATAAGGTGCAGAAACTAGCTCGGTGTAGAAGGAGGAAGGGAATACATTGAACATGAGAACATCAAAATATATGGACCAAAGTTTTACATATAACAAGCCAGACTTTAGAATGGTAGGTAAAAAGGGTGAAATAGGGGTTCTTCAAACAGTCATGTTAGGCAGTGTTTACGTAAATTTTGCCATCAGGATGCCTTTTACTTCCAGTTTGAAAGAGGACGAGGAGGGGTTAAGTCTTATTTGTGGTGGGAGGGCATTCCAAATCCTGGGTGCCATTCCTGAAAAGGAGCGATTATAGGTTTTTTCCTTATTGAATTTTTGTGGTTTCAAAAGGAAGTTTTCAGAACTTCTTGTTGATCTTGATCCTCCTGATATTGTGAGTTTTTGTGGAGATAGCTGGGTGCACTATGATGTAAGGCCTTGTGCGTCATGCAGGCTATTTTCAGGTGGATTCTGGCTTCAAAGGGCAGCCAGTTTAGAGACTTTAGATCAGGGGAGATATGGGCCTTTTTTTTCGAGCCGTGATGAGTCTCGCTGCTGCATTGGTGGATGCTCTTAGTGGAGCTGTGGTGGTTTTGGGGAGACCACATAACGCGACACTTCCATTGTCCAGCCGCGGTAGAACAAGAGCCTGAACCGCTAACTTGAAGTCATTAGGAGGTAGGAAGGGCTTCAGTTTCCTTAGTGTATTGATCTGAAAATGTGCTCCCTTCGTTGCATTACTAATATGCTTCTGCATATTGAGGTTGGAGTCCAGTGTTATACCAAGTGATTTCGCCGAGTCGACAATGGTTGGTTGAACATCGAGTGCTGTGAGGTTTTTTATCAGATTGTGCATAGTGGGGACTTTGGCGGGTGGGGCGATAAGGAGGAATTCAGTTTTTAAAGCATTCAGTTTGAGTTGATTCACTGCCAGCCAAGTTTAGGTGGTCTTAAGAGTGTTATTGAGAAGTCTAATGTCATCCAAGGTGTTGATCTTGAGGTAGAGTTGGGTATCATCTGAATACATGTGGAACTGCACATTAGAAGTTTGTAGCAAATCGGAGAGTGGTTCCATGAAGAGATTGAAGAGAGTAGGGGATAATGAGGAGCCTTGTGGGACTCCTAGCGTAACAGGCATTAGTTTGGACAGTGTGTTGTTGACCTCAAATTTTTGAGTCCAGTTATGCAGAAAAGAGGTAACCCACTCGAGCACTGGTCCTGAGAGACCCATTCTGTGTTTCAACAGATCTAACAAGTGTTCGTGTTTGACCGTGTCGAATGCTGAGGAGAGGTCAAGTAGGATGAGGAGGCATGCTTCGTTACGATCGAGTAGTTGAAGTGCATCATCAATGATGTGTGTCATGGCAGATTCTTGTCATGCCTGTTTACATGGAGCAGACGCCGCGTTCGAAACTAACAACGTGGTTGGCAAAACAGACGTGGTTGGCAATAACTCCCCATACGACGGTGAGAGTATTGCGCATGAGTGTTCTCGGGGCATTTAGGTCCGCCTTTTCTGCTCGGAAGCGCTTCGCGATTAGCTAGTGTTTCTGGTTCGTTCCGGGTCACTGGGGGAAAGTCGTCCGAGGAGTTAGCGGTTGGCGTGTTCCACCATCGGCGTTTTCGGCGGTATCGTGAGTGCCTGAATTCAATTCCCTTTGATACTCTTGTCTGGCTTGTTATTTTACTTTATGGTTTAGAGCCTGCATGTCCGTCACGGTTCTTTGCCTTCATTTATTATTTAGCGAGTGACTTTTGATCATAGGTGACTGAAGAGTAGTCAGTTATCGAAGCGTTATGTTTTTGTGCATTTCAAGAAGTAGCACGCATGATGTTACTATTCTAGTTTCTTAGGCGTTTGTGTCTAGTCGACGTCTTGGTATTTGTTGAGACTTTATTTCCTTGTGACCTTTAACAAGGGATTTGGATGTTTTGGACCTTTATAAGTGTATCCTCTGAAGTTAAGAGGTACAGTGCAGATACAACCCAATATTACTTAAACCCTAGAAATCTAATAACTATACCTAATAGTCTGTGATCTTATTTCTAGGTAAAAACATATGAAGATCAAGACTTTCTTTCTTACGGGGAACCAAGCTTAAATACACAACCTCCCATAGGTATACTATGCAGATATCAAGCGCTAAACACTCATGCTCAGGAAAGTGGGAATAGAACTATATTAATCATTTGCTTTGTCTTATAGATACAGTTCCGGTGAAGCTTAAACCTGTCCTGTTAGACGATTGCTGACTGCAGTGTCTTCCCCTCCTTTCCTTGTTGTGTTCCCCTGTTTTCCCCAAGTCACCGCTTATGTGTTAGTTGTCAGTCCTAACACAGGGAGGTGATAAGGGGTGAGACTGAGGGCTAGGCATCAGGTTCCGTGGCACTCCTGCGACAATTGGAAGCGAGCACGACAGATCGCGAAGCCTAAGTTTATTTGTCTCCCGAGTGCCATGGAACTTACACTTGCAGATGTAGCTGGCATGATAGGCAATCTCCAATTAGAGACCCAATCCCTTTCTGATAAGGTAGAAGCTTTACAACGAAATAGAGATGGAGGAGCCGGAGCTAGCGCCCCCAGCCCCGTAGTCCAAGTAGTTACTCCTCAGACCATCCCATTAGCTCCTCCTGGAAGATATAATGGAGACCCTAATAAAAGCGCGGCATTCCTTACGCAATGCCAACTACATTTTTTATGCAAGGCAGCTTGTTTTCCGAACGATCAGGCCAAAGTAGCGTTCGTTCTTTCTTATCTGGGAGGTTCGGCTGCTAACTGGACGATTCCTTTAATCGAAAGAGATGATCCTCTTTTAGTGGATTACAATCGATTCAAACGAGAATTAAGAAAGATGTTTGATAAACATACCTTCACTCATGCCGCAGACACTTAACTCTTACACCTTAAACAGGGAAATAAAGATCTTATAACGTATATCTCTACCTTTAATCGTTTGGTTGTAGAGGCTGATTGGCCACCAGGAAAACGTAGTGCACTGTTTTATAAAGGATTAAGAGAGGAGTTAAAAGATGCACTAGCTCATGTTGTGGACCCCCCTGAGACTTGCTCTGAGTTAATAGACTTAGTGGTAAAACTCGATCATAGGTTAAACGAAAGAAAAAGGGATAAGGGTCGATATGACTTTCCTAGAATAGGTACGAGAGAAAAGAAAGCAGAGACAGAATCAAAAACCGAAGAACCAGAGCCTATGCAGATAGGTAGCCTTAAAGGTCCCCTGGCAGAAACCGAGAAACAAAGGAGAAGAGACAATAAGTTATGTCTGTATTGTGGGAAAGCAGGTCATTTCCTCAGAGAATGCCCTGTAAAACCTAAATCGTCACGCCGGGCGGAAAACTAGTAGACCCGAGACCGAATGAGACTGCTCTCTCGGGTCCTATCAAACACATGGTCTCCTCTGTTTTGGTGAACAATGGTCATTTTTATGTCATGGCTCAGCTCAGCTGGTTTGGAATCACGATAGAAGTTCCTATCATGATAGATTCCGGAGCATCAGGGAACTTTATGGATACCCATTGGGCCATAGAACAGTCGATTCCAACAGTACAAAAAACCTATATTGAAGAAGTGTATACCATTGATGGCAGTCCTTTAAAATCTGGACCCATCACCCAGACTTCTATTAGGATGGAACTCACTATTCAGTCCACTCATTGGGAGGAAATTACTTTTGATATGATAGATTCCCCCCAATTTCCAGTGGTATTAGGGTTGCCCTGGCTACGCCTACATAATCCCCAGATAGATTGGGAACATTCAACACTTACCTTTAGTGAAAGATGCAGCCCCCATAGGAAAGCTGGAATTATTCCTATCACATTTGAGAATGTGACAGAGTCAGAAGACCCTGTGCCACACAAAGACGTAACAGACAAGGAGGTCAACTCCATAACCCTCTCTATGGATCCCCACCTGACTGTGGAACAACCTGATGTAGAATTACCCAGAGAATACAAGGAATTTCAGTCGGTGTTTGACAAAAAACAGGCCACCATATTACCCCCGCACAGGGTATATGATGGCCGCATAGAGCTACAACCTGGAGCCAAAATACCTACAAGTAGAGTGTACTCACTCACCAAAAAAGAGAACATATATCTCAGAGAATATCTTGACAATATGCTTGAGTTGGGGTTTATCCGAGCCTCTAGATCCCCTGCTTCCTCAGCTCTTTTTTTTATACCCAAAAGGGAGGGTGGATTGCGATGCTGTATCGATTATCGCGCTCTCAATTCTATTACGATCAAGAATAAATATCCCCTTCCCCTCATTTCCGTACTTTTGGACCAAATAAAGGACGCCAAGTGGTTTACCAAGTTAGACCTTAGAGGGGCATATCATCTCGTCAGGGTCCAAGACGGAGATGAATGGAAAACCGCCTTTTGTACGAAGTACGGGTTGTATGAGTATTTAGTAATGCCCTTTGGGCTTTGCAACGCTCCATCTGCCTTTCAGTACTTCATTAACGAAGTACTGAAAGAGCATCTCGATGTCAGTGTCATAGCTTACATCGACGATATACTCATTTATTCCAAGACTTACCATGAACACATTCAACACGTACAGACGGTTCTCCACAAACTACAAACGAATCAGTTGTTTTGCAAACTAGACAAATGTTTTTTCCACAGACACCAAGTAGCCTTTCTGGGTTTCTTGATTTCCGAACATGGATTACAAATGGATCCACATAAGGTGTCTGCTGTGACGAATTGGCCTTCCCCCAGAACTGTCAAAGAGGTACAACAGTTCATAGGGTTCGCCAACTTCTACAGGCGCTTTATCCATCAATTTTCTGATGTAGTGTCCCCTATCACTAAGTTATTGCGTAAAGGGGTGCCTTTTGTGTGGTCTGAAGAGGCCGAGAATGCCTTTCGAATCCTGAAATCAGCTTTTACTTGTGCACCCATTCTGAAACATCCCGATCTTAACAGTCCGTTCATAGTGGAGGTAGACGCCTCCCAGGTGGCAGTGGGGGGAGTCCTTTCCCAAGCTGACTCTCCTACAGGAGAATTACACCCCGTAGCCTATTACTCTCACAAACTCACACCTGCAGAATCCAACTATGCGGTGGGGGAGAAAGAGCTTCTTGCAATTAAGAAAGTGTTGGAAGAATGGCGACAGTACTTATTGGGCACCCATCACACAGTCACCATTATAACGGACCATAGAAACTTGCAGTATTTACAAACAGCTCGAGCATTATCCATGAGGCAAATGAGATGGACACAGTTTTTTAGTGGGTATGATTTCGTCATACATTTCAGGCCAGGGAAAAAGAACGGGAAGGCTGATGCGTTGTCCCGCATGGGGTTTGATCCTGTTCCCACTGATGTGGAACCTCTCAATATCATTAGTCCTTGCAAAATCATTTGTGGGCTCACATCAGAGGAGCGTTTGATTGAACAAATACGTAGCGCTCAACAAGATCCTTCTTTCCTACCTTCTTTGGCTCACCAAACCTCCGTTGTCAAGGATGGTTTGCACTATGTCCTGGGTGGATTAGTGATACCTACATATCCCTTGCAACAACACATTCTTGAGTTATGTCATTCTTCGGGAATAGCAGGCCACCCTGGGTATAAAAGGACACTCGAGCTGGTGAGGAGATACTGTTGGTGGCCTAATCTGGCAGGGGAGGTGCAGAAGTATGTTCGTACATGTCATGTGTGTGCCCAGGGGAAGACCTCTCATGAAGGGTTAGTAGATCTACTACATCCTATCCCAACTCCTCCAGAACCCTGGCATACCGTGTCCATGGATTTTATTGTTGAATTGCCATGCACGCAGAGAGGCCACACCACTCTTCTCGTAGTGGTTGATTTGTTTACCAAATATGCTCACTTCATCCCACTACAGAAACTACCCACTTCACAAGATTTGGCATCTGTCTTTTTGCATAATATAGTCAGGTTGCATGGTTTACCAGCTGTTTTGATCACAGACAGGGGGACTCAATTTGTATCCAAGTTTTGGAAATCTTTGTGTGAGGCCCTACACATAGAAATACGCCTTTCATCAAGCCACCACCCCCAGACAGATGGGCAAACTGAGAGGGTGAATCAGAGCCTAGAAAAATTCATCAGATGTCAGTCACTGCAAGATCAGAAAGAATGGGATGAGTTAGTTTGGCTTGCTGAGCTATCATATAACAACAGTCACCACTTTTCTACCCTGTTCACACCTTTCTATGGGTCCCGTGGTTATCACCCTAGAATACTGCCTTTTGCCTCTGTCAAACAATGTCTTATTCCTGCTGTGACAGATCTGGTTCATCATGTTCAATCGGTTCATTCCAAGATACATGATAATCTTGATAGGGCCAAAACTGAGTATAAGAAAAAGGCGGATGCCCGCAGAAAAGCAGAACCAGTATATCAAACGGGGGAAAAGGTATGGCTTTCCACCAGACATCTGAATCTCAAAGGCGCCTGTAAATTTAAACCAAAGTATGTCGGGCAATTTGTGATTTCAAAGATTGTAAACCCTGTGGCCATGAAATTGACCTTACCCTCGTCTATGAAAGTGCATCCCGTCTTTCATGTGTCCCTATTAAAGCCTGTTGTGCCTGGTACTCGTATCCCAGCAGTGACTGTTCCTGTCCTGGTTGACGATGAGGTGGAATATGAAGTAGGGGCTATCATCGATTCCCACGCGTACGACGTCGCCTCCAATATTTGGTGCATTGGAAAGGATATGGTATCGAGGAGAGGTCTTGGGAACCGGCCAGCCAGGTGCATGCCCCGCGTTTACTTAGGGCCTTCCATAGGCGCTATCCTCACAAGCCGAAACCGGTGGGGGGTGTTGTGGGGGGGTATTCTGTCATGCCTGTTTACATGGAGCAGACGCCGCGTTCGTAACTAACAACGTGGTTGGCAAAACAGACGTGGTTGGCAATAACTCCCCATACGACGGTGAGAGTATTGCGCATGAGTGTTCTCGGGGCATTTAGGTCCGCCTTTTCTGCTCGGAAGCGCTTCGCGATTAGCTAGTGTTTCTGGTTCGTTCCGGGTCACTGGGGGAAAGTCGTCCGAGGAGGTTGGCGTGTTCCACCATCGGCGTTTTCGGCGGTATCGTGAGTGCCTGAATTCAATTCCCTTTGATACTCTTGTCTGGCTTGTTATTTTACTTTATGGTTTAGAGCCTGCATGTCCGTCACGGTTCTTTGCCTTCATTTATTATTTAGCGAGTGCCTTTTGATCATAGGTGACTGAAGAGTAGTCAGTTATCGAAGCGTTATGTTTTTGTGCATTTCAAGAAGTAGCACGCATGATGTTACTATTCTAGTTTCTTAGGCGTTTGTGTCTAGTCGACGTCTTGGTATTTGTTGAGACTTTATTTCCTTGTGACCTTTAACAAGGGATTTGGATGTTTTGGACCTTTATAAGTGTATCCTCTGAAGTTAAGAGGTACAGTGCAGATACAACCCAATATTACTTAAACCCTAGAAATCTAATAACTATACCTAATAGTCTGTGATCTTATTTCAAGGTAAAAACATATGAAGATCAAGACTTTCTTTCTTACGGGGAACCAAGCTTAAATACACAACCTCCCATAGGTATACTATGCAGATATCAAGCGCTAAACACTCATGCTCAGGAAAGTGGGAATAGAACTATATTAATCATTTGCTTTGTCTTATAGATACAGTTCCGGTGAAGCTTAAACCTGTCCTGTTAGACGATTGCTGACTGCAGTGTCTTCCCCTCCTTTCCTTGTTGTGTTCCCCTGTTTTCCCCAAGTCACCGCTTATGTGTTAGTTGTCAGTCCTAACACAGGGAGGTGATAAGGGGTGAGACTGAGGGCTAGGCATCAGGTTCCGTGGCACTCCTGCGACAATTGGAAGCAAGCACGACAATTCTGTACTGTGATTTGTGCAGAAGCCGGATTGGTGCTTATTTAGCAGCTTGAAGTGATCAATATGTTTAGTCAATTGGTGATGAACGCATTTTTCCAGAAGTTTGGCCAGAGTGGGAATATTGGATATTGGGCGGTAGTTGTTGAGGTCCGTGGGGTCAGCTGTGGGTTTCTTGAGGATGGGAGACACTTGTGCTACCTTCAGAGGGTCGGGGATGCAGCCTTGTTGAAGTGAGCTGTTGATGATCTGTGTCTGTAGTATAGCACGCGTACTCAGCAAGCGTAGCCTCGTAGCACATGTGGGCAGTAAATGAAATACACATATGCGCGCCTGCCAATATTATGAAAACACTCTATGTTTATCTATCAATGTACAGCTCACTAAGATATATTGCAATGGAGCCGGACGGCCATACGTTTTCTCGCAGCTCCACCACCTGGATGCTAATCTAAACAATCTGCAGGAAGTGCTTGTGCATGAGAATAAACATCTGAAGTACACATCACTCGATCACACTGCAGTGCGCGCGCTCCCTGTGTGCAGATACATACAGTAGGGCAGCTGCGATAGCCCCACTCAAGCTCTTTAAGTGTGGCCCGTAACATGCCTCACTGGCACCGGAGCTGTCAGTGTGTGCAGTAACCCCCACTGAGCCGATGTTTGTCACTGCATTGCACTGTCAGTCTGACTCCCAGTGCAACTGCTGCATGTCACTGCACGCATGGACTGATAGCGCTATGCACACTGGCTTGACTCAGCGCACTGATGTGCATTACATATTTCTGAGCAATTAGCTCTTGCGCGTTCTGACAGCGTACTGAGCTATGTGCACTGCTCTGTACCAGTGCTGGCTATGCTGACAGCGGCGTGACTCAGTTGCATGCACTTTGAGAAGGCTTGGTTGCAGTGTTATGAACCCCTGAGGCATACATCAGTACAGAAAGCCCTCCTTGGGGTGTTTGATGGAAAAACAAAAGTCCAGTTTGAGTTGACACTGAAATGTAATGTGACACTGGAGAGTAATACAGTTTTGCAGTGTAAATCAGTTGTGCAGTGTCAGTAATAACACTGTACGTGGTACATCTGCAGACAAACCAATTCTCACATTGGTTTGCTAAACAAAAACAGCAAATCAAGCAAAAAAAAACCAACAAATAAAACCAGACCCACAAAGTGTTTCCCTTGTGGGAGCGAGCAGGGGCACCATCTGTTTGCAAGTTAATTGCAAACAGATGTCGCCAAAGCTTGCTCCGGCAAGGGAATCGCCAAACGTGCACGCGTTGCCATTGAAAGAAATGCAAATCGTGCAAGTTTTTGGCCAAAAAAGCGAACCAATTCCAAGAGGTCTCCTCCTATGCAGTGCATGTGCGCTGCGTAGACGAGACATAAAAAAAGAGGTCTTGAGCTGAACATGTGGCATTCCTCAAGAAGGCGCTTCGCACAGAAACACGCGTTGAGAAGTGAATGAACATTAGGCACATTTTTATTGAAACGTATATAATTAATGATTTGAGATTTTGTAAAATATAAAGATTACAGATGTAAAGCACATAATGTTAAATGGTGTTAACAATTGCAAATTATAGATTGTGCTATAAACTCTAATTGACTCACCCAAAGAGTGGAGTTGATAAAAGACATCGTAATAAACTAGACCTAATTGGAAACAAATGCATAAACTGATTTTAAATGTGAATTGTGGATGTGCTCGAAGTACAAATAAGTATTAGTTTATGTCAATTGAAATTGAAATATTGACGTTGTTGGGGTTATTTTTGCAATATTAGCCTTTTTTCCTGCCACAGGAACTGCATTGAAGGAGAGGTCCCTTATTTTAGAGACTGTCTTGAGTTACTCAAGATTTACTAAGCCACTGAATGCTACATCAGGTTACTTTGCATGGCTTGGTAAATCTTACTTAAGGATTACATTGAGTCACTCTGCGTGATGCAAGGGTAGCGCAATCCTTTGACAACTCCAATGTTATACTATGGGTGAGATAGTCCTTGCAGTAGTGAAAAACGAATGTAAGAGTTTTTCACTACCAAGACATGTAAACATGAAAGTGCATGTCCTGCTTTTTAAATATATTGCACCCTGCCCTCTGGGCTCTCCAGGGCCTACCCTAGGCGTGACTTGTATGTATTAAAAAGGAAGGCTTGGGCCTGGCAAAAGGTATATTTTGTCAGGTTGCAATGGCTGTTTAAACTGTCACACAGGCTCTGCAATGGACTACTTAAGTGGCTGGCACAATCGGAGGTGCAGGCCTAATAATAGTATTTAGTTTACGTGCCCCCATCTATCAATATAAACGTTTTACATTTTTTTTAATTAAAGTTGTATTGCATACATATGATAAAAAACCAACACGCAACATTTAGCAAAACATCCCAGTGCACAGTATTTCTTCATAGGCAACACATCCAGACCAAACTTTTTGTAGGGTTAGGGTTACAGTATACAGTATACTTAGCACTATTTTCGTGTACAACAATTTACAGCATGTACAATTTCACAGTATCTGGAGTCAGCACATCTGGATGAGATTGTAGATATTCTGTCAGCGGTGACCAAAAATCTTTAGGTCTAGATATTATCGGTAGCTATTCCTCATACATTTTTAAGGTGTCCTTACAATAAACCAGATCAATCAACCATTGCTTTTTACTAGGACACTTCTTGCTATCACAGTGCATGGATATACGTCTTTTGACTAAGCCTGGGCGTAGTGGGGCGTAGTGGGGCTCCGCGGAGCTACGCGGAGAGGGCGAGAAGCTACGCCCACTCCCGCACTCCGCGTAGCCCCACTACGCACCTCCCTCCCGCTCTCCCCTACATACTTTATTTAAGCAATTACACTGATTAAAACAATTTTAAAGCACTTACCTTGTCCGGGGCTCGTCCGGGGCTCCCTCTTTGAATAGCGTCCTTTTCCTGGATACCAATGCGCATGCGCGGGCGGCCACGCATGCGCATTTCTCCCGAGAAATGCGCATGCGCGGGCGGCCGCGCATGCGCATTTGTTTCCAGGAAAAGGACGCTATTCAAAGAGGGAGCCCCGGACGAGCCCCGGACAAGGTAAGTGCTTTAAAATTGTTTTAATCAGTGTAATTGCTTAAATAAAGTATCTAGTGGAGGGCGGGAGGGAGGCGGGTGGCGGCCGACTCGGCTACGCTGCCTACGCAAAATGCGTAGAAGGCAACACTACGCCTACTCCGTGGGCGTAGCCGATTCCTCCGCCCAGGGTTACTTTTGACCATAAATAAAACTTTGGTGCATAGCTTTTGTTTAGTGGATCTTAATTTCTCCACTAATCCCAATAAGCATGTTTTCACTGAACATTCTACCTGCATTTCCAAAATTTGACTTAAAGTCATCGTTATATCTTCCCAGTATTTACTAATTTTTGTGCATCGCCATGCTAGGTGCATGAAATTTGCATCATCCGTTCCGCAGCAGCAGCATCTAGCATTTGTTCTCAATTCACATTTGTATGGGTTTTGTGGAGTGTGATATGTTTGATGTACATATTTGTAATGGATGATGCGCAGGTTGCCATTTGGTGTTAGTAAGGCCGTTAGTGCGCAGCAATCTTGCCACTCGGCCTCTTGCGGTAGTTTCTCTAATTGGGCATCCCAGCGGTCTTTAGCTCTACTGGAGTCACCTGCTATATCATCCTGTAATAGTTTATACAGTTTGGATACCAAATGTGCATTAATTGGGGTGGTAAGTATCATTTGTAATGCTGCCAATGCGGTTCCACAGGGAATGTGGGATATAGTTCCTTGATGGCCCCCCTCAGCCTGTAATATGTAAATTTAAATAGGAGCGTCTGGTTGTAAACATAACTGAGGTCAGATTCATCAATAAACCTTCCTTCGCTGTATAGATTCCCCATGGTGGTGATGCCAACTTGTTGCAGCAGTGACATACCGCCACCAGTGAGTGTCACTGTTAATTCGGGGTGATGATGCAATGGCAGTGCCGGTGCATATAGCTGTAATTTCTGTGACAATTTCCCCATGCGCTGCCATGTGGAGTTTGTGGTCGTTATTGTATTGATTTCATTCCTAGTTACCTGGGGACGTGTATGTGGTAGAAGTTTTGTAGTGGGATGGGGTGGGCATCACCATCTTCCACTGCTGTATGCAGCAGATATAGTATCAGATAAAACCAATAGTGAGCATATTCTGCTTGCGCTCATAGATCATGTAGTAAGAAATCTGGCACTGCAAAGTCACCTTTAGCGTATGGTAATGTTAATATACGTAGGTCTATATGGGCTAGATTCCCCGCCCATATTAGCCTGGTTATGCTTGTGGTGAGTCTCTGGAAGACCGATGCAGGTGGTGGTATTGGTATGTTGTTAAATAAATATAATATCTTGGGGAGTATTACCATTTTAACAATGGCCATTATATCCGCCGGTGACAATGGCAGGTGAATCCACCTGTATATTTTTTCTTCAAGTTTAGTGATGGCAGTTCCATAGTTTGGACGGATTACTACTTCAGAATCTCTGTGATACCAAATACCGAGGTATTTGACCAGATGTGTCTGCCACTCCAGGGAAAAATTCAACCAGATGGGGTGCGGTTATATCTGTAAGAGGGAGAATGGAGAATTTGCCCCAGTTCATTTGTAAGCATGATTGCTTACCACATTTTATATATCTACACAATAGAGGGGATAGATGGACGCGATGTTCTCTTACATATAGTACCATGTCATCTGCGTACATGGATATACCTATTTAACGTTGAGGAAACTGAAGTGCTGTGACTGCATGCTTTTGACGTATCTTGCACTCCAATGGTTCCAGCACTATTGCAAATAGCAGGGGCGATAAGGGACACCCCTGTCTGGTGCCACGCTTTATTTGTATTAAGTCTGAGACGTGTAAATTGACTTTTATTTGCGCTATTGGTTTAGCGTAAAGGGGTTTAATCCATGTCATTAGAATGGGGGGCAGTCCCATTTTCTGCATTACTGTGAAGAGGTATTCCCATTCCACCGAGTCAAATGCCTTGGCAGTGCCCAATAACACTGCCGCCGCCTCCAACTTCGGATTGATGTGGTGAGACAATGCAAACAGCATACACATGTTGTGGGATGTAGATCAGTGGGGGATGAATCCTGATTGATCTGGTAATACTATATTTTGCATCAGTGGTTGTAATCTTGTAGCTATGATTTTTTGCTAAGATTTTGGCTTCTATATTGATTAATGATAGCGGATGATACGAGTCGCAGTTAGTTGGGTCCTCGTCTGGTTTTAATAATACTATAATTAATGCTTCTCGTAATGTAGGTAGCAGAATCTGTTTTTCATGTGCATCGCCATACATCTCCACCAGATAGGGGCATAACAAATCTGCGTATGTTTTGTAAAACTCCTCAGTGAACCCATCAGGTCCAGGGGCCTTGCCATTGGGGAGTGTTTTTATGGCTTCTTTGACTACTTCAATAGTGACTGGTTGGGCTAAATACTCTCTCTGGTTGTCTGAGAGCCAAGCAATGGCTATATCCTCCAGATATTCAAGAATCTACTGATGTTTGGCTGTGTTACATGTTGCTTAGAGCTTCTGACATGTTGTAATGAAGGCTTGTAGAATGTTTGTTGTGGCATCTGTTGAGCACCTTGAGCATCCCTAATGTTAGTAACAACATGGGTTTTGCGTGGGTTACAGATTTTTTGTGCCAGGATGCGTCCCGATCTTCCTCCCTCCCCATATGCACGAGCTACCTGGGGGTGGGATAGATATTTAATCTCATTGTTTGCCAGTTCCTGATATTCCTTCAACAATGCTTTTATATCCCCCAGCATGCCTGCATTTTGAGTGCGTTCAAACTCTGCTACAAGCTGCTTTATTGCACTCTCACATTCAAACAAGTGGGTGCGTATATCTCTCAGGATGCCGGCGTTAGAACTGATGCAGACACCGCGTATTGTGGCCTTAAAGGCCTCCCACAACGTACTTGCATACTCCACTGAATTTTTGTTAATATCAAAGTACTCCTCTGTGGCTGTGTGTATCGTAGAGCTCTATAGGGGGTCTAGTAATGCCTTAGCATTAGAACGCAAAATGAATGGAGGTGGTGTATAATGCGGGAGGTCTACAAATATCACTATTGGATTATGGTCTGACAATGTTTTGGGGAGGTTTTGTATGTTGTATATCCATGTGCTGGCAATTTCCATAGCTAGCCAATAATCAATGCATGCCCAGCTGTTATGGTACATGGAAACATGTGTACCTTCTAGTTTGTGTTGGTTATGGGGCCTCCAGACATCTAACATTCCAAATTCGGACATCTTCTCTTTCACTGTTTTAACTGCTTGTTTATGAGGTTCTTGAGTCGTGCCTGATCTATCTTGTTCTTCATTCAATGATAAGTTTGAATCCCCACCCCAAAGTACTTCCATTGGCGGCAACTGTCTAAGATTACTCAAAATGTCATCTAAATGTGGGCCATATGTGTTGATCAGGCCCACTCGTGTGCCTTGCAGGTGCCCTGTAACTATTAGATATCGCCCCATATCATCTGATATGGTTTGGTCTATAATAAATTGTGTTCCTTTCTTGATAAGTATGAGAACACCTCTAGCATAGGATGAGTAAGAGGACGACAGTACAGCTTTGGCCGATCTTTTGCCTAGTGAGCACATACAATCATTCGCTAAATGGGTTTCTTGCAGTAGGGCAATTGGAATTTGATGCCTATCTAAGTAGGTAAGTACTTGTCTTATCTTTTGGGGGACATTTAGTCCCCGAACATTCCATGTTAAAATGCGCAGAGATGACGTGCTTTTGTTATGCACCATTTTGGGGTGTAAAGCTGACTGAAGCAGAGTTTTTCATGTACATACTAATACTTATCTCCCGTGATGTGTGCTGGAGTCTGGTATCACAGCATGTGGTGTCTTTAGTTCTAACATGATGATTAAGATGTTGCGTGCCTGCAACTGGGAAAACAAACAAATCCCCGCCCCTCCCCCCACTTTAGCATCGCATTTATGCCAAAGACATGTCCCTGCGATCATAAAGATAAACTTCATAACTTTGTCAGGGAACACCCACTTGCACACGCAATGCAGATGCGGCTGGAACATATTTAGGGCAGTCGGCTATCTTAATAGAAATAACAACAATATAAAGACTGACCCATTCGGTTCAGTATGGCAAATGCACTATAGACATATCGCACATAGCATATGTATGTGTAGGCTTCCTATATTCGTATAGACTTCGTTCAGCATGAGCAGGAGTGTAGAATTCTCTAGATAGCCTCATGTGTTTAGCCTTTCCACAATAATAAACGTTACAACATTGTTCTGCATAGATAATGTCAATATTCAACTTTTTTACACAGTCACTGCCTTTAGAATAGTGTCCCAATGTTCCTGTTCATTATCAGGACTGTTCGTACTTTACCCATTTCAAGTAACTTAACAGGAGGAGACCCACAAGGTCAAGATCGGTAGGTGATAGTCGCTAAGCTAATATAGCATAGTCCAGCCATTCGATGCCCACTGGCCCGTCGATTTTTCGCTATCATTTTCTAATTGTAATAGTTTAAGCAGGCAAATATGCATCATACAGTTCACGGCCAGGAAACTTTGATAGTATAGTGTTCCCACATGCCACAGTACTCTTATTAGTGTACAAGCTAATACTATCATTACCATCTTGTGATGCTAACAACAGATGACAACCAGTCCCAAAGGCCAGACATGTAAGTGTTAACAGCATTTCAATGTCTGTTATTTAGTCCGTACATTTTGCCATAGTGTCATCTCCCCTGGATACATCCTATACTGTATAGCGTAGATTAACCAGCCATGTTGTGTCCATGTTTATTCAAGCCTTACCTTCCAATATAATTTCTGCATCTCACTAGCTGCTGTCTCCTACAGATTGCAATGTAGAGGGATCATGATCCCTAGTTTTCCGTTTGGTGGAGATCTGTTTTAAAAAGTCTTGGACTGCCTTTGGTGTATATAGGACTGTGGCTCGACACACATGTGTGACACGTAGTCTTGCGGGATAGAGCATTGCATAGGGTACACCGAGGTCGCTGAGCTTTTTTCACTGTAGTGTATTCTCTGCGTGCGGCTTGTACTGACTGTGTGAAGTCTGGGTACAAGGTAACATCATAGTTGTGATATATTAACTGCTGCTTTTCACGCGCAAGGCCCAGTATGGTGTCTCTGTAATTCAATACACGAGCTATAATTGGTCGAGGTGGGGTTCTGGAGGTGGCGGTGGTGCTAGAGATCGGTGTGCGCGTTCAATGATGAACAATGAGGAGAAGTTTTCCGCACCAAAGCAATCTTTCAACAGGTCTTCTATGTATGTCACCATTCTCCCAGTGCTGGCACTTTCTGGTATACCCATCATGCGTATATTATTGCGGCAAGATTTTGCCTCTAAATCTTCATTTTTATATTTTATGACTGTCAATAATTTGTCCGTTGTGGCGCATTTTGTGGCTATTGTGCTGGATACATCTTCCACCGATAAAATGCGCGCATCCGCTGTGTCCAATAGTTGGCCTTGTTTATCCAATTTTTGCTGCCATATGGTCCACTCTCAACGTGACGGTGTCGATTTTCCCATCAATTGCTTGTAGACTTTGTTGGATGGCAGTTAGTGTAGCTTACATGTGGGATTTTCTAGTGTGTGCGGAGTCCGGTTCAGTATCTGGGTGAGCGTGCATAGATTTGGGCTTGTGGCATGTGTCAAACGATATTTTAGGCTGCTGTTTGTCTGGTTTGTGCATGGTTGCAGGATTGATGGTATATATCACTAGGCAGCTATTGTGCTGGGCAATGCGTTGAATACTTTTGTGATTCTTCAATCATGCTCTGCTGTCAGGCGTGTGGATTTAGGATTGCAGCCAATTTGACCGATGAGCCCTGCCCATAGATCTGGTAGGATTATTTATCTTGGCGTGGGTTGATGATAAAGGAGTGAGGCTCCGTGTTCTGAGGTGCACCGCAAACCCCCCAAACAGAGAGGTGTGCTATTGGTGAGCGAGGCGCTTCTGTGCGATTTGTGATCCAGCTGGTCGGTCTCCACGTGGTGAGTGCCTGCGATCTATCGTAAAGTGTGACTCAGGTCCACGATATCTACAGCATTGACATGATGCACACAATGTCGATGGTGCACATTATTGCTCTGTCGCCCAGCCGTGTTAAAATACTGATCTGCTCAATGCCCTGGTCATTAAGTGCAGTATGTAACAATTTCTCACTACCTGGTGCCGGCTGCGCAATGTTGGCTCTTGGCTGTATGCATGTACATAAAGTGTTTATGGGACGCAGCTCTGTGGTCTGACGACTTCCAGCTCCATAATGGTTCACAGCATGTTAGCACAGTTCTCGCGCACTCTGAGTCGCCATTTGCTTTTCCCCTGAAAGTGCTGGGTTGAGCTGCGAGAGGTTAGGCGTATGTGCCTACGGTATGCTAATATTTAGTATGGTGAGCAATAAGTGGTTCCGCTGCACGCTGCGATGTTCACACGCACTCACCCCTCGGCTGGAAGCTGATGATCGCTTCAGTTAGGGCAGATTGCATATACCGCATCGGTCGGGGAGAATGGCGCCCGCCATCTTGATTTGTGCTCCGATCTCCGAGTGCATTGGCATATTAGTCTGTTTATGGTCGTATCAGGTCTGAAAGACATCTCACCACAGCATATTCGGAATGCGCCAATATTCTGACTTCCAAGTCTGTGTATTTGGCTTACTTTCCAGTGCCTTCTGCATATATTTAGAGCGGATGTTTCGCGGCGCGCCCTGCAGCATCCCTCATCTATCAATATGAAATTGGAGAGATGCAAAGAATAATATAAGAGCAACGTCTTCTAAAAAAAGTGAAATGTAAGGATCTGGAAACGGTTCATGGGGAGAATCCGAACAAATGGGTCATGTAGCATGTGAATAGTGATACTTTCATATCTCTTTCCATTTATCTGATACTTTTTTTTGCTTCCCACTTACATTGAATGATGCAAAACAAAAGCAATAGCTGTAATAGGTCTGCAATATTAGACTTTATACTTTTTGGAATAACTGTTTATGTCATTTCAGAGGATTATCTATTCATATTTTAAAACTTTGTTAAATGTAGCCTAATGCGTTTTTTAAAAATAAAAAAATGGACTCCACCGAAGCTAAGTCTCTAAGTGGCATATTTACAAGCCCCTATCGCCACCATAACTTCACTTTTCAGGACATTGTGGTAGCGATAGGAAATTTGCCTTATTTACAAGGCAGTGTTAAGTCACTTAACATGGCTCAACGCTGCCTTGTAAATAAGGTGCCCTTTCACTCTACACTTAGCGTGAAAGGGGAGGGCAATGGGTGTTGTTGTGGGTGTTCGACCACAACACCCATTGATTTTGATGCTGCCTCTTATTTACAACGGTGGCATAAATATGAGGCAGCGCCAAAATTAAGACCAGGGAAAACCTAGTCTTACCCTGGCGCAAATAGGAGAAATGTTTAATTTCTCCTTGTTTTTGCTGTTTCCATGTGTGCTGCATTGTGGAAACATGGAAACAGAAAAACGCCAATGATTGTTTATGGGCAGGAAGGTGTCTCTTCTTCCATATAAACAATCATTGAAAAAAATGTCATTTTTCAACTTCTAAGTGTGCTGCATTACGCAGCACACATAGAAGTCGCAAAACGCCATTTAAAGATTGTTCATGTGCAGAAAGGGACACCTTCCTGCACATAAACAATCACTCCCCTCAATGCAGACACCCTTGCACTGTGGTGAAAGGGTGCCTGCGTTGGCGCTAGGAAACTAAATTTAGCACCAGACCAGTGCAAGGGGGAAATGCAGGGCTGCACCATATTCTTGTAAACAGGGTGCAGCCCTGCGTTTCCAAAGTGACGAAGCTTGTCTTTAGCCTTCTTGGCTTAACGAGATGCTTCGCCACTTTCCTTGTAAATATGCCCCTTAGTTGCTTACAACCTGTTATGAGCTTCCATGTGTTCTTCTTGAGTCAAATAATAACTATTTGATTAAACATGGATGATAATTCTCAGTGTATATAATATTTATTTACATTATTTTTCTATTCATTTTCATTGATTAATTTTGGGAAATCCTCTGTAAATATCAGGTAATTTTTTATTTATTTGTTTGAAATATCTTCTTATTTTCTAGCCTAGGCAATATCCCCCTACTCCACCTTAAGCTTTAAAAAGATATATTTTTATGTTTTATTCATACATCTTCCTTTAAGGTTTACCTTTTCAGTTTTCCCTTAACCTTATCCCTTCCCTAATGTTACACCCTATCCTCAAAGTAACCACATGCTCTTAAGAATATATGAATACTTGCCCTTTCGTGTATTTTATCCTCAATATTTCTTTTGTATTATTGCCGAAAGATGTTTTATTATGATTTTATAATACGTAAAAGTAGGATCTCACCCATGTATGCATCCATCAAGCAGATGAGAGGAAGTCCAATTGAATGCACATGTTCGGTGTTTTGAATGATTAGTCTGGCCTTTTATCCTGTTCTTGTTTCATTGCCTCAAACCGTTTTTCAAGATGTTCGGGCCATGTTCTTGTCTGGGTCGGATAAATATTTACTTCGTGATGGCTAATATATCATTTATGTTACTGGTGTACTGTGATGTCTCCACCTACATTATTTGTACGTGCCATCATTGAAAAGTTCCAGTTTCTTTAAAGACATCTGGAGATCTTGAGAAGTGTTTTGAATCGGTGTGGTGCAGATGAAAATATCTATTATCCTGAAATGCTTAATTCACAGCCTCTGGCACATCCAACAACCACTGAACTATATGTTCAAGACAGCCAGAAAATTATCGCCAAATTCCATCAACGGGGTTACCCCACAAATCTTACTGAAACTGCAGAACAAGGAGCATCGTCTCGCGCAAGGAATGAACTATTGAAACCCAAAAACACAATCCAGGAGGATGACAATCGTCTTGTATTTGTATCCAAATTCTCTACCCAATCAGCCAAAATGTTCTTTTTTTTCCTGATTTGAAGGAACAGGTATGCCCTCAAGGGGTGAGGGTATGTTAGAATGATCCTCGCTCACACTATGGGGTCGATTCCGATCCGGTAAAATCACCGTCCGTACAACTCGCATCCGGAGCCGTTTCCGTACGACTCGTACGGACGCCGTACGACCGGACGATTCCGATCCCGATCGGGCGACCCGGACGCCATTCGTACGGTCCACGTCGATTCGTACGGAAAAGCGTACGATCACCTACACACCGTACGGCGCGTACCCCCCATGATCGCAGGGGTACGTGCCGTACCCCTGCGATCATGGGGGTACGTGTCGTACACCCAGCATACATGGGGGTACTTGCCGTACACCCAGCGTACATGGGGTACGGCACATACCCCATGTACGCTGGGTGTACGGCACGTACCCCCATGATCGCAGGGGTAGGGCACGTACCCCTGCGATTATGGGGGGTACGCGCTGTACCCGGGGGTGCCGTTCCGTACCTGTTTTGGGGCGAACTCTGACTGTACGACAGTTTCCAGCTCCCGTAGAAAAAGGGTCGTACGGAGCGTACCCAACACGGATCGTACTTGCCGGGTCGTAAAAAGCAGCCGCGAAACGTATGAACGTCGCGTACAGCGGCTTCCGAGGGCGATTCGTACGGGAATTTCATTCGTACGGCCCCTGGTACGATTCGGACGGATAGCTGCATGGGGTGTGGATCGTACTACGTCGTTCGTACGGGGACGGTTACGGGTACGATTCGTACGGGAAAAAATGCTCCGGAGCGCTTTTTACAGGATCGGAATCGACCCCTATATGTATCCAAAGATGGTTTCTCAACAAAAGCAACCGTCTCGGACGTTATAGTAGGAGAGGTTGCCTGATGTTGAGAGCTAAGATCCTAAACAACGGGGGAATTTAAGTCTATTAAACAGTTGGAAGTGTCCGACAACTCATTAGGGATACAGTTGTTAGCAATATCAATGGGAGTGGGAGATGAAATACGATCTTGAAAGATGAGGGGAATATTGTCAGTACTAAATATCTCTGCATCAGCATCCAGAAAACTTTTATTTTGATGTTGTATGGAGGGGGTACCTTTGGGGGGGATACTAGGGGTTTCTTTTTTAAGAGATCAATCGAGAAACGGCGCTCCGCACGTTTCTCCGCCAACAACAGTTCTTTGTCAATATCTTTCATTGCCCTGGCAAAATATTTATCCAAAGGGCCAAGTATTGATACCCCCACAGTGGAAGGCAGAGAATTGGGAACACCTGAAGACATCTTGAAGGATCCAAATATAAAATAATAATCACGAAGGAATAACAGGGTGATATGTACTAATCTAGCGTATTTAAGGAAATAACAATATAATTACCAAATTATAACATACAACACCCCAAAATACGACACAATACCATCAATAAAAAGGGAAATGTCAGAGTCAAGGCGTTAGAGAGCAGGCTCAGCTCAGCCTCCTGCAGCCCCTGACGGCCACAGATGGCCCGCCCTTTGCCCGGGCTTAGCCCCGTGCTCCGTCCCGCTCGCGTCCCGCTTCGCGGTGAGCCTGGACTGCTCTAATAGCCCGCGGCAGGCGAGGGGGCGTGGCCGCTGCGGGAAGAGGCTGCAGGTGTTTCCAATGCCTCGCAATCCCGCAGCGGTAGGAGAACAATCAGCGGCACTCCTGTGGAGTGGGTGCGGCGCCTGTCCACGACCGTTATGAGCCCCAGCAGCAGTGTCAGCAAGACTCCCAGTCCTTCTCGAATCCCAAAGTGAGTGGCACCCGCGGAGCGGGTGCCGCGAAAGGTAATGGTCGCGGCCGGTGAGGGGGCGTGGCCGCTGCGGGAAGAGACTGCAGGTGTTTCCAATGCCTTGCAGTCCCGCAGCGGTAGGAGAACAATCAGCGGCACTCCCGTGGAGCGGGTGCGGCGCCTGTCCACGACCGTTATGAGCCCCAGCAGCAGTGTCAGCAAGACTCCCAGTCCTTCTCGAATCCCAAAGCCGCGAAAGGTAATAGTCGCGGCAGGCGAGGGGGCGTGGCCACTGCGGGAAGAGGCTGCAGGTGTTTCCAATGCCTCGCAGTCCCGCAGCAGTAGGAGAAAAATCAGCGGCACTCCCGTGGAGCGGGTGGGCGCTGTCCACGACCGTTATGAGCCCCAGCAGCAGTGTCAGCAAGACTCCCAGTCCTTCTCGAATCCCAAAGTGAGTGGCACCCGCGGAGCGGGTGCCGCGAAAGGTAATGGTCGCGGCAGGCGAGGGGGCGTGGCCGCTGCGGGAAGAGGCTGCAGGTGTTTCCAATGCCTCACAGTCCCGCAGCGGTCGGAGAACAATCAGCGGCACTCCCGTGGAGCGGGTGCGGCGCCTGTCCACGACCGTTATGAGCCCCAGCAGCAGTGTCAGCAAGACTCCCAGTCCTTCTCGAATCCCAAAGTGAGTGGCATCAGCCAAAATCAAAAAGTCAATTCGCAGACACTGGTCAATGCTACAGTTGGAAACTGACTTCAACAACATTTTTGAAAAACCACCTATTTTTGCCTACCAACGTTCCCAAAAATATACAATCCCTTTTAAAACATCCAACATTGTCTACCAATCAAGTCTTCAAAGGAACTATACCGTGTCATAACTGCGGACATTGCAGTAGTATAATACCTGGCAACATTCTTTCACACCCCACAAAAGGTACCCCGATTCACCTTTACGTTAATGCTACTTGTGACACAACCAATGTCGTGTACATGTTGAAATGCCCATGTGGCCTCCCATATGTGGGTAAAACAGAACGCATAATTAAAACGAGATTAACGGAACACCGGAGTAATATCCGCATGAGGAACCTAAAGTCCTGCATTGTCGCACACTTTGTAGCACAATCACATAATCTCAGTCAAATTTGTTTTCTAATTTTGGAAGTGGTTACCAATTACCCCATAGAGACAATAACAAACATTTACTACAACGTGAACTACATTGGATACATTTTCTCCATGTGCTACATCCAAAAGGACTTAATGACAGATTAGAACTCAGTTGTCATTTGTGATTTAACTTCTGAGTATTGTATTTATTGTGATGATCTCTCTTGTCTGTTAATCTTTACCGACCTGGGTTCTCCCACATTTATACCCCCTATATTTCATTCTATTCATTTCATTCTCTTATCTCTTGTAATCTTTTCTCTATGGCTCTTATGTTTCATGTTTTGTTTCTTTCTTTTTCCCCTCTTTTCCTCTTCTTTTCTCCTCCCCTCTTCACCTTCCTTTTTTCCGTTTTTTCATTCTGTTTCCAGTGCTCTTTACACACTTAAGTTTCATCCTACATACACCGGCACGCATTTCATTATTGTCCATTTCCTTTTGGTTTCATGGTATTTACTTGGTTAGCCATTACAACACTTTCATACTTCCTGATTCTAAGCTCGTTGTCCTATTTCGTTGTCTATGGTTTAACCCTCTAACTGGAAACATACACGCATGCGCGGAGTCTTCCGGCTTCACCGTTACGGTTGAACCGGACCACATTCTGCACCGTAACTAACCTGCTCTCACTCCCGGTAAGTGGTATTACACTAACGGTCACCTTTTTCATTCCTCTGAATCGGCACCATGTATACGGTTCGATAGTACTCGCTATAGCTTCGCTCCTTTCGTTTTCAGTTCCGTCATTAAGTTCCGTTCACTATCGGCACATGTATAGAGCTTTTTCACCTCACATTTGTACTTTCCTATTTACCCTTCCTTTAGTTTTGAGTTTACTTTCTTCTAAGTCTGGGTGTCTTTGGACTCATCGACCCCAGTATAATACTGCATGCATCTTCACACAGTTGTTCAGCAGGAGCTACACGGTATCTTCTCTACACCTAAACCACACCGATCTAATTTGTCTACCCATGAACGCCAAGCTTTGAGACAACTTGCCACCACCAAAGATCTAAAAATCTGACAAAGGAGGCGCCTTGGTAGCCCTAGATACCAGCTACTACACTGAGAATTTGGATGCTCACCTTAACGACCAAGACCTCTACATGACATTGAACTCAGACCCTACCAATGATTTTAAAGCTATCTTGGTTACCATAGTTAACAATGCTGTTCTCGCTAAAACCATCACAGAAAGAGACAAAAAATTCCTAATCAAAGAATATCCTCAGATACCGTATATCTATCTGGTACCAAAAATCCACAAACATCCCACAAAACCCCCGTTTAGACCCATTGTCAGCACCTGTGATTCATTCCATGAACCTACCGGACTATACATTGATAAACACCTACAAGCTAGTGTCAGAGCAAAGTCTACATACATCCAAGACACAACAGACTTCCTCACCAAACTTGAAAATATCACAATCCCATCTGACCAACCCATCATCTTAACCACCATTGACGTCAGTTCGTTATACACTTCAATCCCTCACAACCTGGGCCTTGAAGCTTTGGAATCTTCTTTGGTACAAACCCAGAAACCCACGACTTACAGATTTTCATTATGGAACTCATGCAATTCACTCTCCATCATAGCTACTTCAAATCTACCAACAACCAATACTATCTACAGTTATCTGGAATAGCCATGGGCAACTGTGCTGCTCCAGCATACTCGAATTTGTTCATGCATCATTTTGAAAAGCAACACATTCTGACAAATCAAGATTGGGAACCATTTCTTTGTTCGTACCATCGGTACATTGATGATATTTTCCTAGTATGGAAGGGTAATGAAATTCAGTTGACAAATGCAATCAACGCCCTAAACTCAGTTAATGAGCGTATTCAATTTACTTACACTTCTAGCAGATCTGAAATATCCTTTCTGGATGTACAAATCAAACTAGTTAACAATCAATTCGTCACATCAATCTATACTAAACAAACAGATCGCAACAACTATCTTCACTACCAAAGTTTCCATCAACCAAGTCTGAAACGTCACTTACCTTATTCACAACTCTTGCGTGCTAAAAGGATCGCATCAACCACTGAACTATATGTTCAAGACAGCCAGAAAATGATCGCCAAATTCCATCAGCGGGGTTACCCCACAAATCTTACTGAAACTGCAGAACAACGAGCATCGGCTCGCACAAGGAATGAACTATTGAAACCCAAAAACACAATCCAGGAGGATGACAATCGTCTTGTATTTGTATCCAAATTCTCTACCCAATCAGCCAAAATCAAAAAGTCAATTCGCAGACACTGGTCAATGCTACAGTTGGAAACTGACTTCAACAACATTTTTGAAAAACCACCTATTTTTGCCTACCAACGTTCAAAAACATATACAATCCCTTTTAAAACATCCAACATTGTCTACCAATCAAGTCTTCAAAGGAACTATACCGTGTCATAACTGCGGACATTGCAGTAGTATAATACCTGGCAACATTCTTTCACACCCCACAAAAGGTACCCCGATTCACCCTCACGTTAAGGCTACTTGCGACACAACCAATGTCGTGTACATGTTGAAATGCCCATGTGGCCTCCCATATGTGGGTAAAACAGAACGCAAAATTAAAACGAGATTAACGGAACTCCGGAGCAATATCCGCACGAGGAACCTAAAGTCCTGCATTGCCGCACACTTTGTAGCACAATCACATAATCTCAGTCAAATTCGTTTTCTAATTTTGGAAGTGGTTAACAAATTACCCCATAGAGACAATAACAAACATTTACTACAACGTGAACTACATTGGATACATTTTCTCCATGCGCTACATCCAAAAGGACTTAATGACAGATTAGAACTCAGTTGTCATTTGTGATTTAACTTCTGAGTATTGTATTTTTTGTGATGATCTCTCTTGTCTGTTAATCTTTACCGACCTGGGTTCTCCCACATGTATACCCCCTATATTTCATTCTATTCATTTCATTCTCTGATCTCTTGTATTCTTTTCTCTATGGCTCTTATGTTTCATGTTTTGTTTCTTTCTTTATCCCCTCTTTTCCTCTTCTTTTCTCCTCCCCTCTTCACCTTCCTTTTTTCCGTTTTTTCATTCTGTTTCCAGTGCTCTTTACACACTTAAGTTTCATCCTACATACACCGGCACGCATTTCATTATTGTCCATTTCCTTTTGGTTTCATGGTATTTACTTGGTTAGCCATTACAACACTTTCATACTTCCTGATTCTAAGCTCATAGTCCTATTTCGTTGTCTATGGTTTAACCCTCTAACTGGGAACATACACGCATGCGCGGCGTCTTCCGGCTTCACCGTTACGGTTGAACCGGACCACATTCTGCACCGTAACTAACCTGCTCTCACTCCCGGTAAGTGGTATTACACTAACGGTCACCTTTTTCATTCCTCTGAATCGGCACCATGTATACGGTTCGATAGTACTCGCTATAGCACCGCTCCTTTCGTTTTCAGTTCCGTCATTAAGTTCCGTCCACTATCGGCACATATATAGAGCTTTTTCACCTCACATTTGCACTTTCCTATTTACCCTTCCTTTAGTTTTGAGTTTACTTTCTTCTAAGTCTGGGTGTCTTTGGACTCATCGACCCCAGTATAAAACTGCATGCATCTTCACACAGTTTCGGTTTTATTTTTGCACACATCCCCGTTTTTTCGCGTTCCTTCAAACTTTAGGGTATACACCATTCTATCCTCAACCTGAGTCGTTAGATCACCTGTTAGTTCATGGGCACCCACTAACAACGTGCGTTTCGCCCTTAACCAGTTCTTTGACCTAATACAGCTCCCGATTATCAGCTTTCCACAGCGTTTCTTTTTCTCTTTTTTACCCTTAGATACATTCCCCCTGAAGAAGTGCTAAACCAGCACGAAATGCATCGGGGTTTTATTCTAGTATGGAATAACACATTGGAGTAGCTATTGATTCATATTTTTCAATTATATTGTGTACATCAAAACGTCATCAACATATGAAGAAATATGTAAAACTGAGACCGTTTTGACTACTATTTGGATTATACCAATTAAAAATTACAATCGCTAAACACCTGAAGTACAATTAAACATTAATTTATTAATGCACTGCTGTGCATCCAGAGTGCCCAGGGATAGTCCTTACCTCCCGTAAGGCTTTTCAGTTTGTGACATCCAACAAAGAAACAACTCCTATAATGTAACGCTTTGCAAGTACATGAAGACTCGCAAGGAATTTTGAGATTTCCATGGAACTCCATGTGCATTCTGAGATGGTCAGCGTCTGTCAGACTTCTGGTACTGCATTAACCTCCCAGGTGCCTCCACACTTGTGGCTTTTTTCAGGGTTGTCCTGTAACCAGTAGTTAAAGAAGTGAATGGAGTCAGTAGAACTGCTGACTGCCGCACTGGGAGAAGGATGGTAGCTTCCTTGCTTACCAAGTGAGCAGCATGATTTCCAGAATGAGGGCATGGTCAAGCATTAGAATGTTCTCTGAGTATACCTGTAAAGAATACCTCCTGTGATATCAGTCCCTGCTAGACAAAATGGAAGAAGGCGGATACAAGTGAAGCATGTGTCACAATGCATTCGCTTCCTTTTTTATCATGCTCTTCTCGGCCTTGTTTCCGTTTTTGACCCAGATTTTTCTCCTTGAACCTGGAGCTTCTACTGGATTCGTCTCCAGGAATTTGGTCAGGCTAGTTTCACTTTCAAATTCCTTCAGGAGATGTTTTCATCTCTTCATTTTCATCATTTCTAATCTCCAACATCAGTCAATATTCATAGGATTTGTTTCCTTGTTCGGGGTTTAAATCCTGTTTGGGGCCCATTTAAGGTGACACCAAACATCTTGCATCTATACCATGATTTGCATGACGGCACCATGACTACTGTAAGGCACCTGTGAGCTGCGAGCTGAGACGAACTAGGAGAGAGATGAGTTGGGCTGCGGGCTGCGGTGCTGTGGTGCTGCAGGCGAGAGCGGGCCGGTATCCTGCAACCGAGGAGACGTGCAGGCAGGTCGCGGAGACGACCAGTCTAGGTACGGGTGCAGTTTACGGTCGCCTAGTGGCCTCCCACTCACAAGGCAGGGCAAGGAGAGGAATGGCAAAGGGCGAAGGGACTGAGAAGTCAAACGTCTGAGAAGCGGATTGCAGGTTGGGAGTGCACTCGCTCGTTCAATCTAGAGCCAAGCATGGACAAAAACTGCAAAGTTGGTAAAGTTGGTGAAAGGAGAGAACAGTGGCAAGGAGGAGAAAAGCTCCAACTGAGAAGGAGCTGCAGCAATAACTGCGGAGGAGGGTGTATGGAGTAAGGTCAGACTCGGTCCCAGTCCCAGAGCAGCCTAAGGTCAGCTTATACCTACTGCCACATCTTGCCAATACAGTCAATACCGCCTACAACTACAGAAAAGCACTCTACTCCAGGGCATAAGACATACACCAACACCAACAACGCCATTAAAACCCCTGGATGAGATGGGAGGTAAAGCCGGGAGGTAAAACAGGGAGGCAAGAAGGCTAGTAGTATACATATTTTTCATCTAAAAGTTTGGTGTCCGACAGTTTAATTCCTATTTATCCAGCTTTTGGTAGCCACAAAGATCAAAAGCTCCCATAAGCTCCCATCCTAATAAAACCCTTGTGATGCGCTCAGGTAGAACAAGAGGTATGCCTGTGGAAGCACGGCGGAAACAGAAGCAGCCTAACGGGACACTTTTAAACAATGCTTCTCTTGGGGGCATTGAGGAGGAGTCAGGCACAGTGGGAAAAGGGGAAGGGTCAGTATTATTCCCTGCGAAAACCCTAACACCAAACTACATACAAAATAAGGTGTTTAGGAAAACTGACTTTCTGAAGAACTTGGTGGACGCTTTACTTACATATCGTAAAGATACACATTTCAGTGGCCTACAAAGCCTGATACAGCCATAGCTGTTGGAAAATTCCAAATTGGCTTCTAATGTAGTTTGCAATAAAAAGGAGGAAGTAAACGCATCTGCAACCCTGGTGGGCCTAAACACAAAGAAGACCTCTTTTAAATGGGAAACCTGGGCTACAAGTAGCAGCTGGCCACGAGAAAAGAAGGATAGAAGTGAGTTAGGGGCCTTGCAAAAGGCGATGGCAGTAACTCGGGAAGCAGGCCCTAACAGCAAACCTCCACTCTCCACGGAACCTCCAAACAGGGGTAAGGAGTCAACTGAACCCCACTGCTCAGGCAAGGTCATTCAGATCAGCGCCGAGGTGCATCACCACACGGGTTACAACATGGCCAGACCCAAGGTGAATATGGAAGATCTAGATGGAATAGCCCCTCTACGGGGATCAGACCTAGAAATTATTACAACAGACTCTGTAGTAGGCCAACCCATCAACTCATCATCCCCGGAAAAAGATGTACAATAAGATAATGTTTATTCATTAAGCCAGGGGGAGTTTAAGGGTGAGGAAGAAAATTTGCCGGGTGCACACCCAATTGGTACCCCCTTATCATGCTCCCCTGCCATCTGTCACAAGCCGACAACCCAAGCAGTCAATCTACTAGGGAACAAGGTCCCGAAAGCAATACCTGGGAGATCTTGCTCAATCCATTGCAATTGGTTGTTAACGCCCTGACATACTAATGAGCTAGTTAGATATCCAGGTGAACCTTCTAAATACACTATATATTACTGCAATTGATACTAAAATTGGAGCACTGAATTTGCTCGTACAAAGGGCGCAGTCTGAGGCACAGTCCACAAACAGTGGAAAGGGGCTGTACCAAGGTCAGTAGTGGCTGCCACTATACTAAAGTCGTAGGGTGGAGGGAGGGGTGGCTTGGGTTTTAAAAATAAAATGACTTGCCTGCCGCTCAACTCCCGCTGCCGGCCACCTCGTTGCTCCTCTCGTCCCAGAAGTGGATGGGCTTCACTGCACAGGCTACCCACCCGATCAGATGCTGCTCTCATGTTATACCTAGCATGAGAGTAGCGCCTAGATTGGCCTGAGCGGGCTGGTTTAACGCTCGCTCAGGCATAGGGAGCCTGCGGTTTTCTCCAAACCTACTGTACAACACAGCTGGGTTGGAGAAACTTAAGTGCACATGTCTGTTTGGCCAGACTACGATGGCCGGCCAAACTGACATGCGCACTTATAAGTGTCTATCACCCCTCCCTACTGCTGACGTGACGCTCGTCAGCATGGCCCTGCCTCACCCCAATCTCTGCTCAGCTGGCAATAAGTAAAAAAACTAGTTTATAATAAAATCGTTTTCTTATCATTTTATTTTTCAGTGGGGCGATGCTCCTATGCCATATCAAACCAACCAACCAACATGCTGTTTTCTTTGAAAGGTTGGGAACATGCACAAACATGTGCATTTGTGGCATTTCCAAACTCCAATCCAATATCTTCTCACCCTGGAAATGTTCAGAGATTTACTTCAGTAAAAGGGGGTATAAGACCTCTCTCTTCTAAGATTAGAAGTGCTACGGATCACTCTTAGAATTTGTGGAAAAGACCTTTCTTCACGGGGACAAATTAATCTGCACTGTATGGGATTTTACACTAAGGCAGGGGTTCTTCTTCGAAGCCGGCAAAGATGAAAGTACCAAAATGTGATTTTGGTGATAAAAGCTCTCCACTACCACACAACCCAGGTCATAATGCACCGGCAGGAGCAGTGATGACATCCTGGTACCTCTGCTCAGAAGGAGCCTAAAGAACATGTGCTAACAATATAATGCACACGCCGATAGTCTCACTATGTGACACAGGGGCAGTAACATTTGCAATAGTACTCCTGGAAATCTGCACCTGACATGTCTTTCCATACATATTATTACACCTGCTTTGAGAAGAGCAAAATGTGCACAAGTTCAGGCAGTTGTAGAACTCCACCTGTACTTTTACACCTGTCTTAGTGAATAGGCCACTGAGTGTTCTCCCATGTGATTCCATTTTGGATAGTTTAGCTCGGCTACACTCACACTTCCAGATGAAAACTCTGAACACCTTTGTCTCTGTCAGGAGAACAACAGGTATTCGGCTAAAAGGGCTTTAGCCCCTCCCCCGTCAGCCTGCGTGGGCTGGGCTGCCAGGCTAACGATCAGCCTCATGTGAATTATTTCTCTGGCCTGCTCAAGTCCATTATAGCTGGATGAGGCTGCGTTTATTTTGTCACTGATGTCGGTGCCCCTTGCCGCTCCACTCTTGGCCTGATCACTCTCCTTGCATGGAAACCATATGCAAGAAAGAGTAGGATAGATTATAGACACGAAAACAGGTGGGTTGCCCTGCACACTTGCTCTGAGTACGAACAAGGGCAGGCTTATAAACTTTCAACAGATTGTTCAACAATCATTGGCCCTTGCTAATAGGTATCGCATTTGAGAGAGTTAGAGGTATTGGGCTTGTAAATGACAGTCTTTTACTCATTTGTATGGAATGGAGTGGATGTATGTGGTGTGCAGTGGCATTATGGGAGTTGGATTGGAATCGTTAGTTTTGGAATTGTGTAGCGTGGAATCGTATGGTGTGGAGTGAATGTGTGTATTGGAATTATGTGGCATGGTATGCAGGTGAAGTATGTTGATAGTAATTATGTGGTTTTGAGTGTATTGAAATAATGTGGTGTGGGATTGTGTGTAGTGGAGTGTAATTAAGTGGAATGGTATTTAATGTTATGGAGTTTAATAATGTGGTGTTGTTGAAATTTGTGGCATAATGTGGTATTCTGTGGCTAAAATTACGAGTGTGACAATGGAATAGCATGTTATAAGAAACACTGACCCTCTCTGAGAAAATCTCTCATAGATGTATCTGTTGGAACTGGTATAGTGCCAACCAACCTGAGAAGGAATGAAGCACTTTATATGGCAATATGGTGAGGCTATGTTGATTTCATGTCTGCTGCCTGCAGGTATCTGGTAGCTGCTTTAGAAATCCCTGAATCTGACGACTGCTAGGCATATATGACAGCAGTCACTGACAACCACATCTGCACTTCGATGAGGTAACAGAATGATTTATGGCATCCTTCCCAGGAGGAAAACCTTTGATTTTGCTTCTAATTTCATAATTCATTAGTGCATTTTTTAATCTGATGTTGTAATGTGTGATGTACAGCCTTGTCCTTCTGATCACCCTTAATGTGAAAAATGTAATTAGTGGGCTGGAAGTGACGTGTTCGCACACCCCACTAGGCCTGTGCCTTGTCATATTAATTAGAGAGTCAATAGCCTCCAAAAGCATTGCCTGGGATATAATTGAATTTTGCTCCATTTTCGCTTTTTGTGTTTGACAGTCTGGACAATGAGGAAATAAGCAAGCAACAAATCTTTCCAGACAGGAACCTAAACACTTCCGTTTTGCCTACAATGCAGTCATTAAATGAGTGTTATTGTCTCCCATGATGCCTCTTAGTGGGTTCTCCACGTTCATGAAAATTAACGAAAACGGCATGTGAGCAAGCAAGAGGCTGCTTCCGTTTATGACACTGGTCGGCAGGTGATCATGGCCTCCCGGGCCCCAGGGGAAGTCTTCACGGGGAGCGCGACAGCACTCCCCGGCTTGTCTTCAGGGCAATGGGCCAGGAGTTGGGATCCTGGGCCCCTTGGGAATTCTTTGCGGGGTAGTGTGACGGCACTCCCCGGTTTGTTTTCTCCCGCGAGGGGGGTGCGACGGTGCTCCTCTCTCCCCAGTCTCGTTAGGGGCCAGGGTGGGCACCTGGCACCCTTTGTGGGCAGTTTCACGGGGAGTGTGACGGCGCTTCCTGGCTTATCTTCTTGTGGGGGCAGCCCCCGGGACCTGACCCACCCCGGGGTCTCATCTTGGACCGGCGGCGGAGCCCCACGCACTTCGTCGTCAGTCCTGGCAGAGGTCAAAGGTTGCCTACCTTCTGGGGGTCATAACTTGGCTCCTGGGCGCCTGATCAGCTCCTTTCTGGCCTCTTCTTGCTCCTGGTGGTGCTCCCCAGACACTGGGAGCACTTTCCTTTCTCTCTTGATCTCCAGGAGAATGAATGCAGCAGGGAGCAGTCTTAACTGCCAGCCTTTCACCTGGCTCTCTTCCTGGGCATCTCTTCTCCTTGCGCAGAGCCCCAGGCTTCTGGTCACTTGTCCTGGTCTCCCCTTTTGACGCAAGTCAGAGTCCTGGGCCAGTCTGGAGGTTCTTCCTTGCAGTTGCCCATGGTTCCACGCTCCAGCACCAGTCGCCCTCAGCAGACCACACCCCAAAGAGAGCTCCTCTTCCTGTGCAAACTCTTCTCAATGAATGGGGAGGGGGCTGGCAGGAAGTCTCTGTTTGCCCTATCAAACAACGAAACATCACTTCTCTGCCTCTGCTCCCTCCTTCCTGCCCAGGCCTCTGGGTTTGTTCAAAATGACGTCGTCCAGGGGTCTCATGCCACACTCTGAGAGCCCCTCCCCCCCCTTGCTGCCTTCTCTCCATGGGCAGCTTGGTGCCTGGCACCAGGTGTCAGCTGCTGATGGAAGAACCTGTATCTCCACCCATCTTCTCTTCTTGGAGTGGAGACCTTCACCCTTGGAATGCTTGTCGTGCAGGGTTGGGCCTCTGAGGCTGCAGCTTGGGGAAGAAGGACATTAATTCAGCTTGGCAGGGTCAGCCACAGCCAGGCCCTGGCTATAACCTGTCTCAGAGAAATATGACATTTATGAATGACCCAAAAGCTGTACAAATATGACTTTGGACTCTACAGAATCTTCTTTTCACATAAGTTACAGTGGACTTTAGTGCGTGTCTGGAATTTGTAGGCCCTAGGAAAGCAAAACTAGCCCATGTGCTCCCTCATCCTCATAGGAGATTAATGGAGTGAAAACTGTGACTTTCCCTAAAATGTTTCTTCCCTTTGTAGAAAGCCTATTCCATGTCACCACCCAGTTCTGCTTAAGTCCTGCCACACCATTCAATTTGTAGCTACTCTTGGGCTGCGCACACCAGGAATATCTGCTGCGCAGCACTTACACCTGTGCACACGCATGCACACATGTGTCTGCATGTAACCAGCCCAGTGCCCCTTACTCTGGCTGCAGCGCCGTGGCCTACTTGCGCCAGGGGGACACTGGTAAAATACACATGCAGTCAGCCGCTGCCCGTGGAGGGAGTTCGGTGGGGCAGAAAGGCACTCCTATTTGTTGAGCTTTTACTGTGGGACAGCCTCATAAGTTGGGACTCACAGACAGTAAACTTATGATGAAAGGGACTGCATGCAGCCAGGGCCCGTGGAGGGAGTACCGTGGGGCAGAAAGGCGGGGCGGGGGAGGGGCAGGGTGGGGGTTGCTAAACACCGGAATATGGATAATGTGAGGTAAGTAAACAATTTAATAAATAAAACGAATTTAGTAGCGCGCACTGCATCTCAAAATGTCATGCAGGGCACGCTACAAAATTCAATTTATTTATTAAACTGTTTACTTACCTCACATCCATATTCTGTTGTTTAGCACCCCCCACCGTGCCCCTCCCCCACCCCACATTTCTGCCCCACGGAACTCCCTCCACAGGCCGTGGCTGCATGCAGTCCCTTTCATCATAAGTTTACAGTGTGTGAGTCCCAACTTATGAGGCTGTCCCACAGTAAAAGCTCAACAAATAGGAGTTCAAAAAGCGAAGAATCCAGGCGGCTCAGATGGTCAGAACCACCTTCTAACACTAAGTGATAAAAAACATTACAAAAATGTTAAGAGAAGTTTCTTTTATGCGTCTTCAGGTATACGCTTTCCTCAAATATCCTTATGAAGCTGTTCCCCGTTGGTTTTAGTCAAAAACAATATAGTCCTAAACTTCGGTCAATAATTCAATGCTCACTGCTGTAAGTAGCGTCCTTATAATAATAGGCCAATGATAACCCTTATACAAGCATCAATTGAGATTGGTTTCAACCATTGAGTTCACGGATAGTCACACGCGAACAGTGCGTTGTTCGGCTACTTTGTCTCGAGAGGGGACCGACTTATCATGGTTTGGCCCGTTGAAGTTTCAGTACCACTTCAGAAATTGACGCTTGTCTAAGGGTTATCATTGGCCTATTGTTATAAGGACGCTACTTACAGCACTGGTGCACATACAGCTTCAGCGCTTCCTCAAGCGAGTGTTCCCATGCAAATGAGGGAATCCCTTTGCCTCTGTGCCAGCTCTGTACTACAGACGCGGGAAGAGAGGCAAAGAAGCTCTCAGGAGGCGCACTGACAGTGCGCCACCTAGGCGAACTGTTAGTGTGCCCCCTGATTGCAGCCCTCTGGTGGGTGGAAAGGGGGTCACTGTGAAAACACTATGCGTCTTTAAAGCAGCCGTTCCGTTTTTCAACTGAATGCACTTCCCTATGGGCAGCGTTAGTCCGTGGCTGACCTGGGGCAGCGCATACACCATAATGGGACGCATTATCATGGTTAGTGCTGGGTGTAATGTTGGGGGCCCTGGGCCCTCATTGCTGGGAATGACTGACGCAGACACAGGCAGCTACTTGGTACAACTGGCCCAGAGCACATGGGCTCGGCCCCTTTTATTAAAACTGTGTCACCTGACAAGTGACATCAGTGGTGGGTGGGTGTTTAGTGTAGGGCATACAAAACACTAGACTGCTGACTGACTCCGGGACACTACTTCCCTCCCAAACTTGGGGTAAAATGAAAACAAAAGAAAGTCCAACCTGCGGAAGAAAAAGTGCAGTTCGAAAATCCCAAGACAAAGTTCAAACCTGTGGGAAAGAAAATGTACATACAATATAACACTGGACTCTATAATTTGAAGTGAGTCTCTTTGGTGGATTGCAGGTCGCAGATGGTGTAGTTGCTACATCCAGGACTCATGAGTCACGGTGGCATGCTTTGCCGTTTTTCGGCGGGTCCTATCTTCTGTCTGCACCGCCTGGACGTTGTTCTCGGTCTTGCCTTTGCTTGGCACCACTGGTGACAGTTGGTAGCTAGATAGAAGGGTGACGTGATCTGAGTATTGTTTGTCTTCTCGGTTCTCCTCTTCAGTCCTGGTCCTTGGTGATGTCTCTGGGCAGGCTTCAAAGTGTTTCTAGGCAGATGAAAGGAGTAGGTGCATACATCCCTCTCACTAGGATGTCCCTCTTGCCGGTGTTCTTCTCTCACAAGATGTCCGGGAGGACCTCTTTGCCAGGCTTCCACTGGACTGGTGTTGTCGGTCATGTTGCTCCACCATAGCCTTCGGGCCGTGAGCGGGGCGCTCCACGATCTTCACCGTTGTGACCTAGTTCCACCTGAAGGTTGCGCTGTCGACTCTTTTCTTGCACATGAAGCTTTCCTCTCCGTGGGTCTTGCAGACGCACCGTTGTGGACCTGTCTCTCTTGTGGGACTTGCTGCCACCAAAGTCCCTTGAGGCCTTTGCTTCTTGGGCTGCCACTGGTTGATGTGGAGTGGTCAGTTCCTCAGCCGGATGTGTGAGCACTCTCGCCATTCAATCTTCCGCTCAACCCCAAAGGTAGAATTGTTGTCCACAGTCCAAACTTGCCCTCTTCTACGATCGCCACATGGATGGATGGCTTGTAGGTGGATATCTTTGATTTGTGCCGCCGGTGTTCATGCCAGGCCTTGTTCTCTGTTGCACTCCGGTGTTCTGGTGCATGTCACCATCTTCTTCTGATGGGTGTGTGAGTTGACTGGTCACACCTCTTCACTTCTTGTGATCTTCTAGTGGCACCGTGGCACTTACTAACCTTCTTCTCCTCCATTCCTTTCACGACGTGGTCGGTCCCTTTTCTTATCTTCACTACCCAGGCCATCTCTGTGTGGCGTGCACTCCACACGAATCTCGCTGGTTGCGTCCTACCCTTAGGACACGCCTCCTCTTCTTCCGATGGCCAAACCAGGCATCGCACCTTTCTTCCTGTCGCTCCTTCTTCATTTCGGGTCGGTGTCATCAGACCTCTTCTGGGTCCCGTCCATGGACCTCTTCTTGATCTATTCAGTTACTATGCCTTTGATCTTCTGGCATGTCTTCGCAGTCGTGATCTTCTGACTGTCAGCTTCTCTTTTCTTTTTCCGGGTGACCAACTGACTGGTCATCTTCTCCTTTTCTTCGGGGCGACCAACTGACTGGTCATCGTCTCCTTTTCTTTCCGGGCGACCAACTGACTGGTCATCTTCTCCTTTTTCTTTTCCGGGCGACCAATTGACTGGTCCGCATCTGGCGGTGACTTTTTGGCAAGTCATCTTCGCTGTGACCTACTGACAGGTCTCCGAGGACGCGATCCCTGCGTTACTCGGTCGTGGTGGTGTGGAGTTCCTTCACTCCTTGTGCGGTCCTGCGCAATGCTGTGCTGTCCTGATGTGTGGAGTTCCTTCACTCCTTGCGCGTTCCTGCGCAGTGCTGTTCTGTGGCATTGTTGTTCCTTCACCCCTTGCGCAGTCCTGCGCAATGCTTTGCTTCTGGCGCATTCCTGCGTCGTTTCTTGAAGTGTCCCTTGCGCTTCTGGCGCGTCCCGGCGCCGTTTCTTTGCGTATTCCTGGATTTTCCGGCGCCTTCCTGCGCTGTCTCCTGGATACTTCTTGCGCTTCCTGGGGTGTTCCTGCGTTTCTGGCGCGTTCCTGCGCTGGCTCCTGGCGCGTTCCGGAATGTTCTGGCGTGTTCCTGCGCTGACTCCTGGCGCGTTCCGCAATGTCCTGGCGCGTTCCTGCCCTGACTCCTGAACACTTCTTGCGCTGCAGTCAGTCATTTCGCCATGATCCTGGTGGTTGCAGTCTTCGGCCTGCGTTGCTGCGGGCTTGTCTTAGACTGAATTCTGTAATTGGTTGGTCCAAGGCTTGTTTGCAATTTATTGTGGTGTGTGTCAGTGCAATGGTGCTGGATGGCCACTAGATGGCATTGGAGCCCCTCATTGGGCAACGGCAGTCTTTCACTATGTTGGTTGCCTCCTTGTTCTATGGCCGGTGCTGGGTTCTCGTGCAGTTGGGGAAAACCAGGGTACCGGGACCACAGTAAGTGTTTTCTCCTTTTGTTCCGGTTGCCAGCACTGGAACCCTCGCGCTTGCCCTTGGTGTTCTTTTGCTGTTTACAGCCAGCTCT
Organism: Lissotriton helveticus; assembly: GCF_964261635.1. Taxonomy (NCBI): domain Eukaryota; kingdom Metazoa; phylum Chordata; class Amphibia; order Caudata; family Salamandridae; genus Lissotriton; species Lissotriton helveticus. Next base: position 850,630,901 of record NC_136072.1, on the reverse strand, counting down.
TCACACACTCTGACTATGCAGGGGCACAATCCTCAGGCCGGCGCGGCACGGTTTCCGCGCCCTTTTCTATTTTTTTTTTCACCCTCCGCCACACACTCACCGGGGGCAGCTGCTTCTTTGCTCTTAGGGGTGGAGCGAGGCAGGCGATCACCGCTCAACTGCTTTTCTTTTGGGTCTATGGCAGAAGGGGGGGGGAACACAGGCACCGGGGCACTTAAGTTGATCGCGGGTGGGCTTCGCTTGCAACGTGTCTCCGCAGCTCTTCCACGCGCTGCTGGCGTTTTGCGTCCACGTTCATTCTCTCCGCCGCCGTAGCCTCCTATTCTATACGCTGCGCGGCGGGGAACCAGGGACGCTCCAGGCAGGCCGCGGGTGGGCTCCGCTGGCCTTGGTGCATTCGGGACAGTAGTCTGCGCTGTCGGGAGCCGCTTTCAGGGTTTGTAGCGGGTGGGCTCCGCTTACAGTGCTGGTCACTGGCTCACCTTCGGTCGGCCGACGGGCCTTTTCCTTGCGCGGATGCACTCTGTTCCGATCCTCACGCGGTGGGGCCTTTTTGGGGGGAGGGGGTTCAGCTGTGCTCACAGTTCTGCCCGGCAGTTTTCCCCACACGCTGCGGGCTCATCTACCCCACCGCCGCGGCAGCTTCCATTACACGCTGGGTGGCGGGGGTCGCTGCAGGCAGGCCGCGGGTGGGCTCCGCTGGCGCTGCTTTATTTGAAGTTCAATGGGGCTGCAATTACGCCCGGCAAGGCGCGCTGGTCATGCGGGTGGGCTCCGCTTTCCTCAATTAGGGCCCGGCAGCTCTCCACACGCTGTGGGGTCCCTTCCTCACCGCCACAGCGGCTTCGGTTACCTGCGGCGGGGCAGGGGTGGCTGTATGCAGGTCGCGGGTGGGCTCCGCCGGCTCTGCTTTAATGTTAGTTTGTTGTCGGCGCTCGGCAGGGCGCCACAGCTATGAGACCTTAACGAGGGTCGCTTTAGGCTTGCGCGGCCCCCTCCGCTCACCTTCGGCTGGCTGGCTTCCTTCACGCGGGTGGGCTCCGCGGAGGTTGTGGCGTTCGGCTACCAGTCCTGGCTCACTGGCGGCCGATGCAGGTGGGCTCTGCACGGCTCTCTCTTCACCCCAGGCAGGGGGCTCAGTCGCGGCCGACGCGGGTGGGCTCTGGTCGGTCCGCTCTTCTTTCCCCTCACGCCAGGAGGCTCGCGCTGGGCATGGAGGTGCGGCGTGAGCTCCCGGTCACCTCTGCTTCGTGTTCTCGGCCCGGGGCACTGCACACACCCCGCGGGCCTCTCGGCGGCCGGCACCGCTTCCCCGGAGGGGTGCCCTGCACATGGGCACTTCCCTTCTTCTTTCCGGGGATTTTCTTCGTTTAAATGCGGCACGCGTGGCTAGCGTCCGCCCTCCTCGTCGCCAATGTAATGTTGGGGGCCCTGGGCCCTCATTGCTGGGAATGACTGACGCAGACACAGGCAGCTACTTGGTACAACTGGCCCAGAGCACATGGGCTCGGTCCCTTTTATTAAAGATGTGTCACCTGACAAGTGACATCAGTGGTGGGTGGGTGTTTAGTGTAGGGCATACAAAACACTAGACTGCTGACTGACTCTGGGACACTACACTGGGCGCACCTTTTGAAAGGTGAGCCAAGGCTTAACCAGGAAAATTCGCTGTATACATAATACGGCCCATGCTGTATTATGTAGAGCAGGAATCTCTGTAACATAATAGTGACATAATATAAAAATGTCTGTTAAAATTGAATATAGGGAGAATATATGAGTGAAAATGATCTTTCTGTGTGAAGGAAATTATCTATGCGGAGATACCTTAGCACTAGCCGACAATAAATGTGGATAGTTTATAAAGGGAAAACATCAGGAACCTCACAAAACCATGTCAGCAGGGGATAGTGTATACTACCACGACTCGCGATGTCTAAGGCTCTTTTCCACTGCACCGAGGTAGGCCAGAGCTCTCGCTTTTTATTATGATAAACACTGGGCCTGCCCGGGTACGAAGTTACTGAACATGGCAGTCCCAGGGTCCAAACCTGGGACACGTGTTGTGTGTGCCAAGTTCCCTTTAGGCCCATGTGCTCTGTTATTCACTGTAATGAAGTTTCCTCAGCACAGCTCTGCATGCAATTAGTGAAATATGCTTCTAATTAGAACATCACTGGAGGGGACTCAGCTGCATTTTTTCCCTCATTGAATCAAGTGGGGCATAGTTCACATTCCTCGCGAGATCCAGGGCACTGGCTCTCCCAGAGACACCAACCACCGCTTGCTCAGATGTCTCTTGAGTGAGGTTCACTGCAAAACCTGGGAGGGTCCTAGGTCGCCCTCCCTGCCCTCGTTGAAGACTGCAGGATGCGGACTGTGGAACATGACGCAGGTCTTCAGTGACTTTGAGTTGTGACTAGCACTGGACAAAATTTGCATAATTTCCTTTACCAAAAGTTCGCATAAAGACCCCCTCCCCTAAATTATGTGAAATATGGAATACTACGCGACATACTTGTGCCTCATTTTGAGTTATTTTTAGCGCACAGTGCACCCATTCATGTTTTGGATTCAAAGATGAATTGCTCACCAAAAAGAGTGCAAAATTCCATATAATATGAAAAACAGCAACGCGCATTGTGTTCGTTCACGTTGTTCCTGTGCTTTCGCAATAGGATTTTTACTGGAACGAAATTTCAATTACGAGATGTGGCATAATTAATCTAGCATTTCAGGTAAGCAGCATTGCATAACGTGGATTGCCAGAAATTACACAATTTAAACTGTGATAAACGCGCAGGCCTAGTTGTGACCTCAAAGAGCGTCCGGACCCCCCTTAAGTGTTCCGGGGATCTTCTTCGAAAAATGCTGCTAACGATTACAGTAGAAGTCTTGGAAAATCTAACATCACTGTGTAGACCCGTCTGACACCATAGTGTGGGCCATGTAAGATTACAAAGGAAAACTCACGCACTCGTACACAAACACACACATATACAAACACACGCATGCGCGCACACACACCCCATCTCATTGCAACTTCTAAATTCTCTTATACATGCATATATCGGTCTGATTAAAAAGAAAAGGAATTCTGTAATGCCAGGTTTCTGAACTTGTATGGATGCAGGTTTCCACAGGTTTGGAAGTAACAAAGATTTAAAAGGTTTTATACTACTTCATAATATATTCTAGCATTTTTCACAAATACTCCTAGACCATCTAAACGCTGTATCAAACCACTAACTAAAATAGGTCTTCATATTCCTAATTGGGTGTTAAAGTGTTTTCAATTTTTTAGGGATCCTGAGTTCCTTTTTCAGAACGCAGGGATGAATAGGATGCAGAATGGACAGGGAAGCATACCTGTAAGGCAGCTGCTGGGTGAAGTGCTTTAGGTTTGGAGAGGTGCTATAAAGCTAATGCAGGGGCATTGGTGGATGGAAGGATAACATGTTGAGGAATAATGTGGAAATAGACACTTTCCACATCTGGCGACCTACCCTTTCATTGGGTTAATAAAAAGGCAGTTCCTATAACTACAGGAAGAGCTTGATTTTTAGTGTTTTCTGGAATTCTACACGTATACAGATTACTATCATTGCTGCTAGAGAGATCCATAGCTATCTTAAGCATATGAAGTGAGAAGGATTTTCTCCTTGTTTGAGACTTGGGAAGGGACAGTCAGTAGTGGGGTCTGCTTCCATCGAAGTGGTCGGACTAAATGTTACGTGTGGGTTTTTTTCTGAAGAAGGTGAAGTCCTGAAATATGAATGGTATGATGGGCTCTGCACATTGCTTTGAAGGCTTAATATCTAGCTAGAGGCAGCCAATGTAGAGACTGGAAGAGCTGGAGGTTTGTGACTTGATATTGAGGTGAGGCTGTTGTCTCATTGATACACTCAGGATTCTTTCTAGATTTGTAATCACTTGGAGGCAGATGTACGAAACCATTTTGTTGTTGCACGCCCTCTGATTCGCAGGATTTGGGAGTGG